>NC_050444.1:40623357-40929190 GCF_903995425.1 Onychomys torridus | reverse complement strand
AAGGTTCTCTGAAGGCTCCTGAGAGGTCTGGCCAAGAGTCCTGATTATCTGTGGACCCTGCATGCTAAACTGGAAAAGTGGCAGGCAAGCTGTGCCCACTAGTGCAGGAATGGTATGGGTAGTTATGGATACAACCAAGTTTCTGATTGGACACTAAGCCCTTTCTACAAGCAGGAAATGACATCTGCCATCTGGCACTGTGAGTTCACACAAAATGCTATAGTTGGGGAAGTCACAGGGCAACTGTAATTGTTTTGTTAAATGCATGTGATGTGCAGCTAATGTGCTTTCTGAACATTTGTGTTTACTTCTGTGGGTTATTATAGTTGTCAGTGTCCATTCATGTATTTTTCTGTTTTCCCTACTTACCACCCCCTTTTCTCACTTGAGTTTTATGGAAGAAGGAATACCAATGAGACTCATCACCAGCCATTCTCGGTAGATAAATTAACAAGAGGATGTGAGGATTCCCAGTACCCTCCTGGAGTTGAAGGAAAATAGTCAGAGGTTTACAGTGTGCGCTCCAAGACTCAGAGACCACTGTAAAAGAAGTAGGCAGAAGGAGTGTAGGAGCTGGGCGCAGGGTAGAGTGGAGTTGAATATGATCCTCCCAACAGAATAGCCCAACACCTTCATCAGAGAAGCTGTGCTTGCTTCCAAGTGTGCATCAGGATCGTTTCTCTGGACTGTTGACATTCAGAGGTTATTGGATTACATATGACCTTGAAACCTCCTAGAAAGTGGTAGAGTAAATAGGCTGGGGAAAGTTTATTGAAGAAAGGTGACATTTGTACAGCTTTGGGGAAGTTATCACCTCTGCTATATAGGCTATCCAGTGTGACTTCTTTCGAGCCACCCATGCTATGTAAGCACAATAAAGTTATCGGTTCCCCAGGGTGGAATCATATCTGGATTTATTGTGAGGTAGGAATAAATACTGTTTCTGTGCCCCACCCTATGCAGGGAAGGAATGCTTACAGCATGAGCATTTGTCTAGTCACTGGTTTGTATCATGTGGCTATGTCATACAGTTGGCATGGACTACCAGGTCTGTGAAATACCTAGTGTGATTTAATCACCTAAGCATGCCTTTTCCAGAATGTGTCTCTATCATTAAATTGCGAATGAGGGTATCTTAATGGATTTAGGGAATTTTTTTTTATTTAAAAATACTAAGGAGTACTAATTGCACATATTAATCAGGTTTAGTGTGGTTTTTCCAGGTTTGCAAGCAGTACACCACAATGAAATCTAAGTAAGCTTTTAAAATTAAAAGTTAATAATAGATGTCAATGTCCACAGTTCAATTTTCCCTTTCAAAATGCTTTTTAGTATATATTCATTATATAAAATTATGTATTTTATGATGGCATTTTATTAAATTTTATCATATACTTTGACCATGTTCATGTGGGTGCTAGAAACCAAACTCTGGCCTTCTGGAAGAACATCAAGTACTCTTAACCTCTGAGCCATCTCCTAGTGTTTTTGTTTGTTTGTTTTGTTTTTGTTTTTAACATAATATGTTTATTGATTCTTTGGGAATTTCACATCATATATCCTGATCACACTCACTTCCCAGGCCTTCTGTGTCCATCTCCTTTGTGACCCTCCCTACAAAATAAAAATAATTTAAAAAAATAGAAAAATAAAGAAAAAAAAGTCCAATTTGTGTTATCACTGGAGCATGGTTAAATTCTTGGTGCCCTGCCTCTTAAATGGGACTGAGATCTTCCTCTCCTGAACCCCTACCAGAGGTCATCAATCATGGAGAGCCACACCTCAGCATCCTTGTCACACTTTTTTAAGAGTTCTCTTTGATGGTTTTATGTTTAGGCTGTTACTTGGGGATAGGGGGTAGGGTGGAGTTTGAGAGGGGTAGGGGTTGTCCCAGAAGCCTTCCATGTCCCTCTTTCTTGATTGTGTATCTGCCATCATCAATATCACTGCAAAAATCGCTTCCCTGCCTGTTACAGTCAGTGGGAGCACAGATTGTGTGTGTGGGTTTCCACATGATTTCTGGCAACAGCACAGACCATGAACATAGCTCCCAGCTGCAGTAGGGCCACAGACCCAGACAAGGCCATTGGAGGAGCCTGGACGATGGATATCAACACAAACTCTGACTGCAGTAGGACCTTGAGCCCAGACATGGCCCTTGGTGGCAGCAAGGCCCATGGACATCAACATGGCTTCAGTCTGCAGCACTTGCATCTTGGTCTTCTTCATAGCTCTGGATAGCATTGAGGCTGGAGGCAGGGGCACAACAAAACAGCTTGACCACACATGCCTTGAACAGGCTTAGAGGCCCAGACACAGCTTCTAGCAGGCAAAACCTGGACATAGGAAAAGCCATAAGCTGACCCCACTCAGTGGGGCCTGCATCTAAGAGGAAATACCTGACATTCCAAACACCCCTTAAACCCCTAGACAAATGGCAGCCAATCAGGGTCCTGAACCCTGAAAATCCCCTCACTCCAACCTCTACTATGATAAAAACTCCACCCTGCCTGGGCTCTGGGCTTTCTGTTCTCACTGCTGGTTCAGACAGAGAACCCAGGCTCCAAGCTTGAAAATAAAGGCTCTTTGCTTTTGCATATGGGATTCGGTCTCCATAGTTGTCTTTTGGGGGTCCCTGCTATCTGCACATAATAGCTTCATGGACCACAGACACCAACATGGCCTCCAGTGGCATCACTGACCATGGTGGTCCTTCTAGGAGGTCTAATCCAGAAAGTGAACTAACTGTACCTCAACTCAGGCCTCCATTGTTGCCCAGAGCTAGGACAATCCTTCAGGCAACACATTCAATCCACCCAAGTTCCAGGCTGTTGCACATTACCCCACTGACCCTACCGGGCAACTACAGGTCCCACTGTGGACTTCATTCCTCTCTCACATCTGTCATCAAATCTCCACTTCCGCCTTTCTCCACACACACATACCGCTCCTTCTTTGCATCTTCGTCACCTCTCCATCACATATTTGTTCAGCAGAGTGGTACCCACCTAGGGAGGCAGAGCGGCCTGGAGTATTTGGTTTTGTTTGTTTTCTTTTCTTTTTTAACAATAGCCATTGTGACAGAGTTGTGATGATCTCAGTGTCATTTTTGTAGATGAATTTCTAAAGGGTCTTATGAAATAAAAAAAAAAACATGGAGCCAAATTTAGGGATGAAAGCCTTGGAGATTAGGGAAATAGAGCCACCAGCCACCTTACCTCACCAGCTCTGCAGCCCCCAAAAGTGAGCTACTTCCTGTCTACCCATGCCTTTATTGCCTTGCTGTTCTGCCCTCTCATTGGTTCTTAGCCCAGCTACCTCACTTTCTTGTCATTGCCTGTCTGTACAGACCTCCAGATCTCTATGGTTGGTACTGGGTTTAAAGGCATGTGTCAACACTCTTGGCTGTTCCCTAGTGTGTCCTTGAATGCACCTAGACCCTGCCTGCCAAGTGATCGGATTAAGGGAGTGTGCTACCACTGCCTGATTTGTGTTAAAGGCTTGCTATTTCCTCTGATCTCCAGGCAAACTTTATTTATTAACATACAAATAAAAGATCACCACATTTCAGCACATATTTTGATTTGCATTTCCTTGCTAGCTAAGGATGTTAGCCAGTTTTTTTTCCATTTGTTTAGTTTCATGTTTTACTTTCTCCTTGAAAAACTGCTTTCTGACTTCCTTTGCCCATTTACTGATTGAATTATTTCAGTGTTTAATTTTTTGATTTCTTTGTATATGATAGATGTCCATTCTCTGTCAGATTTCTAGCTAAAGAAGATTGTCTGCCATTCTCTGGTCTGTCTCTTCACTCTGCTGTGTGAGACAACAGAATATAATTTCATAGAATCTTTTTTGTCAAGTTTTGAAATGTTCCGGGCTATTGGAACCCTTTTTAAAAAGAATTATTGCCTATGCCTATATCTTGAATTGTTTTTCCCCTATACAGTTTCAGAGTTTTGAGTCTATGATTCATCTTGATTATTGTATAGCGTGAAAATTGAATATTTGCCAGAAAGTTGAGTCACAGAAAACAAATTAAAAAGGAATATTAGGGAAAGAAGAACCTGGTTGTTTCTGTTTATTTTAGGCATAACTGTGGGGCTAGAATAAGGTTTTCTCACTATATATCAGAATTAGGAGATCAGTGTTTGCCACCTAATGCTTGAATTCTAAGTGACTCTTGAAAAGTTTGTTCTTTCCTAATGTTTTGCTGTTTTCAATTATACTCAGCAAGCTTGTATCACTACAATTATTTTAAAATTTTTTTAAATTATTTGATTATTTAAAAATAATTTTTAAATAGATAGCCAGATAGAGATTTTTATATACCAAGAATAAATAATTTAACTTTGCTAATAACAATTGAAGGGGAGGAATTATTTTAGGAATCAACATGTTCAGAGTAAGGAGGACTCGAAGCAAATATGCCAAAGTACAAAAGTGGCTGGTGCCAGGCGGTGGTGGCGCATGCCTTTAATCCCAGCACTCAGGAGGCAGAGGCAGGCGGATCTCTGTGAGTTCGAGGCCAGCCTGGTCTATAAAGTGAGTTCCAGGAAAGGTGCAAAGTTACACAGAGAAACCCTGTCTCAAAAAAAATCATAAAAATAAATAAATAATAGATAATAAAAAAAAGTGACTGGTGATGTGTAGGAGGCTAATCTGTATTTTATCTATACTCGTATCTACACTTCCCAGTCTCTGGTTAGCATGCCTTGGATCCATTATTAGAGAAAGGGATCCTGCGTTGGTTGCACTGCTCTTATAACCCCATGACCAAGGCAGGTTACAGAAGAAAGAGTTGAACTGGGCTTAAGGTTCCAGAAGGATGAATCCATCCCGGTGGGGCAGATGGCAGCGAGCACAGATGTGGCCTGGGCGGGAAGCTCATCACTCACATCCTGAACTCCTGCCACACATCGGAGAAAGCAACATGGAAGTGAGGAGGATTTATCTCTGAAAACCTACTCCAATGACACCCCGCAAACCTCCCCAAACAGCACCAGGAACTGGGAACCAACCAATCAAATGCAGGTGTCTGTGGGAGACATTCTCATTCAAAGAACTACAGATCCTTAAAGGCACTTGGAAGGATGTTTCACATCTCTAGTTCTCTGTTTCTGTTTTTTATCAACCCACTGGCTCCTTTTGGCACCAAAGAAACAAGTAAAAAAAGTTGCTGGGGATGCAGGTAACAGGGTATTTACTTAGTATATCCAAGGTTAGTGTTAGATCATCAGCATTGCTAACAGAAGGGGGAAAAATCCCTCCAGTTTAGAAACACGTAAAAAGCCTGAAGCTGTTACTATCCTAAATCAAAATTAGCATTGCACACATTATTTAAGAATGTAGCAAGACTTGTGTAAAGTTCCTCAAGCCAGGGAAAGATCTTGCCAACCCGCCTATTTCATCCTACTCTTTCTCTAGAAACAAAATTCTCCCCCAAGCCTAGAATTTCACAACATTTCAAATTCGGATGCAAAAATGGAAATACCCGTCAGTTCTTTACTTGAATGAGGTTAATCATTGTGTTGCTTCTTTTCTAGCATCCAAAGCATTTTAGCTTGCTGGAAATGTGAGGTGGGTGTAGAGCAGCCCTTTCAAAGCCTGAGATCTTTTAAGGAGGGTGGAGAAATCTGGAGGGAGCGCTTCAGCTTAGGGTGATGGTCGTAGAGTATGCCCTAGACACAGAGAAGTGAAGGGAAGCCAGCTAGAAGTCCAGGTGATGCAACAGAACCAAGAATGTGTTTCAGCAAACCTCACTGCCTTAGAGCCAGCCTGTCTGCTGGTCAGTCTCATGATGGAGCAAGGTAAGTAAGCTATGTGTACCATTGTGCTGTGGTTTCATAAACACAAGGAGCACCTTTTCAGCCCTTTTGGGGATTCATGAATTTATGACTTTAAAAGTTACCAGAGTATATTGTTTTAAGTTTTAGAATACTTGCAGAAATGATACATGTATTTGAACTTCGAGCCGAATCAAATAATGGAAGTGTGGTTCTTATAAACACCTTGTCTGTATAGTCTGGAAATAACTTTATTCTACATTTAGAATAAACCAATGAAACTGTTACTAAGCCTGCCTTCCTTTTTACCCCACAAAAAAACTATAAGCAGTTATTAAAGTCATACAATAAGTTAGAACATAGTGGAGTTTGTGGAGAGAAGCAATTTGACATTGTGATTGAGAAACACAATCAGGAATCTGTTGTAGAATATTATTTCAAGGTGTTTTACTTTTGTTTATATTGCATTTGTTTAATGCTGTGAAGCTGTGTTATTGTGCCTGTCTAAAACACTTGATGGTTTAATAAAAAGCTGAACAGCTAATAGCAAGGCAGGAGAAAGGATAGGTGGACCTGGCAGGCAGGGAGAATATATAGGAGGAGGAATCTGGAAAAAGAAGAAGTAACCAGAAAAGGAGGAGGACTCCAGAGGCCAGCCACCCAGCTAAACAGCCAGCTACAAAGTAAGATTTACATAAGGAAGAGAACAGGAAAAGCCCAGAGGCAAAAGACAGAAGATAGGTTAAGTTAAGGAAAGCTGGCAAGAAACAAGGCAAGATAAGGCCGGGCATTTTTAGTTAAGAATAAACCTCCATGTGTGAATTATATGGGAACTGAGTGGTGAGCCCCGCAAAGACAAAAAGGGCAAAAACAAACAACAGGAATCGTTAGATGAGAGGAGTCAGCATAATTAGAAAGGGTACAGACTGACCCCGAAAGCCGTGAAAGACATAATTCAGACTAGGTGGGTAGAGAACATCGTGACTGCAGGACTCCAGGAGATAATTTAACATTTGGGGAGGCTGTGTGGTTTTCTACACCTCAACTACTTCTAGGTGTTATGGTTTGAATATGCAATATCTCTTACAGGCTTCTGTGTTGAAGCCAGGGTCCTGGCCCTCACCCCAGCTAATAGTGCTATTTTGGAAGATGAGGTAGCAGAAAGTTGTACTTTTGAGTCAGTCAATCTCCCTCTCTCTGTCTCTGTCTCTCTCTCTCTCCCTCCTCACTTCTCTCTCTCCCTCTCTCCCTCCCTCCCTCTGTTGCCCCTCCCCCTCCATCAACAAACATCTGCCTATTACGCTGTCTGACAATGTCCTGACCCCATGAGCTTGTCCGCAGAGACATACCTTTCTTGTTCTCTACCCTGCCCCACCCTATTACCAGTACTATGAATCTCTAAGAATTCCTTCAAGCCTTTCCCTATAAAATAAATTTTTAAAAATGAATAAATGGGTCAAAAGAACAAGCTGTTCTGTGATTACAACTTCACAAACAGTTGTAGGAAACGGTATACAGACTCTTCATGATAATCTATTTCAGATTACAGTACAACGTCATAACCAAGATGTGCATGAGAGTGCAGCCATGACACAGAGCAACCCTGCAGGGACAAGGACTCTCCTGTTGCCCTGTTGTAGTCTTTACGCCCACTGCAACATTCCTAAACCTGGACTGCCATCAGTTACTCCTTCCCATACCATTCTCAGTAGTGGAAAGCCGTGTATATGGAATGACACCATGAGAAAGTTTGAAGCCTTGGGCTTCTACACTCTTTGTAATTCTGAAGGGAGTAGTCCTCAGGACCTAACATTGATTGTTCACTCATTCCCCTGCCAAGAGGATTCTTACAGTGACACGATGACAATGCCCACGGTTTACTTAACTCCTATGGCATGGAAATACACCCAGGTAGTTTCTCGTGTCTGGCTGGTAGGCATAAAGTTGATATAAATTGTCATGCACATGCTTTTCTGTGAACATGAATTTAACTTCTATGGGACAATGCTCCAGCATTCAAGATCTAGAGTTGTGGTACTTATATTTTTCAGTTTTTAGGCTTTTTAACAGAAAGTCCCAAATTGTTTTCCAAGATGCCCATTATTAGGGTCCTGCCCTTACTCTTCTGGGTTCTGGCATCTTACATCATCAGGGGACACAGGGGACTGAGTACCCGCTGTGTGGTCACACAATCCCTGCCTTAAAAAGCTGGACACGGACCCCCACATTTTTTTTCTGCGTCTCCCCACCTCCTTTGTGCTTTCTCTCTGCTCCCTCCCCTGCAAGGCCTGGCTTCCCTCTGTCCCCTCTTTCTTTCTAATAAAGCTCTTTATAACTCTGGTAGTCATGGCTGTGGCTCTTGACTTTTCTACTGACCAACCAGCGCCATTTTGCCCATCACCCATATAACTTTATTTTCATGAGAAATATATCCATATGTCAGTTTCTTCACATCTTTGTGTTTGGTTTTGCCTGTGATTACCTATTTCTAGTCTTCTAATTTATTACCCCAATGTCTTTCTATTAATTTAAAGTTGTGTTGATTCTCTTATAGCACTTTTCAGTATTCAAGTTCCCTACCTCTGCTGGATTTATATGTTAGTGCTTAATTTGGGTTATGAGTGGTTACAAATGAAATGTAAAAGAAATTTTAGTGCTTGTAAGATTATTGGTAGTATATAAAAGTGAAAATTGTTTTATGTCCTAATCTTTCATTTTCTGTCATTTATGAACTCTTACTCTGAGCTTTCTGTGTGTGAATTCTTAGAATTTCATATCCAGACAATCATGTTATCAGCAAATAGTCTGATTCTTTTTCAGACTGTCCATCATTTATTTCTATTTCTGCTCTTAGGTCCTACTGAGGACACTCTGCATGATGTTTAACAGGGTAATAACATGGGCACTTAACCTTGATACTGGTTGTAAAACATTCAATGATTAGTAACAAAAAAACAAATAGAAGATTTTTGTAACAGTTCTTTATAAAGTTGAGAAAGGCTTCTCTGTTACTATTTTTTTCCTGAAAATATTTTTATTACTTTTACTTATGTATTTACTTACAATACATTCTGACTGCAGCCTCTCCTCCCTCCACTTCCCCAGTTTGTTCCTACCTTTGCTCTCTTCCACATCCACTGTTCCTCTGTTTGATGTTGGCTATGGGCTTGCTGTAAATTGCCTTTATTATGTTTATGCATGCCCCTTGTATCCCTGATCTCTCCAAGATTTTCATCATGAAGGGGTATGGATTTTGTCAAAGGCTTTTTCAGCATCTAATGAGATTATTACATGTTATTTTTGTTTCAGTTTGTGCTGTGGATATTGCTCTGTGTAAATAAAGTTCTGATTGGCCAGTGGCCAGGCAGGAAGTATAGGCGGGACAAGAGAGAAGAGAATTCGGGGAAGTAAAAGACTGGAGAGAGAGACCACCAGCCGCTGCCACCATGAGAAGCAACATGTAAAGACATTGGTAAGCCGCAAGCCATGTGGCAAAGTATAGACTAACATAAATGGGTTAATAGAAAAGGTAGATAACAAGCAGCCTGCCACAGCCATACAGTTTGTAAGCAATATAAGTCTCTGTGTGCTTTCTTGGTTGGGTCTGAGCAACTGTGGGACTGGCGGGTGAGAGAGATTTGTCCTGACTATGGGCCAGGCAGGAAAACTCTAACTACAAGTTTGTTTATGTGGTGGATTAGATTGACTGAGTTTCTTATGTTGAACAATCCTCCCATCTTTGGGATGAAACCTACTTGATAATAGTAGATGAACTTTTTGTTGTGTTCCTGGATTTGGTTTGCCAATATTTTGCAGAGGTTTTTGTATTTGTGTTCATGAGGGATATTGGTCTATAATTCTCTTTCTTTATTTAGTCTTTGTGTAGTTTGGGTATCACGGTGACTGTGTCATCATAAAAAGAATTTGGTGATGTTCCTTCTATTTCTATTTTATGGGATAATTTGAGGAATATCTTCTTTCAAAGTCTAGTAGAAGTCTGTGTTAAAAGTGTCTGGCCCTGAGCTTTTTGTGGTTGGGAGACTTTTAATGACTGCTTCTATTCTCTTATGTATTATAGGTCTATTTAAGTTGTTTATTTGATCTTGATTTAACTTTAGTAAGTAGTATCTATCAAGAAAATTATCCTTTTATTTTGATTTTCCAATTATGTGGAATATAGGTTTTTGAAGTATGACCTAATGATTCTTTGGATTTCCTCTCTGTTGTTGTTACATCCCCCTATTCCTTTCTGATTTTAATAATTTGGATATTCTTTCTTTGTCTTTTAGTTAGTTTGGTAAGGGTTTGACCATGTTGTTGATTTTCTCAAAGAACCAACTCTTGTTTTCATTGATTCTTTGTATTGTTCTCTTTGTTTCTATTTTATTGATTTCATCCCTTAGTTTGATTATTTCTTTCCATTTATTCTTCTTAGGCGTGTTTGCTTCTTTTCTGTTCTAGAGTTTTCAGTTGTGCTGTTAACTTGCTAGTATGAGATTTCTCCAGTTTTTTAATACAGGTCCTTAGTGCTAACTCTCCTCTTAGCACTTCTTTCATTTTGTCCCAGAAGTTTGCGATTTACTTGCATTGAATTCTAGGAAGTCTTTAATTTCTTTATTTCTGCCTTGACCTAGCAGGCATACAGTAGAGAGCTGTTCAGTTTCCGTGAGTTTGTAAGCTGTTGATTCAGTTGTTGAAATCCAGCATTAATCTGTAGAGGTCTGATAAGATGCAAGGATTATTTCAATTGTATCTATTGAGACTTACTTTGTGATCTAGTATGTGATCAATTTTGGAGAACTTTCCATGAGACACTGAGAAGAAAGTATACTATCTTTTGTTTGCCTGAAATGTTTGGTAGATATCTATTAGGACCATTTGCTTTATAAAGTCTGTTAGCTCTAGTTTCTTTGTTTAGGTTTTGTCTCGATGACTTGTCCATTGGTGAGAGAGAGGGACACTTCATTATCCCAATGTTAAAATCTCTATCAATGTATAAGAGTTGATGTGTGGCTTAAGCTTTAGTAATGTTTCTTTTACAAATGTGGGGTATCCTTGTGTTGGGGGCACAGATATTAGGAAGTGAAATTTCATTGTAGTAGATTTTTTCTTTGATGACTATGAAGTGTCCTTCTCTGTCTCTTTTGATTAATTTTGGTTTGGTCTATTTCATTATCTATTTCATTAGCTTGGTCCACTTGATTGGAAAATCTTTTTCCAACATTTTACTCAGAGATAATGCCTGTCTTTGATGTTGAGATGTGTTTCTTGTATGCAGCAAAAGGACAGATCCTTTTTTGCATCCATTCTGTTAGTCTGTGTCTTTTTATTTGGTTTTTTAATCCATTGATATTGAGAAATATCAAGGAGTAATGATTGTTAATTCCCTTTATTTTGTTGTTGTTGTTGGTGGTGGTGGTAATGTTGAGTGTATATGTGTGTGTGTATTTGTGTATATATGTGTGTGTGTGCACTTGTGTGCTTCCCTTATTTTGATTTTGCTGGTGTGAGATTATTTATTTCTTGCATTTTCATGGGTGTAGTTAACCTTCTTGGTCTGTAGTTTTCTTTCTAATATCGTCTGTAGGGCTGGATTTGTAGATAGATATTGTTTAAACTTGACTTTATCACAGAATGTCTTGTTTTCTCCATCTATGGTGAGTGAAAGATTTCCTGGGTGTAATAGTCTGGGCAGGCATCTGTGGTCTCTTAGAGTCTGCTGGACATCTGTCCAGGAACTTTTGGCTTTTAGTGTCTCCATTGAGAAGTCATGTGTAATTCTAATAGGTCTACGTTAATATGTTAGTTGCTCCTTTTCCCTTGCAGCTTTTAATACTATTTCTTTGGTCTGTATGTCTAGTGTTTTGGTTAATCTGTGGTAAATGACTTTCTTTTCCAGTTCAATCTATTTGGTGTTCTCTGTGCTTCTTGTATCTTTATAGGTATCTCCTTCTTTAGGTTAGGACATTTTTCTTCTATGATTTTGATGAAGATATTTTCTGGTCCTTTGAACTGGGGTTCTTTTCCTTTTTCTATTCCTATTATTCTTACATTTGATCTTTTCATAGTGCCAATTTATTGGATGTTTTATGTCAGGAATATTTTAGATTTAACATTTCTCTTGTCCAATGTGTCTATTTCTCCTTCTTCTTCTTCTTCTTCTTCTTCTTCTTCTTCTTCTTCTTCTTCTTCTTCTTCTTTGGTTTTTCAAACCAGGATTTCTCTGTGTAGCTTTGCGCCTTTCCTGGAACTCACTCTGCATCCCAGGCTGCCCTCAAACTCACAGAGATCCACCTGCCTCTGCCTCCTGAGTGCTGGAATTAAAGGTATGAGCCACCACTGCCCAGCATGTCTATTTCTTCTATCATATCTTTAACATCTGAATTTCTGTCTTTCAACTCTTATATTTTTGTTGGTGATGCTTGTGTCTGTAGTTCCTGTTTGCTTACCTGGATTTCCTATCTCTAGAATTCCCCATTTGTGATTTCTTTATAGCTTCTATTTCCATTTGCAAGTCTTGAACACTTTCATTCATTTCCTTCAACTGTACCCCTCCCTCCTTAGCTTTCTTTGAGTGATTTACTCATTTTCTCTGATTTTTTGTTTGTTTTTTCCTTGATTTCTTTAAGGAATTTATCCGCTTCTTCTTGAAGAACCTCTATCATCTTCATCAAGTTGGTTTTAAGGGTTTTTGGTTGCTGTGCTTCAACTGTGCTGGCATGTTCAGAGCTGTAGTAGGATAGCTTGGCTTTGGTGGTTGTGGAGTGCCCTGGAGTGGCATGGCCTGTGGTTGGGCAAGGGGCGTCTCTACTGGAAACTTTTATCAGATGCTTGTTAAGTTTGAACAAATACATTTCTTATATCGGTGGATAGGATAATGTATTTTGCTTCTTTACCTATGAATGCTACATATTTACCACCCAATTGTGGGTTGCATGCACTAGTGTTCAAATACTAAACCACTGTGGAATTCCTGTGATAAAACTCACTTCATGCAGTTTAGACTTTATGTATTGCTGAATTCTATTTGCTACCACGGGGTTCAGATTTTTTGCGTCTACATTCAGGAAGGTCTTGTGCCTACCGTACATAAAAATGTTCATATTTTCAGAAAACAGTATGGAATATTGCTACACATATATGACATGTCAAGATAATTGACATATTCATAAGCTCAGTTAATTTTCACTTCTTTGTGTTGGAAACATCCAAACTCCATTCTGCTCTGGGATGTTCTGTATGTGGTGAATATGTGTTGCTCTGATTGGTTGATAAATAAAATGCTGATTGGCCAGTAGCCAGGCAGAAGTATAGGCGGGATAAGCAGAGAGAAGAATTCTGGGAAAAGGAAGGCTGAGTCAGCAGATGCCAGCCCACCATCCAGAGTCAAGGGAGCAGTGTGTAATGGCACACAGGTAAAGCCATGGAATACGTGGTAACATATAGATTAACAGAAATGGGCTGAGTTTAAATGTAAGAGCTAGTCAGTAGTAGGCCTGAGCTAATGGCTGAGCAGTTTCAATTAATATAAGCTTCTGGGTGATTATTTTATAAGCAGCTGTGGAGTCCATGGGGCTGGGCAGAACTGGAAAAAACTTCAGCTACACCATTCTTCTAGGTACTTTGAAATATATGGTGTTAACTACAGTTGCCCTCCTGCTATAGAACATAACTTAACGTTCCTAATTAAATGTGGTTTTGGTTTGGGGGTTTCATTTTTGTGTATTTTTGATTGTTTGTTTATTTTTGCTTTTCCATTCAAAGTCCTGGTATGTGGCCCAGGAGGGCCGAAAACTTGTGTTGATCCTGCCTCTGCCCACTAAGTCCTGAGATCACAGGAGTATGTTACTCTGCCTGGATTTCACATACATGTCTGTCCTCATAGCTAAGCTCTATCTCTAAGTCTGCCAGGAACTCTTCTGTTCTTTGCTTCTATGGCAGCTGCTAATGTAGTTCCAACTAACCTGCTGACTTCTAATCAGGCTCTGTTATGGCATGAAAATACACCCCACATTCTTACAGAATATGATCTATTTTAGTGTTTGTCTAGGGACATTAAAAGAACATGCTGAACTGCTTCTTCCTTGTAGTGGCCCATAAATTTTAGTTAACTCCTCCTCAGTGGTGACGTCAAGTTCTAATCTACTTCTTAGCTGATAATCAAATGTTCAGTCAGTTGTTGAGGGGATTGAGGGTTTACTATCTCTCCCTCAATTCAGTCAGTTCTGGCCTGGCTACACTTAGGATTGCTTTGTGCTCTCAGTGGGATAGCCCCTTTATCTAGAAGACTCATGTCTCTCAAGGCTAGTTTTATTGGTCTGCCATCTATTTTAAAATATATCTGTCCTGCTTTATTTACAGCATGACTATATTGCTGTATTTAAATTAAATTGTTCTAGATAGCATGTGCTTGAGGCATTTTCTGTGACACATTGGCATGGATCACTGTGCTGATATGTGTCTTTTAATTATTTAATGATTTCCATTTAATTCATCTGTTAAGGTTTAAATGGGTTTATTTTTCCATTGTGTCACCATGTATAGCTTTTGTAATGTCTCTCTAGATATTATACAAATATAACCTGTCAAGCTTAGGGTATAGTCTGTTAAAAGGAATTTTTCTTACACCAAATAAATTTAATAGCATTTATTTACATAAAGAAAAACAGGATTAAAGAGAAAAACAAAGCAACATTGATTCACAGTTCCCCAAATCAGAGCAGGTTCTGAGCCCTACGACTAATGTGACCTGCCCTAGTGGCATTTTCAGAAAACAGAAATGAGATATAGAGCCAATGTGCTTATTTTCACAGTAAGTGGCCAGCTGGCTGAAGAGCCACCTGCAGTTAATTGACAATCTGCTATTGTGACTAAACTCCATAATAGTTTGGCCAGTTAGAGTTTGGTATAAGATCTTGAGTAAAATCAATGAGCCCTCCCAAAAAACTTTTTTGATGACTCTATGCCAATGAATGATTAATTGAACATGTCAATGTGACTGAATTGAGGACCATCTAGAAATCTAAGGAAGCATTTTCATATGTGCCTTAGGAGGATATTTTCAGAGACAACTGCCAACTTTCAGGTGAGGAAGATCCATAGTATGCTTGAGTACCATGTGGTTGGCTGGAAGCGTAGAGAGACAACTAACTACAAGGAAATACTTTAATATCCCCCATATGATACCTCCACTGTAGACTACTGGCATTGGTTGAGAGAAAGCCTAAACTGACCTAGTCTGGAGATCAGATGGCCAAACACACTAACTGTTATGCTACAGCTCTCATCCAATAACTGATGGAAGGGGATGCAGAGATCCTTGGCCAGGCCCCAGGTGGAGCTCCAGGAGTCCAACTGGCGAGAAAGAGAAGGGACTGTAAGAGCGTGAATTGTTGAGACCAAGACTGGAAAAAGCACAGGGACAAATAGCCAAACTAATGGAAACACATGAACTATGAACCAAAAGCTGAGGAACCCCCAACTGGATCAGACCCTCTGGATAAGTGAGACAATTGAATAGCTTGAACTGTTTGGGAGGCACCCAGGCAGTGGGACCCAGACCTGTCCTTAGTGCATGAGCTGGCTGTTTGGAACCTGGGGCTTATACTGAGACACTTTGCTCAGCCTGGAAGGAGGGGACTGGACCTGCCTGGACTGAATCCACCAGGTTGAGCTGAATGCCAAGGGGAGTCTTTGCCCTGGAGGAGATAGGAATGGGGGGGCGGAGAGCTGGGGGAAAGTGGGGTCAGGGGTGGGAGAGGGGAGGACAAGGGAACCCATGGCTGATATGTAAAATTAAATTTAAAAAAAAAAAAGAGTTTTGTGGCTCCAGCATGCAATTCCAGAATTGGAGGCTTGTTGACTTTTGGATTCCAAGACTTCCACCAATAGCTCCCTCTCCATGAACCTGGGCTCTTGGTCTCATGTTGGTATCTCTTCCCTAGTATCCTTAGCTCTGAGGCCTCTGGTCTCAAACTTTGCTATGCTACTGTCCTCCCAGGATCTCCAGCCTGTGGACAGCTTGTTGTTGGACTTCTCAGCTGTGGTGATAATGTGAGCCTTTTACATATTTCTAGCTGTGCGTTCTACTATTTGGTCTCTATATAGAACCTAATACAACAATTTAAGTGCAAAATTTCACCTCTTCCTTTACCCTCCACCATTCATTTAGCACATTTCCTTATGTATTTCCCCAATATACATTTACTTTTAAAAATGATCATTATAATATTGTTCATTGCTTAAAACAACTTTCAAATGCAAATATACTTTGATGGTGTTCTTCCTCTTGCCTAAGTCCCTCCGGATCCTTCCCCCTCCTTGGCCACCCAACTTTAAGTTCTTTCCCAAACAACAAACAAAAAGCCAATACAACCACAACCCCCCCCACACACACCGCAACAAGAAAACAAACTAAACCGAAGATACATTAATTCCAACCACACCAAAAAGTGCCACAAATCAGTTTTACTCTACCAGTCAGGGCTTTGAAGGGAAGTTTCTTGTGTTCACCTCCGCCTTATATGCTTAGGTCCCTCTGTGTTCAGGTGACAGTCTTCATAAGGTAGTTTGTCTTCAGAGAATTTCACAGGTTATTTTTGGAAATAAATATTTCTCATTTCTGTTCATGTGATAATTTTGACTTCCACTTCTCTGAGAGATACTTGAGATAGCTTTAAATTCTGGTTTAAAACAAAAACCAAAAAAAAAAAAAAAAAAAAAAAAACCAAAAAACAAAAACCCAAAAAACAACAACAAAAAACCTTTCACAGCACCTGAAAAACGTTTGCCACTTGCTTCTGATTCTCATGGCTTTGGAGGGGCACTCAGGTCATTCAAATTGTTTTATTCCTTGTAAATAAGTTGGGTTTTGTTTTCATGCTACTTTGCAGTTGTTGCTTTTTATTTTTTCTTCATCTCTTCTTTTTTCAGAAGCTTTGCTGCTGTGCCCTCACAGTATTGAGTATCCTTCAGTATTGTAGATTCATTGGGTGTCTGCTCCTGAGGTTCATGCCTTTCACCTTTTGGGGGGCTGTGAGCTATTACTTGGATTTTTTCATCCTCATTCCTCCCCTTCTTGATCTCCAATGACATGGATGTTATTATCTCTTATTATATTGTCCCACAGGCCTTGTGAACTTTAAAAAAAATTACTGTTTTCCTCTGTTGTTGAGATTCAGTGAATTTCTCTTCTGTCTTCTAGTCCACTAATTTTGTCCTGAGCCCATTCATTGAGTTTTTAAATATTTTGCTTACTCAGTTTCAAAGTTCTAAACTTTACATTTAGTTTTTCTACTTTTATGATGTACCAGTATACTCTTGTTTGTTAAGGGTGATTTGTATTGCTCATTGAAGTGGTTGCATAATGGCTGATAGTTCTCATATTTCTCTTGTTTTTAGTCCTGGATTTTATTGACTGTCCTATCCATTCCTCTTGACATCATTACAATTACTGGACTGATGAACAATTTCCAGTAAAAACTTGGATGCTTTCAGTATCTTGTGTCATATGTCTCTGGATTGTGGAAGGCCTAGGTTCCCGGCTGGTCTCCTTTGGTACTTGAGAGTATGAAAATCCTTGCCATTGGTGCTCAAGAGTGGTCATTGCTGTCCTGGAACCTCCTCTCTGGAAGAAATAAAGGGATAGAGATGTCTGTAGCTGTTGTTCTTGGCCTTCACTGATACTACCCTACTGGCCATGGCTGGATAGGTGAGTGGAAGAGCCCTTATTAAACCTAATGAAGATGAACACCCTGGCTTCTGGTCTTTTCTGATGTCTTCCCATGGCAATGTTTAGGTGTTTCACTAGAGCCCAGCAGTGGCATCCCCTCAGCCTTTGGAGACATGAGCCCAGGTAGAACATGCTTTAATGTGTACATGGGCTGTAATACAGTGCTTGTTACATGAAATTATTGCTGTGGATATCACTCTGTGTAAATAAAATGCTGTTTGGCCAGTGGCTAGGCAGGAAGTATAGGCAGGACAAGAGAGAAGAGGATTCTGGGAAGTAGAAGGCTGGGGAGACACCGCCAGCTGCCACCATGAGAAGCAACATGTAAAGACACTGGTAAGCCACAAGCCATGTGGCAAAGTATAGATAAACAGAAATGGGTTAATTTAAGATAGAAGAAGTAGATAACAAGAAGCCTGCCACGGCCATACAGTTTCTAAACAATGTAAGTTTCTGTGTGCTTTCTTGGTTGGGTCTGAGCGACTGTGGGACTGGCAGGTAAGAGAGATTTGTCCTGACTGGGCCAGACAGAAAAACTCCAACTACAAAGTATTCTGTTTTTTGACTGCCCATCTTTTGTGGGCTTTTGGATAGGGATGGCAGTATTTGTTTCTGTTTCTCTCCTCTCCATCATTGTCTGTTCCTTCTTCATCTCTCTGTCCCCTTCTGCTGTCTCCTTCCTCCTTACTCCTCCTCTCTGGGAATGTCACTCCTCTGCTTAAACTTCAAAGCCCACCCCCAGGAACATACTTCCTCCAAGAAGGGCCACCACACTCCTGATCCTTCTCAAAGAGTTCTACCAACTGGTAACCAGTATTCAAATATGTGAGCCTACTGAGGAAATTCTCACTCAAACCACCACAATTTGATTTTAGTACTATTTCAGAGAAAACGGTCAAATGTTTATCTTCTGCAGTGTATTTTCAGAGCACCATTTGTTGAAGAGACTCTCATATCTCCAATGTATATTTTGACCTCTTTCTTAAAGAATAGCTGACAGCAAATTGTGGGTTTATTTCTAGCAGCTCTGTCCTCTTTCTTGGTCTGTCTTTTGTAATAAGACCATGCTGTTTTAGTTACTTTGACTCTTTATCTAGTGTGTGATATGGTTTAGATATGAAGTGTCCCTTCAAAAGACTAACATACTGGAAGTTTGGTTACAATGGTGCTGCTTTCTGAGTACTGGAAAGTTTAGTAGGTGAGACTTAATGGGAAAAGTATGTTGCTGGAAGTGGAGATGAGTCCATCAGAATTTTATCTCTTTCTGGGCCTCTCTTTTTCTGCCTCTCTCATCTTTCTCTTTCAATGTAGCTCCTACTCTCTCCATCCTGTGCAGTCTTAGCAGGCAATCTTAACCTGTGCTACATGGTCTTCAGCCTTGTTCTGCCTCATAATGGACACAGAATTATTGAAGAGAAAATATGGAATGAAGCTACTGAAAGCATAAACCAAAAGTGAATCTTTACTCCTTTAAGTTTTTCTATTAGGTACCAACTTTGAAAGATAACTCCCATAGAAAGGTAGGGATTATTTCTGAGACTAAACTCGACCATATAGTTCTTAAGTTTGGGGGACTATGTGAAGGAGGAATTAGAAAACTTTAGTGAAATGAGCTACAGAAAGCCTATTGTGCTTTAGGCAAAGCTTAATGGTCAATTCTCATAGGAAATCATAAGACACCAACATTCCTACAGGAAAAGACAGTGAAGACCAGGCTAGGAGGTTTCAGATAAGAATGATAATTATATTGGGAATTCAACTAGAGGCCATTCATGTTATGTTGTGCCAAAGATCAACCTGAATTTTATTGATGCTCTAGAACTTAATGGAAGACTGAATTTCAAAGTGATGGACTGATTAATCTGACAGAAAATTTTAAGACAATGCGGCATGCAAGCTACTTCATATGTATTCTTGAGTACTATTAGCCTAAATTAGCAAAAACCAGAGAAGTTTACAAACTTGTGCTCTAGTCAGAAAAGAAATGTATGTAATGTTGAGGCTATAGAAGGCCTAGTTGAGATTAGCCTCGCTAAAAGGAAATGAGATGCTTTGAATGAAAACAGTAGGAAAGATGCTTTGAGGGCATTTAAGAAATTGTTCAGAACCCAGTCATCACAGACTCGAGAGAATAAATAAAGAAACTAATTTGAAATACTTGCCCTTAAGAAGGGAGGGCCTCCAAGGGCACCTTGCTAGCACAGGGTTACCTAGAAGGTGTTTCCTTAGGATTAATTTCACTGTATTCAGCTACCTGGGCAGTTAGAGCATAGAAGAACCAATGTAGCCCTACTCTAAATAGACCTTTGTATTGCTCATGCTGTATCATCATGATGATGATATTTGCAGACATGAAAAATGTAAGAGTTACTAGTCATGGAAGGTTTTACCTAAATTTCAAAAAGATATATGGAAGACTGTGGGAGCCTGTGTAAGAAAGCTGTGAACTTATTGTGAACTATTAATGGGGCAGAGTGCAAAATGTTATTCTCATAAGATGAGTTTCTAGAAAGAATTGCATAAACTATGATAAATGAATGCACTTGGAAGCAAGGACATGAAGGGAATACCCTGGCATGTCCACACTATCTCTGTGGGAAAGGCAATGGTCCCTGAGGATTATTCTTGGTTCTTTTCACATGACCAAAGATAAGACATAACACCAGTTGTATTTCCTTGCTGTACTTGTATTTGCGTAAGCTAAATGTAAATATCACCTTATTTATTGCTTGCTTTAATAATAAAATGAAAAGTGCTTTGTTTGCCCTATTCTTGAGCTCAAATGCCCAAAGTGTCCTGGTACTCTATTAATGTCTTTGGAATGTCTTTAGAGATGAGGAGACTTGGCCTTGCTGGCCACAGGGCAAGTGGACAGAAGACCAGGAAATGACCAGACAGGCTTATAGTCAACCTGCAGATAACCTCCGAGACTCAGATAGGTGACACTGTAAAGATGAAGACTCAGCTACAGTGGGCACCCCCAGGATATTAGAGTTGTCCAGGACACGGGACATCTGCTAATGAAAGATGTAGACCATGAGTGGCACCAGACAAAGGAGAGGCTTTAAAACTGCAGCTAGCAAGGCCACAGAGGTGTGTCTGCCCAAGTCTTTGGAGTTCACATGCTACTGTATGCTCTAGATGCCTGACATGAGCTACAAGGCTTAATGGTTTCCTGATGGGTCTTAGCCTTGCTTAGGTCTCACCCCACTTTCCATTCCACTATTCCTCCCTTTTCTAATAAAAACACTTGTTCTGTGCCATTGTCTCTTAGGAACATGCAACTTTAAAGAAAAAAAAAAAACATTTATAGGGAATCACAGGTAAGTTTTTGAATTTGAACTTTTGAACAATGCTCTACTAAGACTATGGGATTTCTTGAAGATAGACAATGCATTTTGCATTGCAAGGTACACATTAGCCTTTGGAGGAAGGTGTATAATGCCATTATTTGTATATAGTGTTTGTCCCTCCCTGCCATAAGGCTCATGTTTTGAGGGCTTGGACACCAGCTGGTTGGGAAATAGGAGGTAGGTCCTGGCTGGATAAAGTCAGTCTCATGGGGCTCTCCTTAGGGACTATAAATTGTCCCTGGCCTCTCTCTGTCATTCTCTCTGCCTGCTTCCTTTCCCTCATGAGGTAAGTAGCCCCTGCCATATGCTCCCATTTTCACTATGTTCTCTCTCAGTGTAGTCCCAGAATCAATAAAGCAAAGAGGAAGGGCTGGACTCTCTCAAACTAGGAGGAAACTAAACCATTTCTTGTATACCTTGTTATCCCATAGTACATTTTTTTTTATGAAAATTAATTTTTAGTTTACAAGAGCCCAGAGAAAATGAGATTGCCCTGTATTCAAAGCTGTGGGATTTTTCAAAAACGTAATAATTGATGTGTGTATGAGGACCCAAACAACTGTCAGCATTGCTGTTCGTGGGTAAATAAATGATCCTTGCTAATATGAAAAAGCAGGTGAGTCAGCCAAAGAGAGAAGGTGAGTAAGCGATATCTCTCCATGGCTTCTACTTCAGTTCCTATCTTCAAATTCCTGTACTGATTCTGGAGCTATCATTCTGGCATGCAGGTATACATGTAGAACACACATACATAAAATTTGAAAAGTTAAAATTTGAAGTTTTGTCATACTTTCATTTGCTTGGTGAGAGTCACACAAAGATATTTTATAGTATTTGAGGCTATTATAAAGGTAGTTGATTCTCCAATTTCCTTTTCTTTCTCACCCATTTATAGTTTGTTTATAGGAGGGCTACTGGTTTTTTTGGTTAATCTTGTATCCAGCCACTTGACTAAAGGTAGCTATCAGCTATAAGAGTTTCCTAGTGGAGTTTTTGGAGTCACTTACATATACCATCATATCATCTGCAAATAATGATACTTTGACATCTTCCTTCCCAATTTCTGTCCCTTTACCTCCTTCAGTTGTCTTATTGCTGTAGCTAGAACTTCACATACTGTATTGAATAAATATGGAGAGAGTGGACAACCCTCTCTTGTTCCTGATTTTAGTGGAATTGCTTTGACTGTCTCTCTATTTAATTTGATGTTTTCTATAGGCTTGCTGTATACTGCTTTAATTTGTTTAGGTATGCCCCTTGTATCCTTCATCCCTCTAAGACTTTTATCATGAAGGGGTGTTGGATTTTGTCAAAAGTTTTTTCAGTATCTAACAAGTTAATCATGTGGTTTTTCTCTTTCAGTTTGTTTATGTGGTCGGTTACATTGACTTATTTTCTTATGTTGAACCATCCTTGCATCTCTGGGATGAAGCCTACTTGGTCATGGTGTATGATGTTTTTGATGTGTTCTTGAATTCCATTTGCCAGTATTTTATTGAGTATATTTGCATCAATGTTCATGAGTGAAACTGTTCTGTAACTCTCTTTGTTGAGTCTTTCTGTGCTTTAGTTATCAGGGTGACTGTGGCTTCATAAAAAGAATTTGGCAATGTTCCTTCTGTTTGTATTTTGTGGAATAATTTGAAGAGTACTGATATCAACTCTTCTTTGAAAGTCTGGTGGAATTCTTTATTAAATCTGTCTGGCCCTGAGCCTTTTTTGGTTGGACCAACTGAACCATGCTTGGGGCTACCCAGTATTGATATACAATGGATGTGGTAGCATGAATGTAATTGGCCCCCACAATCTCATAAGTAGTTTCAGTATTGGGAAGTGTGACTTTGTTGGAGTGGATATGACCTTGTTGAAGGAAGTGTGTTACTGTGGGGGTGGAGTTTCCTATGCTTAGGATACTGCCCAGTGTCTCAGTTGACTTCTTTTTGCCTGCAAGATGTAGGACTCTCAGGTACTTCTACAACACCATCTCTGCATACATGCTGCATGTTCTCTGCCATGATAGTAATGGACTGAACCTCTGAAACTGTAAGCAAGCCACCCTATTATTTCCTTGTAAGAGTTGGCATGGCCACGGTGTCTCTTCACAGCAATAAGAACCCTAACTAAGACAATGAGGGTATCAGAAGTGGTTCTAGATCAGCTTCAGCTACTGCAGTTTTTAAGCACACAACCAAATCTTCCATAGTGTTAGCAGGTTTTCACTGAAGATCCTCAGAAGTCTCTGGAAGGCTCAAGCGGTTCTCTAGGTGGTCCCCAGGTGGTAGAGACTAGAGTTACTGTAGGATATATTTTTTAAATTTATTATACTTGTGTTTTAATTTTACACATCAGCCATGGGTTACCCTGTCCTCCCCCCTCCTGCCCCCACCCCCACCTCCCCCCCAGTCCCTCCCCTCCATTCCCATCTCCTCCAGGGCCAAGACTCCCCTGGGGATTCATTTAAACCTGGTGGATTTTCATGGTGATAGCTGAAAGAGATGCACACAATTTTGCCTGTGGTCCTCATGTTGTAAGAGTCGGGTCACAGCAAAGGTGGGTGGTTCTCATGTTGTGAGAATGGAGTCACAGCAGGGGTGAGCAGTTTCTACCTAAGAGAGTTGTGTTGCACATAATTTGGCACCAAGTATCCCATGATACCTTTGGGTGGTGGTGCCAGGGGTTGGCATGGTTTTCTTGTGCCATCCAGGATGCCTCATACTCAATCTTCCTGCAATGACCTCCTGAGTTCTAGAATTAGAGGCTCATGCCATCTGCCATGTTTCTTCTAGAAATTTTTGTGAAATAGCAAAGTCAAACTTCTAAGTTATTTTTAAAATTTTGCTAAATTTTAAATCTAATACAATATATTTTTTGTTTTGATTTTTAAAAATTTTATAATTTAATTTAATTTTACATATCAGTCACAGATTCCCCTGTCCTCCCTCCTCCCGCCCCCCTTCTCCCCAGGCCCAACCCCCATTCCCATCTCCTCCAGTGTAGGGAGCCGCCATTCTAAGATGGCGCCAACTTCCTGACAGCTTTGCTGTAAACAACTCCATATTTGGCTGTGCTTGCTGGGCTGCGCACCTCGAGGCTTGCGCATGCGCGTATATGGTAATTTGGCCTTATGTCCTCAGCCTATCCCGTGGCTCCCCGTGCTTGCATTCTGGTGGGATCCAATCACAGATTGACCCGTTCGCTTGGTTTGCTATATAAGCAGCTGCCTTTTGGTTCTTGGGGCCCCTCACCTCCCGCTCTCCCTTAATCAAGAGGTGCTCCAATAAAGTGTGATCTGAGAAGAATCCTTGAATGGTGGTCGTTCTTCCTCGCTGGTCGAGGAGCTCGCCGCACTCCAGGGCAAGGACTCCCCTGGGGATTCAGCTCAACCTGGTGGATTCGGTCAAGGCAGGTCCATTACAATATATTTTTGTGGTGCTTGAGGTTGAACCGAGGGCCTTCCACATGCTTGGGCCACTGAGTTGTATCCCAGTCTATAAATATGTAATTTTAAAAATCAGATTGATATGATATACTTTATTGATATTTAATCAAGTATCTCAATTTTTGTCTTATATTTTATTTCATATATGGGTACATACATACATATATACATACAAACAGAAGGAAAGTTATGCAAATGACGAAGTCAGAAGCAAACTGATGCCAGAGGCTGCTAGGAAGCAGGATCAATGGGCTACAATAAGGCTGTATGATGAAGGACACTTAAGTTGATTTCAGCCCATTTCAAATGTGCCTTAAACCCTTTGATCAGGGGCAAAAAAAAAAAATCTCCCCAATGACACTTGGTGTCTTTCATTTATTATAATTTTCCGTATTCTTTTTTTGTTTACACATCCTGAGTGCTGTCCCCCAGTCCCTCCCCACACCTCTTCTCCCGACTCAATCTCCTCTTCCTCCTAAGTTTCCTTTCTTCTCCAGAGTCTATCTTCATAGACTAAGAGAATTGCTAAGGATAACATAGGAATTCTAATTCTTTGACCATAGATCAACACAAAGAAAACATTTCCTTGCAACATGAAAACACTCTGAAACTATTGCTTGTGAGTAAGCACACACAGCTTGGTGAAGAGTAATAACCCAATGAAGTGTAAACAGTAAAGGGTCTAATTTCGTCTGATTGCTTGCTGAAGCTGTTCTGTTGGAAATCTCCTTTTCAGGTCTGTAACTGGCATTTCTCATACGCCTAATAGCTCATTTGTTACTTTTAGGCATAAAAACTGCAGCTCTGTTAATCTAATTTAAACCTGTGTCTTGCATCAGCTTCACACATCCCTTTCTTCTTCCCTCTCCTGTATCTGTTGGGCTTCTGTTGAGGGACCTGGATAAGGGAGGGGGAACCTTGCTCATAGGATGCCCTTTTCACTCTCTTCATCCCACTACATCCCAGGTTCTTTACCCTCCAGGGGTGAGGCAGCAGCCAAGCAGGACAGGTAACTGCAACTTGGCTGCAGCATATTGTGTTCTTTTTTGAATGATGTGTGTAGCCAGCACTGGCTAGGTATGGGAAAGGCTTAAATATCCATTTGGGTTCTCAAATGCATCCCTTCATGGAAAGCTGCACAGGATCTGGCTACTGTTTGGTCCTGGAGGCAGAACATGCACTTTTATAAGGTCTCTGCTCACAGACCCATTCCCTGGCAGTAATCTAGTGAATTTTCCTCCTATAGTTGCCTCCTTAAGTGATCAAGTATGATCATAGAGTTATGTCAACTTTTGGTCTATATCCATACCTCAGGCTTTTCAGTTCTGCTGTTTTTCTTCTCTCTTTCCATCTTGCATCCCCCTCCTTCATAAACAAACACACTAACAGATTAGTTGGAAAGAAGAACTATGATAATTTCTGTGTAAGAAGTTCCAAACCCCTATGAATAATTATCTTGATTCCAGGGTTGGTTTTGGATGGGAGAGAACTCCACCCTTCCACAAAAAAAGGAAGAAGGTGGTCTTGGTACATCCTCATTTCATCTCTGGCACCTGGGGTAAAAGACATTTCAAATGCCAACTTTATCGGGAATGAAAAAAGGAGATCCCTACTTTCAATAGTGGATTCCAACCTCTTGGCTCTCAGCTTTGGTTCCAATATTTAGGGGGTTTTTTGTTTCTTTTTTATTATTATTAAGAAATTTTCTATTCATTTTACACATCAACCACAGGTCCCCCTCTTCTTCCTCCTCCTGGCCCCAAGTATTCCCCCCCAGAACACCCCCCGTTCCCACCTCCTCCAAGGCATGGGGAGTCAGCAGAACATGGTAGATTCAGTACAGACAGGTCCAATGTCCTACCCCTGCACCAAGGCTGCACAAAGTGTCCCACCATAGGCACTGGGCTCCAAAATGTCTGCTCATGCACCAGGGACTGATCCTATCCCATTGCCATGGGGCCCCCTAAACAGTTCATGCTAAACAACTGTCTTGCCTATGCAAAGGGCCTAGTCCAGTCCCATGGGGGATCCACAGCTATTGGTCCACAGTTCATAAGTTCCCAATAGTTTGGCCTGGTCATCTCTGCACGTTTCCCCATCATGATCTTGATGTCCTTTGCTCATAGAATCCCTCCTCTCTCTCACTGACTGGACCCCTGGAGCTCGGCCTGATGCCACATCTGCTTCCATCAGAGAGGAAGGATCCCCATTTGAGGAAATGCCTCCATGAAACCTAGCTTTAAGGCATTTTCTCAACTAGTGATCAATGGGGGATCATGGGCCCAGCCCATGGTGGTTGGTGACAACTGTAGGCTGGTGGTCCTGGATTCTATAAGAAAGCAGGCTGAGCAAGCCATGGGAAGCAAGTCAGTAAGCAGCACCCCTCCATGGCCTCTGCATCAGCTCCTGCTTGCAGGTTCCTGCCCTGCTTGAGTTTCAGTCTTGACTTCCTTTTCATGAAAAACAGCAATGATAAAGTGTAAGCTGAATAAAACCTGAATTAATGCTCTATGATGACAGGGTATTCACCAATCTGATTATCAGAGTAGGTTTGTTCAGGTACCTTCTTTACTATTGATGGTAGTCTAAGATGGGGTTATCCTTGTGGATTCCTGGGAAATTCCCTAGCACTCTGTTTATCTCTATTCATATAATGTCTTTCATGGTATCTCTTTCCTTGCTTTCCCACTCTGTTCCTGATCCAGCCCAAATATCCCGTTACCTTATGTTCTCATCCCCCACACCATACCCTCCATTGCCCCCCTTCACTTCCAGTTTGCTCATGGAGATCTCATCTATTTCTCCCTCACAAGACAATCCATGCATCCCTCTTAGGGTCCTCCTTGTTAGCTAGCATCTCTGGAGCTACATGTTGCAGTCTGGTTATCCTTTGCTTTACATCTAGTATCCACTTATGAGTGAGTACATACCATGTTTGTCCTTCTGAGTCTGGGTTACCGCACTCAGGATGATATTTTCTAGTTCTATCCATTTGCCTGCAAATTTTACAATGTCATTGTTTTTGTTTGTTTGTTTGTTTGTTTGTTTGTTTTTAAATTGCTGAGTAGTATTCCATTGTATATGTACCACATTTCCTTAATTCATTCTTCTGTTGAGGGACATCTAGGTTGTTTCCAGGTTCTGGCTATTATGAATAATGCTGCTATGAACCTAGTTGAGCATGTATCCTCGTGGTATGATTGAGCATTCCTTGATATGTGCCCAAGAGTGGTATAGCTGTGTCTTGAGGAAGATTGATTCCCAATTTTCTGAGAAACCACTATACTGATTTCCAATAAAGCATATCATGTCAATCTAATTTTTAAAATTTGGTATTTATAGACTGGGATAAAACTCAGTGGCCCTAGCATGTGGAAGGCCCTGGGTTCAACCTCAAGCACAACAAAAATATATACACAATGACATCATAAAATTTGCAGGCAAATGGATGGAACCAATCTTTAGGTTTGAGGATGCAACAAATGCCATTTTTTATACCTAGAGAATGATCTGTGATATTTGTCCTTTTTATTTTGAATGAGTGAGTTTATTAAGTACGTAGCAAGAAAGAATAAAAGAAAAATATCAAGGAGGAGATAGGTAGGAAATCATCATCCAATCTTAAGGACACCAGTACAAGATGCTGATTGAAAGCAATATTAGAATAGCATCAAATTGAGCACTTAAAACATCCAGTGGAAACTGACCAGGAAAGTCTCACTGAGACATCCAGTTGGGATTCCTGAACATTCTGAGCAGAACATTCTTTTCAGACAAGGCTTCCAACTAAAAGAACAATAGCAACTAGCACATAGATGATGAAACATCAAGTGAGTGCTCTGATTTCTGCTGGCATGTCCAGCTGAGAGCTGTGGGCAGAGAGCTTTCTATCCATTGACAAGCTTCTGGTTTCTTATTCCCACCATAGACATTGTACCTGCCCTGGAAATGTTTTACCTTCTACCTGTTTTGGAGAGCAAACTGGTTTTAATACACTTTGCTATGTCCTATCTTCCAAAATTCCCTTCACAGAGGCAAGGGTCAGCCTGACCCAGGACAGGAAGATCGAGATGACACTTGACATAAATATGTGTCAGTCTGAGATAAGTCTTTTGTTCTCAGAGTCAACTTTCAATAATATCAAATAGCATATGGTAATTTACTAATATAATTTATATTGTAATCTGTTCAAAGTTTTGCCACAAGACTATAAAAAGAGACAAACTATTCCATAGGCTGACTCTGTAGATGCTGATTCTTAGACAGTTTGAGGCACAGGCTATTTTGTAGGAATTAATTAAGAAATATAGGTGTCTTGATTTCAATTGCTGCCACGAAATACTGTGACCAAAAAGCAAGTTGAAGAGGAAAGGTTTTATTCAGTTTAACTTTATCATTGTTGTTCATCATCAAAAGGAAGTCAGGACAGGAACTCAAACAGGGCAGGAACCTGCAAGCAGGAGCTGATGCAGAGGCCATGGAGTGGGTGCTACTTCCTGACTTGCTTCCTATGGCTTGCTCAGCCTGCCTTCTTATAAAAGCCAAGACCACCAGCCCACAGCTGGCACCAACCACTATGGGCTGGGCCTTCCTCCATTGATCACTAGTTAAGAAAATGCCTTACAGCTGGATCTAATGGCAGCATTTCCTCAAATGAGGATCCTTCCTCTCTGATGACTCTAGCTTGGTCAAATTGACATACAAAACCAGCCAGTACAGTTGAAAAAGCAGATTTGGCTGGACATTTGGCTGCCATCTAAGACTTACAGTCCTAGTTAACCCATTGAGAATGCTGGATGATAGATATTTTTCAGAGTCTCCTTCACAGGGTGACACTAGCCAAGTCTTTCCACTCTTACCTCATGCTGTCACAGAGTGGGAGCTGTCTAAGAATGCCGTTCTCCTCGGAACATCCCCTAAAGCCAAGACTGGACCTGAAGCAACTGAGAACTGGAGCCTACATCTGACCACACTGCCAGCAGCTGGGCAGTGGGTATTCCTGCACTGGTGCAGGGATGGTACTTTTCCAAGTCTACCTGAGGTCCTCTTGTCCTGTCACAGACACACACACACACACACACACACACACACACACACACACACACACACACGCACACACACACACATATGTAAAGGACCTAAGACGAGAATATTTATGAAGAACAATTAATGACTAGAGTGACTTTAACCCCTCTGCTTCTGGGGAAATCCATGCCCATGTTAAGCACAGGTAAGGGGTTTCAAAAAAAAAGCTGACCCCACACTGGTCTTCCAGAGTAGCCACTGGGGAATAAATGAGCTGCTTTCCCAGCTAGGAGACTCATCTTCATGCACTGGAATGGAGATCCCTGCCAAGGGCCATGGAGAGGAAGATATAAAAACCATTTATTTAGATCGAGCAGTTGATCCTTGCAAAGGGGATTGTGTGATTTATACAAGATTAGCAGTTAACTTTTATGTATTTCTTCTCAGGGTTTTCCCCTGATTTTCACAAAGCAATGGATACTCAGGAAAATTTTGTGTTTTTATTTGTTTGTTTGTTTGTTTTATGAGTGAAGAAAGTTAAACCCTCTCCTGGTAAGTTTTTAATTATAGTCATTCTGTGTGAATTTGAGCAAATGTGTAGTTTGGGCTTACCTTTCCATAGTGTGCTTCTGAACTGTTCCTAGGTTTATTTGTGTAAGTCCTGCTTATTGTAGCTAGAAGGTTTCTCCAGTCCCGCCCTTGGCTGTGAATAAACACATAGAGGCTCATAGTATTTACAAACTGTGTGACCTATGGCAGGCCTCTTGCTAGCTATTTCTTATATCTTAAATTAACCCATTTCTACTAATCTACGTATCTCCATGTGTTCCATGGCTTTACCTGTATCCCATGACATGTTTGTCCTTCAGCAACTGGCTCGCATCTCTCTAGACTCTGCCTTTCTCCCTCCTTGGATTTCCCACCTGCCTCTAAGCTGCCTTGCCCTAGGCCAAAGCAGCTTGTTTATTAACCAATGGAAGCAACATATATTCACAGCATACAGAAGGATATCCCCCAGCACCTTATACCTCCCCAACAAAGTGAAATGTATGTAATAGTGAAGGGTTTCTCGTAGAGGATTGTTGCTTTGTTTGTCTCTGACCATCTTCATGTAATCTTTTACTGGTAACTGAAAAGCAGGGAGTTTTAATAAAAATTAACCCAACAGCTTTCTTTTGGGGGAAAGAAGTAAAGGCAGATCCAATTTATATGTGTCACTCAAACCATGAGATGTATGCTAGATATGGCAGGTTAATAGAAGTAAATGAAAGAATACTAAAGAGAAGTTAGTGGCAGGCTTACTGAGCTCTAAAGAAAAGTGATGCTACACAGTCAAACACCGGACAGACTTAGCAGGCTGAGGCCTCATTCAGAAGTGAGCTGTGTCTGACAGATGTGAGCTTGTGAGCATATCTAACTTCAGCCTCATGGAGGTGGAAAGCCTACTGAAACAGTGTTATTTTAAACAGTTAATGTACAGGATGCACTTGGAACAAAATATGCAACAGGAGTGTTCTTGTAAGTTTAAGTGAGATGTCCAAATTGTTAGACATTGTTAAATGGGTGACCACTGTCGGTCTGCAGATGCCAAGATTCCATGTGCTTCTCTAATTAATTTTCATAAAATTGTAATACTATCTATTAATATTGCTGTAAGTTAGTAAATGTGTGTGGGGAGGATGGGTGTGTGTGGTGTATGTCTGTGTGACATATGTTCTTGTATATATGAATTTAGGCATGCATATAACACAGTATATGTGTTGAGCTCAGATGGGATCCTTTGGCTGTTGGTCTTTGCCTTTCTTGGAGACAGGGTCTCTTCACTGCTACACAAACCAAGGGAAGCTACTGGAGATTTTCTTTCTCTACCTCTTATCTCCCTGCAGAGGCTGAAATTACAGAGCATAAACTACCAAGTACAGCTTTCACATGGGTTCCCAGGATCCAACTTAGGATCAGGGCTTATGCAGGAAGTGTCTCCCAAACTCTGTAAAGGCTTTGAAATAAATGATACCCAGAATGCTACATAGTCATATGAAGAATATCATTTTATGACTTGGTATGTTATGTCAATGAAATCCATGCTCCTTACTATGAGCTGGACATCCAGACCTAGGGACAAATTCCAAGAGCTTCTAAGTAACATGCAGATTTCTTTGTCTAACTCTATCCCAGCATCAATAGGTCAACACTTAAAATGAACACTGACCTCACCTATGCTGTGATTCCATAATCAATTGTGAATAATCAATTCAATACTTCTTGCCAACTTAAATAATTACAAAACCACTGCTTTCCCTTCTCATATTAGCAGAGTACAAGTTGAACAGATTCAGCAAATGATTTTAACTTTTCCTAAAACTATTGGCCTCAATGAAAACATAGACTTTTTTTCCTGTTTAATATTCTTTTGTAAAGAACAGCAAGTAAATTTGAATTTATAATTATTTAATTTTTAATTTAGTTATAGTGACAATTTTTAAGTTTCAAAGGGACATGTGTTATATAATGTCATGTGACAGATAATGTGTGTGAAATGAGAGCTGTAGTCATTGCTTACACTGGATTTGGGAATGAAAAATATCTGTAACCAATTCTTATTTTTCTTTCGGATTTTTGAAGCAATGTCTAATTCCACCCAGGGTGGACCTCCTGCCTTACCTCCCAAGAGCTAGGACTGTGAGCATGTTCCAACATGCCTCACTGTGCACTGAATATAAAATTTTCAAACAATAAGAGGTATACGGTAAGATAAGTTCATTAGCATTTCTGTCAATTAATTTATATGTCTCTAAGAGGCTATCTTGTGAGACAAGACATAAAGACTATACTATGATATATGGGTCATATGTAAACTTGTGATAAATCAAGAATCCTTATAAGAGGCGTGGAACATAAAAGGATCATTAGTATATCTGACTAAAGAGAAAACTTAGTAGTGGTTAAGATTTTCTGTAGGTAAAATAGACCGTGTTCTAAAGCAGTGTTCTTTATAAAAACAGTAATGTGTATTGAATCTTCTAAAATATTAAGTGGAAGCAATATAAATATAATATTGAAGATGAGTTATCTACCAGTCTAACAAACTGCAAGGCTGTGGCTTGTTAGTGAGGCCTCTGGGTTCTGGCTTTGAATGTGGAAAATGTAATCTTATGAAGCTTAGAATAGATTACATTGTCTAGAATAGATTCACACTGAATAAAGTTACTAGAGACAAATATGTAAATCAAGATGCCAATGTGTTAATTTGACTTCTCAAGACTGAAATATTTGAATTCACTACTGAGAGAATCCAGGGTAAGTCAAATGTGTGATTCGGTGAGAGGAAGAGAGAAGGCATTCCGACACTGGACAATTTTGAGAGGGGTATGCATCTGAGACTAGTATGAAAACTATGAGACCTTCCCAGCAGAGGGTGAAGCTGAAATTCTGACTGATGGAGCACTTCTCCCTGCTGGCCTCCGGTCTTCTCTATGCAAGCTGCATGGGGAAGACTCAGCTGGCGCTCTTCCATTCCAGAGTCTATGTACAGGCCATCGCTGTTACCATTGTTTCTTCAAAAATAGTTACAACAGTCTTCCTACTCTAGCCAGCCCTTTGTTAAGAGACAGAGTCTATGTCCTCCGTCTTCTTCTACCTGAGGGAGCAGTTCATGTTTGTTTTGCCCCATGGATGACAGTGGTACAATGCTCCTTTGTTCCTTTTTTAGGTATAGCTTTTCATCCACTTGATAGTTTCTCTCTGGTTCATGGAACACTAACTTTTAAGATGCTTTTCTAGACCCCTCATCAACTGCCCACTTTGTGGCTAAACAACTCTGAATTCTTAGCCCACGAGGGGTGAATGTCACCCAAGCCTCTGACTTAACCACACAACTGAGAGACACCAATCAAACTCTATTCTTTGGAAGGCAATCAAGACACAAAACTGTAAGAAATAATAAATTGGTTTGGGCAGCAAAATTTTGGGATGATATATCATGCAGAGTAGATTCTAGAAACAATTATCTCTTGTCCCTCAATCTTAGTCTTTTGCTTCAGCTGGCTAGGATATTGGGTAAGTTTATTCTTTTATACTCTGTAGTTGTTTGATTACTTTTGCAGCTCTATTTACCTTTTGATGCATAATGTATTTATTGCCATGATATACTAAGTTTTGTCCTAGAAGTGACAAATTTCCTTCCCTCGTGGATCTTAGATCTTAGCTAGGGAGATAGGTCATGAATGAGGTAAGTCACAAAGGCTAAGGAAAAAACAATTAGGAAGTAAATCCACAATGTTTAACAATGAGTATGTGATTTTGACTAAGATAAGACTCTAGGAGAGTGTTTTACACAGGAGTGATACAATCAAATGTACATTTAACAGAATTATCCTTAATATTCTGCTGTGAATGGGAGGAGATCAAACAGAGAGACCAGGGAGGAAAGCACTACAACCGTCCAAGTGAGACACTGCTTTCTTGGAACAGGACTGTTTGACCTGTGGCCAGTGGGATGCATGCAGTGCAGCACAGGATAACTATGGAAGCAGCTCAATACAAAGTCCTAAGCTTATTTAAAACAGGAGGGTGTTTCATTTAATATTTATTTATTTTTGCTGCATTGATTTTGGTGACTGGACTGCATAGTCCTAGAGTATGAATGCTGCAGATAGCAATGTGGTGTTACAATGTCAAAAAGTTAGGTGAGCCTGAGAGTCATGTCTAAAGAGTATCAATCTCTGGGTTTTTAATTTTGTCCTCTTATCCATGTTGTTTTAAGTTGTAACTATTTCATAGATTCTGGCAAAGGACCTGAGACAAACATCCAAATTAGTAAGATAATATTCTCATTGTCAGGAACAGTCTTTACTTTATTAGAGAACCCAGTGTACAAACATGTTCTCTAGTCCATGTTCCTTCCTTATAGAACAAAAGTAATTCAAATAATAACCCAGCTGTTGCATGCATCGTTAGAGCAAGCTGAGGTGTGTCTGCATGTCCTAAATATGTTTCTCAAGTTAGCTAGGTGTTTCAGTCCTCTAGATTACAACTGTACCTCACTAACAGAGAAGAATCAAAACTCAGACTGCTGGAGTTGGATCAGTAGAAAGCCTGATTGATACGCTCTACTGAAACATGTATGAATAGAACAATCTTTCCTCAATATGGAGTAGGCATGAAAATCACTCTGTGTTGGAAGCACAACATGGAGAAAATCAGTGCTTATACTCAGGTTCTACTGAAGCTGATTCAATTATGTAAAATGGAGCAAGACATTCGGGATTTTTTAAAAGTTATGTAAGTCTAACTAGGATTGAGTAACAGCTTTGTGGAGACCCCAAATATCACTCCTCTTATTTCTCTAGTTGCTGTCTTAGTGTGTCTGTCATTAGATATATTGAAAAGGAATGGTTCCTGGAGACCCTACTCTTCATGAATATGCTAACTGAGTTCTTCCTTTTTCTTATTAGAACTTTTATTTTTAAAAAGTTCTTTACCCTTGTTGCTTTTACTGTGCATTCCCAAACATCCAAATTCAAATGAAAACTGCAGAATCTGCCAAGTGTCCATAATGACTGACAATGCAGAGTGGTCCTGTGCCACTTAGGATGCAGTCAAGCTTGTATCAAACTGACTTCCCACTTCCTTATCTCTTGTGAGACTGTCTCCATCTTCAAGGTTTCTACAACTTTGTAGTAAACAAATGTTCTCTTCTTGGTCATGGTGGGGACAGAAACACAACTCTGCTGTGGAACAATCTTTTTCTACACTATGAATATGTATTACTCTCATTGTTTAATAAAAAACTGACTGTCCAGTAGCTGTGCAGGAAGTTAGGCTAGAAAGCCAAACTGAGAATACTTGAACGGAGAGGGGTGGGGTCAGGAGAAGCCAGCCAGACCCAGAGGAAGTAAGATGATAATATCCTACTGAGGAAAGGTACCAAGCCACGTGGCTAAACATAAATAAGAATTATGGGTTAATTTAAGTGTAAGAGCTAGTTAGTGATAAACCTGAGCTACAGGTGAGCATTTATAAGTAATCTTGTTGTACCCATTTCAAAAAACAAAACAAAACCCAGAGACCACTAAGGTCTCTGATGCAAGCACATAATGGTCCTTTTATTGTCAGGTTCGAACCTGAGCCACTGCATGGCAGATGGAGGGAAACTCGGCAGTGGTGGCAGGCCCAGGGGTAGAGAGTTTTTATAGGGAAAAACCACAAGCCAGAAATTATATGCTTTGGCATCCTGGAATTGGGTAGAAGAGATATGGGGGCAAGAGATTTTTTGAAACTATTGGTCTAGTCTTTCAGCTCAAAACCACATTTGAAACTATTGGGTTGGACTTTTGGTGGGGAACCACAATTTGCTAAGCAGGATTATCTGGATATCTTCAAGGGCCATAAACTGCAGACAGAATGTCTGCAGGAGGATACTGCTCTGTATCTGTTCAAGTTGTCATGGCACATTCCTGAGGTCCTTCCTGGAACTGAGTATAGCAGGTGGTCTAAGATGGTGGCCCTTCCCTAAGATGGAATCTGTATTGCCTTCACAATATTAAGCCTCCAAGTTGGTTTTTGGGAGTGGCTGGCAGGACAGAAACTTTTGTCTTCACAACTCCATGCTGCTTTGCACTGCAGCATGGCTTCATTGCAGAAGAGGGTGAACCAGTTTGAATAGGTTACCAAACAGGAAGTGTTCAGCACCCCCAGTGTATACATACAGGGAACAGAAGGACAGAGCAAACTGTGTTGATATATTTAACAATATCTACACAACACACACACACACACACACACACACACACACACACACACACACACCAACAATTAAGGGAAGAGAGGCCTTCAATTTGAAAGAGAGTGAGGACGACGGGATAGATGAGAAAGTTGGGTGGGAGGGAAGAGAAAGGGGAAATTATTGATTATAATTTCAAAAGAAAACAAAATTATTTTTAAAAATTTAACAATTAAAATTAAAGAATTTATACAATTTTTGTGCGTTTTGAAGTTATATTTTTAAAAGTTTGCTAAGGGATTTCAATGAAGTCACAGGGTGATGTCTGAGGCTTACCTGACAGGATTGCAATTGATGAGGCCACACTTAGCAGAGTGCAGGAAGGTAGGCTAGCTTCACAGGACACAAAGTTAAAAGCCTTGTTTCTTGAGAACACCCAGGAAATATCTCCGCGGTGAGTATGAAACCAGGTCATCTGGACTCATGCCTGAAGCCTGGCTTATTGTTATTTTGACACTTTTATTTGAAAATGCAATGCTGTCTCCTGTTGGCAACCTTCGCAGCAAGCTGTTAGTTGTGAGGAATTTGAACTCTCAGCAGGGGAGGTTTCAGCAGGGAGAGAGACCTCAGGAACATGCCATGCCAACTTGAACAGACACAGAGCAGTATCTTTCTGTGTTCCTAAGACTTCCAGTCTCTCCTATCATGCTTTACTCTAGTCTTTTCAGCACAGTCCACCTCTGCCTGGAATGTGTGAATTGTGTCTGAAACTCAGTCCTCCAATGCTCATATCTGTTGCACTATTCCATGCAGAAAATGTTTTTAAGTTGTTCACCTTCTACTGCCTGACCATGTTGACAGGGAGGGTAAGGATGAGGACTTTCTTTCTGAGAAAAACCATCAGTTCTTCCTGGGTTGACTTTCTCTCTTTCCATTAGCAGGTTGCTGCTCCTTCCTCTTCTGCCTCACTTACCCCTGTTTGCACTTCTCATGGCAGCTGTTGAGACCATGTAAACTACAATAAAACATCTTGCCTATCTATTATCTCCTCATAAACATCAGACATTTTTGCTCTCTTTAACATGTTTTTGCTGAGATATGATGTTATTTTTCTGTCATGAAAACATTAAATAGCTGTAAACCATAGAACTTGGCTGACTTTGTATAGGAACATATTCCAGCTCTTTGAAGTTTTAATTTTCATTTTATTTTAAGAAAAATGAATGCTGATGCAATCAGCATTCTCTTTGGTGTCCATCTGACATCCTTGTTCTCAGCAATTTCTTTCCATGGTCTCTTGAGTTCTTTCAAAATGGAAATTGTATGATTGAGCAAGCTACCTTTGAACAACAGGAGAACTGAATCCTCTGGTAAGTAAAAGATTTGTTTTACCTGGAAGATTTCATTTATGCCAAAGAGGCAAAAACTGTTAAAGAATTTAAGCACATAAAGCATCCACCTGTAATTACGGGTGCAACATTTTAATCTTCCTCTTCTGTCAGAAAAAGACCTTTCTCTGTCAGCTAAAACCAGAGCTTCTCATTTATTTATTTTTATTCTATTTAGAGGGTTATAATATAATTACAACATTTCCTCCTCCCCTTTCCTCTCACCAAACCTTAGTTATAGACCCCCTTCCCACTCTCCTCTTACTTAACTGTTACTCCATTCATATATGTATATACATATATATTCCCAAGTATAACCTGCTCAGCCAGTATAACGTTACCTGAATGTATGTTTTCAGGGCTGACTGTTTGGTACTGGATAACCGATTGGTGTGCTCTTCCCTGGGAAAGAGCTTCTCTCCTATTCCCAGTTTTCCTCAGTTGTCCATAGTCTTTTGTGTAGGGTTAAAGTGCAGTAGTGGTATACATACCTGGGCAGTAATCAAAGGTTTTTTATTTTAAACTATGGTTGGGTCTGAGGTTAAGGGAAGCCAAGAATCATGGTGTTGGATACTGGCTGGCTGGAGGAAAGGTATTGAGTGTTTTAAGATCAGTTCAGAAACAATATCGCTAAGGCTCAAATTCCAGTAACCATCTGTGCCTCTTAATCCCTCCCTGTACAGTATTAGTCAGGGTGTTCAATGTGTCTAGGCCTTGTGGAAAGAAAGATCTTCAAAATGAGCATGAATGCTCCCACTTCACAGAGGTGTTATAATTATGAAGTTAATTTCTGTAGAGTGTTTCATGTATTGTAAGAGCTAAATAAACATTAGCAATTCTCATTAAGAAATTGCACTGACCTGAGCTGATAGCGACTGAAATTTCAGTTTCTGTGGGCAGTCTGATCACATCACCTCCACAGCTAATAATACCAATTTATAAAAGTGACACATTCCATTATGTGAGAAATGAAATGCAATCCCCTTTGTCAAAGAAATTTTTCTCTTGCCCATACTTTCTTTGGGAGGCTTTCCTACTTCGTCAGTGAAAATTCTTAAGACATCTGTTTTTTCTTATGTGTTATGTATGTCTTTATATCACAAAGATACCACATCATTTATGTTTGCTAGACATACATACAGCAAATAATGCTATAGTCACATTTGACTCTGTATTAAACATCTGGTGTCAACAGAAGAGATAAGAAAAAATGATTGTACTGTCAGAGTTAATAATTCAGAAATATTAATCAGCTCTTGTAATCACCTATAGTATATCATGCATAATTGGCCCTTATGAATTTTTCTCCTTTGTGTCACTTAGTGAATTTTATAGCTCACATTTTAACCAAACCAAATGTTTAGTCGGGTGCATGATTTTTGCTTTCTTATGATGGTGCTCTATACAAATTATTTTTTAATATCTAAGAAATAGATTACCATCATCTTCACTGAACCAGGGTTGAATATCAGTTTGATGGTAAATGATCCATGGTCCTAGATAATGTCTTCATAGGTAGGATCTTTGCAGTGAGTATTTGAATATGAACTATCAAAAGGGATATCCACTGCAGGCTCAGCACTTCAGGGAAGGTGAATTTTTATAACACTATATAAAGGGCTTTTGCCAAATAGCAGCAGTGATAGAAGGAAAAATCTCCACCTGGATTACATGGCAGACTGCAACTGCCCCTCTGTAAACCCTGTTGTGTACTGAAATAAGAAAGCTTTGAATTTGACAAAGCTTCTGGATGTGTAAGCACTTTTCAAAAATCATATTGCAATGTCCAGTTTCTACACAAAGGAATATTTTACAGAATAGCATTAGCATGGTCACATTTTATTGTATGTTAGGCATCTGGTGTCAGATTAAACAGTGCAGAAAACAGGATGATGCTGTCAAACTTAATACTTCAGTAATATTAAATAGCTCTCATAATTACCAGTACTTCTTCATATATAATTGGCCCTTGATGTACATTTTATACTCGCGTATAATGCTGGGCATATATCTAGAAGGTAATAGGTTCCAATCTTTCTTGTAAACTATCAGTGAATATAGCTAAATGGAATCAGTTCATCAGTGATAGTTCTTTGCTTCATTTTTTTTATAAGTCACACATACACACACACACGTGTGTCTTATTTCATATGGTGACAAACAATTCCTTCTTTATGCAAAGCTATTTTGCTATAAGTAAACTTGGGAAAGTAATCCTTGTCCCCAGTCTTGCCTGTGAAGCTAATGTCTAGAGCTCAGGTTACTGTGAGATTCAGTTTGGGACCATTTGCTTCTGTGCTTAATTAAAACCCATTTGTCATCCGCTGTGACGTTTTTACCTAGTGATACTGCAGGACTGTTCAAACTCACTTCCTACTGGGTTTGAACAGCTTAGTTTCAGTAGAGACAACATGTCATTGTGGGTAAAAGCTAGTGTGTTGGGTCCTGAGCTAAAGCAGAGAGCCCTGGTCAGATCTTGATTGCAACTCATCCAAGCATTTCAAGTTGAAAGACCTCTGCTGTGGTGATCTGATAGAAGAGCCTCCTTAAACATCTTATTGGTTGATATGAACATTTCCCACACCCACTGCTCTTCCGCTGGTCCTGTCTGCATTCCTGTACTTATTCATCTGTCTGAGAGGAGTAACTGTTTTTCTCTCTGTTACTGTCTGCTTCTGTGAAACAGGCCTTGGAACCATACAAACTTGAACACGGAGGCTGAGTGGGAATAACTGGGCTATAAGGGAGGAAAGGAGTTCTCCAAAGTAGCAGGCAGCTATACCTTTCTACACCGTTCCAACTCCCTTGCTCTGTTTTATTCCTTAGCTATGTTAGGTTTCAGATGGATACAGCTTGCTACACTCACAACTGGCTAGAGAGATAGAATTTTTATGTGGTTAGAAAGAATGTCTGCATGTGGAAAAGAAAGATCTGGAACATTTTCCAAAAGTGCTTGTTTCTATGACCTTAAAGAGTTGTAGAATTATAGCCTTCATTTATGGACAAGCACACACATTGATGAGTATGTGCACCCCCTGTAATGATTTCTCAATAACTGATTGCATAAGCCAGTTTTTTTCTCTGTAACTGGGTGCCCAGTGAAAAGAGAAAGGGAAGTGCAGAGTGTGTTGGTGTTAAAAGAATGAGGAAGTAGAAGGTATTCATGATAAACATGTTCATGTGGCAAATTCTGCCCTAGAATAGTGGTTCTCAGCCTTCCTGATGCGGCCACCCTGTAATACATTTCCTCCCGTGGTGACCCTCAAGTGTAAAATTATTTTATTGTTACTCCACAACTTTAATTTTGCTACTGTGATGAATTATATTGTTAATACTTGATATTTCCAATGGTCTTAGGTGACCCCCGTGAAAGGGTCGTTTGACTCCCAAGGGGTCGTGACACACAGGTTGTGAATCACAGCTCTAGGAGAAAGTAGAATTGTATTTCATTAGAGGGATTTTTTAATCTCCTTGGAGCTGTTTCCAGTTTGTAGAAGGAAAAGTAATATAGAGATTTTGTGAGAAGCAAGTGAAATTAGAAAAACATTGTATGTGGTACTAATCATGGTCAAACTTGGTATTTTAAAATATATAGACCCCATTTTCCTAGAAGCGTTGAAGTACCAATGCCCAAGTCAAATTTAGTCCTTTTGATATTAACACGGTCTCTCTTCTAGTTTCATTTCTGTTACCGTGATAAAACACTCTGGCAACTTAGGGGAGGAAAGAGTTTGTTTTGTCTTACAGTTACAGGGTATAGTCCATGCGGAGGGGTAGGAAAGGCAGGAATTTAAACAGTTAATCACCACACCCACAGTCAGCATCAGAGAGAAATGAATGAATTCTTGCTTGCTCAGCTTCTATGCTCAGCTAACTTCTTTCATTCTTATTCAGTTCAGAGTCTTTCCATGACAATTAACAATCAAGACTGTACCCCACAGGCCAATCTGATCAAGGCAATGCCTCACTTGACACCCCTTTCCATGTGATTCCAGGTTGCAGAAGATGGACATTTAAAAATACTATGTATTATGACTATGAAGTTCAAAAAGTACTCTTGCATTTTATAAAACAGAATTTGATTATAACAGAAAAATCAAACTGCTTCAAAGAATCTAGCCAATAACCTATTCTAATTGTTGCTGCTATAAAGTAAGAAAGTCTTAAGTTCTCTGAATGCCTGATATATAAATGGTAATAGAACTCTTGAAGAAAAAAAAATAAACTTGATCTGTATAATTTATTTTACTTTAATTTAATTCAGTTTAGTTTTTAGAGACAGAGTCTTAACCTAGTTGGCCTGGTATTCTCTATGTAACCCAACATAGCCTCAAACTCACAGTGTTGGGATAGTTTGTGTCACCACACATCTTTTTCGTTTTCATGTTTTGGAATTTTCATAATATATTTTGATCATATTATTTCCTCTCCCGCAACTGCTCCAAGATCCCACTTTCCTACCAAACCAACTTCATGTTCTTTCTCTTAACAACAAAACAAGAAAAATAAAGCTTGTGGAGTCTAATTTGTATTGGCTGTCTATTCTCGAACATGAGATCTGCCCTGGAGTGTGTGGTTGATATATATAATATCATTCCATTGAAAAAAAACTGACTTTCCCTAACCCAGCATCTATGAGTTGTTAATAGATTTTCTAGGGATTGGACACTGTGCCCACTTCTTCTAAGTGCTAGAGTTTTGTCTAGATTGAGCTTGTTCAGGTTGTGTACATGCTCGTGCAGACTCTGAGTTCATATGTGTATCAGACCTATTCTGTATGGAAAACATTGTTCCTTGGAGACATTTACAATCTCTGGCACTTAGAATCTGCCTCATCTTCTGCATAAACCCCTGAGCCTTATGGGGAAAAGTGTGATAAAGATACCCCATTTATAGCAGAGTGTTCCAAGATTTCTCAGCCTCTACACATTGCCCAGTTGTAGGGCTTTGTGTTAATTGCCATCTACTACAAGAAGAAGCTCATATAATGAGTAATCAGTGATGCACTGATCTATGAATACACCAATATATCATCAAGAGTCATTTTATGTTCACTTATCAGAGTATTACTAGTAGGTTTTCCCTAGGACCCATGACCCATGTAGCTTCAGTGTCATGGCCTCATTAGCAGTTTCAGGTATGAGTTCTATCTCATGGGGACCAGCCTTGAATCCAATCAAAAAGTTGTTGGTTAATCCCAAACTATTCATTCCACTTTTGCACCAGAGAATATATCTTCTATGTAGGTCGCTGTTCTGCCTTGGTGTGTACATGGTTGTATAAGACTGATGGTAAAGTTTTTTTTTTTTTTTTTCCTAGCAGTGTCTATAGTATCTTCCAGTTGTAGAAATAATTGTCAGTAGTCTTCAGTTGAATATCAGCTTGATTTCTTCATATTCAATGTAGTATCTTCAGCAAGAGGGTTCAGGTTGTGGAGGATAACCAACAGCATTGGCAATAGCCTGTAATGTTTGTGGGGGGATCCATAGGAACTCTTTGGCCAACAACTCATTTTTTTAGTACTTGGAGTTTTATTTAGTAGCATACAATATCTATTTAGGGTATTATCTTCACCATAATATGGTGACTACATTTAAACTCCACATATATATGGAGTTAGAAAGCTTCAGTACTAGTAGGTTTCTATATCACTTTTCCAAAGACTTAATGTTAATTAGTCTTTCTCATATTCCCTCCTTTAGCTTGCCTATTTAATCTTCATAGTCTTATTTCTCCTTTATCCCTTCATAACACTATATTCTATTTCTCCTTCCTTAGAAGTTCCCTTCCTCCCCCACCCCACACTGGTTACCTAACATCTGTGAACTTTCCAAACAAAATTATCATTCACATTTAAGAGAAAACATGTAATGTTTGTCTTTTGAGGTCTGGATTGCCTCAGAATGATTGTCCTAACTTCATCCACCTACCTTCAAATTTCATGATTTCATTTTTCTTAACAGCCAAACAATATCCAAATGTATAAATGTACCACTTTTTCATTATCCACTCATCAGTTAATGGACATCTAGGCTGTTTCTAATTTCTGGCTATTATGAATAGAGCAGCAATGAACATGAATGAACAGGTATCTCTGTAATAAGATACAGAGTCCTTTGTATAGCAGGATCTTTTGGTAGATATTTTTCAGCTTTGTAAGGACCTCTATGCTCATTTTCATACTGGCTGTACCTGTTTGCATTCCCATCAGCAATGAATAAGTGGTCCTCTTTCCCTGCATCCTTGCTAGTATCTGCTGTCATTTGTTTTATTGACCTTGTCCATTCTGACTAGAGTAAGATGAAGTCTCAAGGTATTTTTAATTTTCATTTCCCTAGTGACTAAGGATGTTGAATGTCTTTAAAAGCAGTTCTCAGCCACTTATTTTCCATCATTTGAAAATTCTGTTAGGTTCTATATTCCATTTTAACATTTGGTTATTTCTTTATATTTAGTTTTTTTCAGTTCTTTGTATATTCTAGATACCAACCCTTTGTCAGATATATAATTGGTAGAGTTACTTTCCATTACAGGCTGCCTCTATTTCCTGATGAAGGTAGCCTTTTCTGTACAGATGAGTTTTAAGTTCACAAAGTCTCATATATTAATTGTTGGTCTTAATGACTGTGATGTGGGTGTCCTGCTCAGAAAGTCCTTTCTTGTGATGATGAAATGAAGCACATTCCCTAATTTCTCTCCATTGGGCTATCAGGACTTATGCTGAGGTCCTTAATCCATTTGAAGTTTGGTTTTGTCCAGTGTGATAGATATGGATCTATTTTAATTATTCTAGATCAGCAGTTCTCAACCTGTGGGTTATAACCCCTTTGAAGGTCAATCAACCCTTTCACAAGTGTTGCTGTTTGCCTGGGGAGGTTTCTAGGCACTGGGGGCAAGGGGTGAGGAGACACAGAGGCAATGACACAGACTCCAGGAGGTTGCAAGAAAGCTCATTTATTTTTAGGAAAATGTAAACCTTATATAACCTCCACCTCATCCTGAGGAAAGGCCTGCCTTAGTGCTCATTGCTAAGTTGGTGCTTTCTGATAGGTTTTGGAATTTGCTAGCTGTTGCTGGCCTCACAGGCCCCCCACCACCTGGGCCATGTTTGCAGGACACCTAGTCATTGTGGGAGCAGTATAGCACATGCTCTAGCTTATCTGAAATGTGCGGCAATTCTGCCTGCTTCACACAGGGGTTGCCTAAGACCATCAGAAATATCAGATATGTACATTATGATTCATAGCAGTAGCAAAATTAGAGTTATGCAGTAGCAATGAAAATAATTTTATGGTTGGGGGTTACTACAACATGAGAAATTGTACTAAAGGGTCATAGCATTAGGAAGGCTGAGAACCACTGTTGTAGATTCAACTATCCAGTTTGACAAGTACCATTTGTTGAAGGTACGTTGAGTTATGTCTAGGTATTCAATTTTATTCTGTCTGTTAATGCCTATTTTTATGCCAGAACCATATTTTTCTAACTATAGCTCTGTAGTGCAACTTGAAAACAGGGATGGTAATAACCTTCAGCAGTTCTTTTTACTATGCAGGACTGATTTTGCTCTTTTGAAAGTTTTTTCTTTTCATATGAAGGTAAAGATGATTTTTCAACTTCTGTGAAGAATTGTTTTGGAATTTTGATAGAGTTTTATTGAATCTGCTGATTGCTTTAGGTAGGTTGGCCATTTTTATAATTCTCAGCATACTGATCCATGCGCATAAGAGGGCTCTCCATCTTCTGATATCTTCCTCAATGTCTTTCTTTAAAGTCAAACTTTTTTTTCTTTAATGTCAAACTTTAAAGTTTGTACTGTGCAAGTCTATCACTTTCCTGGCTGGAATGATCATTACCAAAAGGCCCTGGCATCTCCACCATATGGGAGTCTCTGTTTACCTTCATAGCTTTGTGTCATGGCCTAGGTCTATTTGCATGGACTCTGAACCTACTTAAATTTCCTGGCCTTATCATCTCCCTGGAGCCATGATTCAAGACTCCACTGCCACCTCAATCTTTCTTTTTAATGGCTGAAAACCAATACCATGGCGATGATGCTGTCAAGTCTCTCTGCCAGTTCAAAACAGATCCTGGCTCCTCCAACTACAACTGTAGCACTCTGTCGGTGCTGACCCCTGGGAATACAGTTACTTTACAAGAACGGTGGACCCCTTAGGCATTCTAAATGTAAGCTCTCTTCTTTAAAATAAATTTGCATTCTCACAAGTTGGAGCCTCCTGTGAGTGGTGTCTTACTTCCAGGACATCTTTTCTGTTGTCCCAGTGAACAGCACGAGGTTTGTTTTGGCAACTGTAGTCTGTGTGTTCAACATGAGCCTTGCCACATCTTTAAACTCCGTCAAGTTATTTTTCTAAATAAACTGTATTTGTTTTTACATTTTTCTGCCCGGTTATTTTATACAGTGTAGACCTGTAGTAGAGCAGTAAGCAATAAGCATGCATGAACTGCCTTGAAAACTCCTCCATCAAACATAGTAACACATCACTTTGAAATCCCATTTCTCTCAGGCTCTCTGAACAGATGCTTTGCCATGTTATAGCTTGAATGGTTTCCTTTCTGAGAGAATTCTTGTTGCCCTCTGAAACATCCAGACAAGCTTCCAATGTCCATATTTCTCTAGGCCTCCTGGTTTTGCAAACTTTCATCAGAATAGGTTATTAAGCTCTATTGATAGTATTAAAAGACCTTTCAAGCCCTAAGTAACAGACTTTTTCACATCCTTTCCACAAACAAGTTCTAAAGGCCTAGGAAATACATGGTCAGGTTCATCTCAGCAACAGCCCACTCCTGGTACCAGTTTTCCGTATTACTTTCCCCATGGTATGATCAAATACCTGAAAATATCTACTTGGAGAAGGGCTGGGTTTTATTTGTAGTTTGAGGGAATTGTCCATCATGCCAGTGATATCATGGCACAAACTGTAGTTCAAGCTTAAAATCTGCCTCAGACTCTGGGATGCTAGGATTGCAGGCACCAGCTGCAGCTGCAGTGACCAGCCAAATAGCACTTACATTTTTGTTCTGTAGATGTAACTATTCAGACTATTTTGGCAACCTCATTTTCTAGTCTGCTTTATTTACATTTATCTTTGTTGCTTACTCTATCAAACAGTAAATTTGTTTGGACAATTTAAGTGGCTTTGATAAGGATGCTAGTAGACAAGATAGTGTAAGCATCAGCTCTTAGGACCTGAAATTCAGAAAAGGTAGGAAGAGGAAAAGGCTCCTGGAGAAGCTGTGTGAAGATGGCTGATAAGTATTATGAAACCTCTCCGTAGTGGGTACTCCCCAGATGCAATAAGCCAAATCAGACTGAATTAAAGTCTAGGTTTTAATCTGAGCAAAGTGTTCCTGGGTGGTCTCAGGGGAAGAGGGGAAACCTCATGGCAGGTGTATGGGCTTAAATACCCTGTAGGAGTGGTCTTGAGGACCTCTGGGGGAGGAGCTGCCATTTGGTGGGCTTTTTTTGTACAGGGTTTGGAATGGGACCAGAGCTGGAGACTGCCAACAATGGCTACCTGACTGTTGGGTGGAAAAAGTAAGGCAGACCCAGAAGTCTTTGTGAAAAGGGGTCAAAGGAACTGAACTGTCATCCCATCTTGCTTTCCCCACCATCAAGCACAAACTTCTCTTGGAAAAATGGAGAAAAAAACAAAACAAAACAAAAACCGGGGGCAAGAGACTGGCTTCCATCCTACCACCCTGATATCTGCTAAAGAGAAACCTTAACATCTATTGAAAGAATCAGATACTTTAAAATGTTTTTTTCTCTAATGTATATGTTTTGACATTTTGGTCAAAACTAAGGTGACTGGAGTTGTGTGAACTAATATTTGGGTGCTCAGTTCCATTCCATCGGGGTTTGTGTGTGTGTGTGTGTGTGTGTGTGTGTGTGTGTGTGTGTGTGTGTGTGTGTAGGTTCCATGAAGTTTATTACTGTGGCTACATTATATAACTTGGCATCAGGTATGGTATGATACCTCCATCAATGCTCTCTTTATTCAGGATTGCTTTGGCTATCTGAGGCCGTTGGGCTTCCACATGATTAAGAATTTTATCTACTTCTGTGAAAAATAGAATTACCATTTTGATTGCTATTACAGTGAATTTTTGTTCACTGATTTTGGTAAGATGGTCATTTTCATGATATTAATCCTGTAAGTCATGATTTTTCTTTAGTGTTTTAAACTTTTCATTGTAGGGGTTGGAGAGATGACCCTTAAGACTCTTAAGAGCACATGTTGCTCTTGCAAGGGACCCATGTTCAGTTTCCAGCATCCACAATCCACAATGATTAACTCACAACAGCCTACAACTCCAGCTTCGGAGATCTGACACCCCCTCTGGCCAGTATATGTATCTGCACATGCGTGTTTGCATAAACACAAACACACACACACACACACACACACACACACACACACACACACACACACTTTCAAAGAAACAAAACAAAGCAAAACAAACCAAAAAAACATTGTAGAGTTTTTCTACTTTCTTGGTTAGGTTTAATCCAAGGTGGTTTGGGGGTTTTGTTTTGTTGTTGTTGTTGTTGTTTATTTGTTTGCTTTTCTATGTAAATGAGATTGATTCCTTGATTTTTTTTTCTGGGTATTTAGGGAGACTACTGATTTTGGCATATTACTTTTGTATTCTGTTCCTTTGCTGAAAGTATCAGTTGTGGGTTTTTCCTAAAGGAGTTCCTGGGGTCTCTCTCTCTCTCTCTCTTTTTTTTTTAACATTTTTTTCTTTATTATTATGTGTTTTAAATTTTATACATCAGCCATGGGTTCCCCTGTCCTCCCTGCTCCCGCCCCGACCCCCACCTTCCCCCCAGCCCCTCCCCTCCATTCCCATGTCCTCCAGGATCAAGGCACCCCTGGGGATTCATTTAAACCTGGTGGATTCAGTACAGGCAGGTCCTGTCACCTCCTTCCAGGCTGAGCATGTGTCCCTGTGTAAGCCCAAGGTTTCAAACAGCCACCTCATGCACTAAGGACAGATCCTGGTCCCACAGACTGGGTGCCTTCCAAGCAGATCAAGCTATTCAGTTGTCTCACTTATCCAGAGGGCCTGATCCAGCTGATCCACACCCTTTGGTTCATATTTCATGTGCTTCCATTCGTTTGGCTATTTGTCCCTGTGCTTTTTGCAATCTTGGATTCGGAGGGTCTGCAAGAGCGTGAATTGTTGAATTGTGGGGTCTCTCTTTATCTGTAAACAGGATTACTGTGTCTTCTTCCTTTCCCCTTTTATTTCTCTCCTTGTACTGCTCTAGCTGAGACTTCAGGCATTTCTTAAGTAGAAGTGGGGAGAGTGACATCCTTCTCTTCTTTCTGATCTTAGTGAGGATAGTGAGTTCTTCTCCATTTAACCTGATGGTGGCTATAGATCTGTCATTCATATCACTTATTAAATTGTGATATGCTCCTTCCATTCCTAGGACTTCCAGGGCTTTATCATGAAGCAATGTTGGATGATGTCCAACAGTGGACAACAAAGGACTTTTCTGCTTTTCTGCATCTAATGGCATGATCATGTGATTTCTGTCCCTGAGACCATTGTGTAAAGAATTACATTTATTGATTTATGTTTGTTGACTCATCTCTATATGAGTATGTATGGAAGGAGTCCAATTTGATTGTAGTGAATTATAATTCATTTGTTTGTTTGTTTTCTAGAACAATGTTTAATTATATAAAATTATCACATTATGGTTGGGTGGTAAGTTAAACACTCTCCCATTTTTTGATGTTTAGATAAGTTCTGACTTTTGTGCCATTATGAAAGATGTCATCAAACAAAAATCTTCATACCTCTTATAATTTAATAAATATCACTTGTCATATAATGATAAGGCCAAATACAAAGTTTTTGGAGTATTTTTGTTTTTGTTTTTGTTTTTAACGACTCAACTCACACTCACATATAAGATAATAAAAATAAAACCTTCTATATTGGTTTATTAGTCTTTAAATATAAAATAATAACACTAATCCAGAAGTGAGGATGAGGTACCTCAGAAGCATTATGTCCCCAGGAGCTGCACATTAGGTTCATCCAATATGGGTATAATTTCAAATGACAACTTTCAAATTTATGAGGAAACTCATAGATTTAGATATTTATGTTGTGGGCATCATTTTTCCCTTTTTCATGTTATAACAAGTAGATAAAACAAAAGCCAAAGAAAGACGCTTTTAAAATATAATGAGCATTTGTGCGTGACTAATTTTGCTTAGTGCAATACTAACGGTGAAATATTGTTCTGAAAATGGAAACTCCTGGAAGCTCAGGGCACCATCTATGTCACTTGCCCATTTAGTTAACATATATACATATTATATGTGCAAATACATAAGTACTGGATGACATTTACATAATTAAAAACAGTTTAGAAAAATACTTCAATAAAAATATAGCTCCTAGAACTTGAACTGCAACTCCCAGCAACATGAATAATCTTGTCTTGTTTCAGCCAGAGACATGCTGAGTCACATTCATGTAAAGGAGTAAGCATTCTTTCATCAAGTATGAATTCTTGTTAACTGGTTAAATCTCAAGAAAAATATGATATAATAGATAACTATGGAGATGATCCTATCTCATGACATTTATCAGAAGAGAGGTCATCAGTTTTTAGTGCCCAGGGGACCCCTGCTTTCATAATGGGAATGAAGGGCTCTGCTTTCCATGGTTCTTTATGTCATTCTTGGATGCACGATAGTGAGAGAGCAATGACATGTCCAGAATTTTCTGTCTTTCATATATATCCTTTTCATTAAAGGCCCCCAGATGTAACTTTAAAATCACTGTTCAGTGAGAGAGAGCTGAGGTCTTGGGATAACTACCTCAAAAGTTCTCTCAGTATTTTCATATTGTTTCCACATTCTTTACAAGAAGTTTTTCAAGCTTACAGATTACGAAGAACTTAAATGAAAGAGAGAATTAACATAAGGGAAGGAGACATGGCCTTAAAAAATGAGGTTCATAACATGGTTCATTTTCTACATTGAGAATAGTTGGTTCATTTGAGGGAAAAAATTCTGTTCATTATCCATCTATAAAAATAACTTTGAAGTGATATCTATTTATCCTAGATTATTATTTAGAACTTTCACTTTAGCAATTACAAGATATTTTGTCAATGAGTAAAAAAAAAAAAAAAATGGGAAAGCTTTTAAGGCAGTTTTTAGTATTGATAACCTTTGAAATGTGGAAAGCTGGGACCAAATTATCAGTCCTTTTATCTGGAGAATCGCACAAGTTGTTTGCCATGAATCTGAATCACAGGATATATGAGATACTCTCCCCTTGCTAAGTTTGTGATAAGTATTTAGAAGAAAAGCCTAAAGAAGATATAGTACAAACCTAATGCTGTGAGGCTTAAGACACTTGGATAGGATTTGAATTAACAGGTTTGTTTCTCTCTTTCCTTAATGTAGTTGTTAGGATCATAGATTCTGGTATCAGATTATCTGCCTGGGAGTCTTGCTTTCCCCCTCTGAGCTCATCTAGTTAAAAAAATGCACCACTCCTGGGATCTGTTTTCTCATCAGTAAAAGCAAAGTAGTAAAATTAACCTTAGAGGTTATTGGAAGGATTAGTTGTTATACCTTGCAGTAAGAGACCCTTATAATCAGTAAGCATTTAATAGCTTATTTTTGACACATTAATATCATTATTTTTACTATTACCTATTTGTATAAAAAAGTGGCACTAAAATAATAATAACACACTTCCTTCTTTGTTTGTATTTGTATAATTGAGTGTGGTCAGAGGTTCTTAAGCAGGATTCTGCAGTGAACACCAGGGAGTTTCCATAGATTCCACAGAGATTTAGAAAAAAAAATTTCTTTTAATTCCATGCAAAAATTTGGATTAAATGTAAATTCTAAGAAGATGTGTATCATCAAATTATCTTGGGCCTAATGATCTTAAAGATATAAAGGGCCACTGGCCTTCAAGGTTCTTCAAGGAAGCAGATGGTTGACCTCAGATGTTAGAGAAAACTGGAGGCTCTTTAGTGCCCAAGGACTCATTTGCCACAGAAAACTTTCAGTTCTTCATTTCTCTTAAGAAAAAGTCCCAGCATAGTTCCTTTCCAGGTGTCCATGCACATATACCACCACATCTATACCAGGAACAAGGATTTGACCCTGAAACTCTCAGCAGATGAGGTTCCCTTTCATGGGAAATGTGCCTTCTAATTCTCCACAGAGTCAGTTCATGCTATGGACATGATTGGTGGATGGCTCACTATAGCACTTATACCAGGCTGCGTTTCTGAAATGTAGCGATGAGATTAGAAGCTTGGACCTCAACATGTACCACAGGTTATTTTTTCAAAACCTGTGTGTGTGTGTGTGTGTGTGTGTTTATTTATGCACATGTGTACATTTACGTGGAAGCAGGGGGTCAATATTGGGTGTCCTCCTCAATTGCTTTCTGTATTGTATTTTTAGACAGTGTCACTCACTGATTCAGATAGATAGACTGGCCAGCAATGTCTAGTGATTGGCCTGTCTCTCCAGTACAGAGATCTCAGATACACACAACTATGTAGGTGCTGGAGTCCGACTCATATCCTCATGCTTATGAGGCAAACAATTCACTGAAGGTGTAATCTCCTAGTCCCAGGTTCTTGGTTCTGAACTGTAAATTGCACTAAATTCACAGATGCGGGTATGTATTTTCTATGAAATAATACAATTCAACCCATAAAATATTTTTATTCATTTATTCTCTCATATATTACATCCCTACCACAGTTTCCCCTCCCTCCTATCCTCCAAGTTCCTTTCCCTCCCCCTCTACATCCATTCTTCCTCTGTTTCCCTTCAGAAAATGGCAGGCCTCCCAGGGATATCAGCCAAACATTGCACATCAAGTTTCAATAAGACTAGGCACATACCCTTGTATTAAGGCTGGACAAGACAACACAGTAGGATGAAGAGGGTCCCCAAAGTAGGCAAAGGCAGCAGAAACAGCCCTTGTTCCTTCCCTCTGTTAGAAGTCCCATAAAAAGCACCAAGCTATACAATGATATACAATGATAACATACTTGTAGAGGACCTAGGCCAAACCCATGCAGGTTCCTTGATTGTCAGTTCAGTCTCTGTGAGCCCCTATGAGTCCCAGTTTCTTGATTCTGTGGGTTTTCTTGTGGTGTCCTTGGCCCTTCTATAATCCTTCCTCCCCATCTTCCACAGGATTCCCCAAGCTCTATCTAATTTTGGCTGTGGGTCTCTGAATCTGTTTCCATCAGTTGCTGGATGGAGCCGCTCTGATGGTGATTATGCCAGGCTCCTGTCTGCAAGTATATAGACTATCATTAGGAATCACTTCTATAATAATAATAATAATAATAATTATTATTATTATTAAGCATGGCATTTAGTTCTATCCAGGTCTCTGGGCCATCTGGCCTCTGACCTCTGGTTTCTGGACCTCTAGGCAATGTCAGGTATGGGTTCCCTCTCTTGGCATGGGTTTCATGGGTTGGCATCTCGTACAAGTTATGTTCCACCTTTACCACAGCACTTCTTGCTAGCAGGACAAATTATAGGTGGAAGTTTTTGTGATAGGGTTGGTGTACCAATCCCTCCACTGGAGGTCTTGCCTGGTTTCAGGAGATGGCCAGTTCAGGCTCCATATCTCCCATTTTTAGGAGTCTTACCTTGGGTCACCTTCATAGATTGCTGTGTGTTTCAAATGCACTAGGTTTCTACCTTGTCCTCAAGTTGCCCCCCAATTCCAGTTGTCTCTCCAAGTACTCTTTCCCTCCATCCTATCCTCTCTTGAATTCTCCCATTCTCACCCAATCCAGTCCACTCTAGATATCTATTTTATTTTCCTTTCCTAGGGAGATTCATTTGCCCTCCCTGTCTCCCCAGACCACTCCCAGCCCTCCTTGTTTCTTAGTCTCTCTGGGTCTGTGGATACAAGATTATTCTTTACTTTACAGTTAATATCCACTTATAAGTGAGTACATAACATGTTTTTCTTTCTGGGTCTGGGTTACCTCACACAAGATGATTTTTTTTTTTAGTTCCACTCATTTGCCTGCAGATTTCATGATGTTATTTTTTTAACAGCTGAGTAATAATCCACTTTGTAAATGTACCACATTTTCATCATTCATTCTTCAGTTGAGTGACATCTAGGTTGTTTCCAGTTTCTAGCTATTATGAATAAAGCCACAATGAACATTGTTAACAAGTATCTCTGTGGTAGGATGGAGTATCCTTTGAGTATATGCCCAGGAGTGGAATAGCTGGGTCTTGAGATAGGTACATCCCCAGTTTTCTGAGGAACCACCATATTGACTTTCCATAGTGGCTGTTCAAGTTTGCACTCCCACCAACAATGGATGAGTGTTCCCTTTACTCCACATCCTTATCAGCATGAACTATCACTAATGTTTTTGATCTTAGCCATTCAAATTATGAAATATTTTGCCTTCTATTTGTCAGAACCAAAAGTCACACTCACTTTTAAAGGATTCATTAGCTGTCCGTTTATTACAATTTTTTTCAAATAGAGTTGGGCTGTATATAACACAAAAATAACTAAAGACAGAGATGACTGTACCAATGCGTGAAAAGAAGGAGGAAAGGCTTCCAAGCAACACAATAATAAGGGGTAATCCAAGAGCCATGGAGGAAGAGTGGGAATTTACATTTGAGAGTCTGTATTGTTATCCTCCGTTGTGGGTCACAGAGAAAGGGTGCAACACTCAATGATTTCATCATCATGGTTTTGGTCTGCTGGTAAAGCACTGGTTTATGAGACCAATTGATAAGCGTGATGTTAATCTTTCAGTGTAGCCAGTATTGCTTCATGGAACTGACTGATATTGCATTTTGAATTTCTAGTCCCAAAGTCCAGCCATCCTCCTAGAAAATACCCTGGTCACTACAAGCAGCCACTGCCCACGCTACTGCTCCTATTTCCTGGGTGTTTTAAATACAATATTATTTCCTTCTTGGGTCTCTGAGGGAGTTGAAGATTACTTAGTTATAGTTGAAGATTAGTTAGTTAGAGTTGAAGATTAGATAGTTATAGTTTTCCTTGTTAAAAATTTCAGAAAAGAGGTGTAAGTGTATAAATTTAAAAGACGTTATAAGATAGTTCTGTTAGTAATATAAGTTAGGATAGAAAGTGAATTAGGTACATTTTGGACTTACCAAAATAGTATAGATAGTGGAATTATTTTCTTTGAATTTGTCAAATGCAAATGGACTAGACATTTTTTAGATATTTATTGCTTGTATACATTGTATATAGTTATTGTACTTTTTGTATATAGTTATTCTTATATTAGTTATAACTTTTTCCCTTTTTTCTTTTTATTAAAATAGAAAGGGGGAGCCGGGCAGTGGTGGCACACGCCTTTAATCCCAGCACTCAGGAGGCAGAGGCAGGTGGCTCTCTGTGAGTTCGAGGCCAGCCTGGGCTACAGAGTGAGTTCCAGCAAAGGTGAAAAGATACACAGAGAAACACTGTCCCAAAAAACAAAAAACAAAACAAAAAAACAAACAAAAAAAAATAGAAAGGGGGAAATATGGCTATATTTTATCTGTGCTGAAATGTGATTTTATTTGTATGTTAATAAATAAAGTTACCTGGGGTCAGAGCTCTTAGCAAGCCATAGCAGAAGTCTGGCAGTGGTAGGACATGCCCTTAATCCTGATCACATGACAGGCAGATCTCTGTTTGTTCAAGGACACCACCAGCATGGAGACACATGCTTTTAATCTAAATACCAACCATAGAAGACCTGGAGGTCTGTATAGACAGGCAGTAACGAGGAGGTCATGTGGTTGGGTTTACAATCAATGAGAAGGCAGAACAGAAAGTCAATAAAAAGACAGATACACAGGAAGTAGGTCACTTTCTCAAGAGAAGGATGGCAGTGGCAGTGAGTGGTAAGAAGGTGGTTTTAAGTCTCAGCTCTTAGCTACTACTCTGACCTCTTGAGCTTTTAACTCTGCACTTGGCTCTGTGTTTCTTATTTAATAAGACTGTTACATCTACACTTGATAACACTTCTTGTTTTAAAATACTCAACAGAAGCCTGAGGTAGAGGAGATATACAAGTAAGAGCATCATATAACCCTGGACTGGAATTGGGCACAACAGGGCCCTGGTACTTTGCTCAGATATTTTGAGGTATTTCTTTCCCCCAAAAGAGAGTGATAGGTACCATATGTCAATATTGTAGCTGTGGAGGGAAATATGCCATTTTCTTGCTGGAATTGTTAGTGTCAAAACTTGGGTCCTGAAAACCCTAACAAGCTCGAATTGACTACTGGTCTTTTAATGGCAAATTAAAACTATAGATGATACTCAAGTTACAATCCACAGGCCCAGAGAGCTTAGGTAAAGAGGAGTGCTGTGGGGAACATGGTACACCCTGGGAAGGGGAAATAGAATAGATTATATGGTTGGACTGAGGGTGAGTGGAAAAGGGAGCAGGAAGGATCAGGTGGGGGTTGGAGGGAGAGACTGGGGGAAGACAGCTGGATTTAGGGGGGTCTTGGGGTGGCAGTGTAGAAACCTAGTGCACTGGAAACTTCCTGGAGTCTATGAGGGTGAACTGAATGAGGACTTGTAGTAATGGAGGATACAGAATTTGAACTGGACATTCTTGTAGCCAGGCAAGGCTTCCAGTGATGAGATTGGGTCACATTCGGCGGAGTTGTTGGCTGTAAAAGTCCCTTGGCGATCCCTAAACCACTCAGGCTGATGCTGGGACAAAAGACCGCTCTCTGAAAACTGACAGCAGAGCTCCATTGCTGAGGACAACATCTACCCAGCTAACTGAAAGCAGAGAGATCAAGCTGATTCGGGCTTGGAGTCTCCACTCCTACATTCCAGTCTCTTTGGCATGAGAAGGTACTTTGCAGGCTACAGAAAGAGAAACCTGGACACCAACCCAGCTATAAAACCTTCCACCTATAATGCGTCCTGCCTGAAAGATGTGCTGGGGCAGTGGTGGTGCAGAATTTGTGGGAGTGGCCACCAGTGTTTAACTGAGGCCTGCACTATGAGAGGAGCCCATGCCTAACACTTCCTGGATGTCCAGGAACCAGAGAACTGGGGTAGAACCAAACATGATTGGCAAAAACAAAACAAAACAAACAAAAACAATAAAATGATTCCTAATGATATTCAGCTAGACCTACAGATCAGTGTCTTGTCCAGTCATCATCACAGGCTTCCTCCAGCAGCAGAGATGCACAGCCAGACATTATGTAGAGAGAGTCTAAATTGCAGGTCTCCATTGAGTCCCTCCTCTCAGAGATTTTGGAACCTGGCAGAAAAAGTGGAGGAAAGAGTGTCAGAAGGGAGAAAAGTCACCAGAAAATCATGGCCTACCAAATCAACTAAACAGGGCTCACATGGGCCCACAAAGACTGAAACAGTAAGCATGGGACCTGCATGAATCTGTACTAGGTACTCTGTGTATGTAATGGCTGTTAGCTTTGTGTCTTTGTGGGACTCCTAACAGCGGGAGTGGGTGTATCTCTGACTCATTTGCCTGTTCTTGAGACTTTTTTCCTCCTATGGGGTAGCCAGCCTGGATATGACAGATTTTGCCTTGTCTTGTTGTATCTTGTTATGTCTTCTCTGGCTGTTGTCTCTTGGAGGCCTGCAATTTTCTGAAGAGGAAATAGAAGGGAAGTAGATTGGGGGAGAGTGGAGGTGGGAGTGAACTAGGAGGAGTCAAGGACAGAACTGTAGTTTGGATGTATTGTATGACAGAAGAATATATTTTCAATTAATAAATACAAATAAGAACTCTGTCCCAGTTGCTCGCCAACAGGGGAAACTCCTGCAGGAAGGCCACACACATACCAAAACCCTCCATTGGACCCTGAAATCTACATGCCCTGCCCCAGTACCAAACCATCTATGACCCCAGTAACTTCTTGAGGCAGGGAACCAAACCGCCAGCTCACATTGGACTAAGAGTAACTTCCTGAGTTACTGGGAATCTGCCAGACCTCATTAGACCAAGAGTGGCTTTCTGAGAGATGGAATCTGCCAACTCTAATTGGACCAAGAGAGGCTTGCTGAAACACAGAATCTGTCAGCTCTGACTGGACTAAGATCCCTGATAAGACCAAGAACAGCTCTATGAGTCACAGAATCAACTAATTTGGGTTGAGCTAAGAGCAACTCCCTGAGATACAGAATCTCCCAGCTCCAATTAGACCAAGAGCTAAGATTAGACCCAGAGAGGCCCCCTGAAACACAGACACAATAATCACACAGTGCACCAATAGCAACTGGCTCAGACACAGGCACCTCTTATACATATTAGAGGAGGAGATGGGCAGACATCAATGTAAAATACACACAACATAAAGAGCAATAAGGAATCCTCATCAGAACCTACCCCTCCTTCAACAGTAAGACCTGAACAATGTAGAAGAAGCAGAAGAAAGCAACCATTAAAATAGCTTCATGAAGATGCTAGAGGCCTTTCAAGAAAAAAAAAAGAAAAATTCTCTTAAAGAAATTAAAGAAAAGACAAACAAAAAATTGGAAGAAATCAATAAAGAAATTGAGGAAAAGAAAAATAAAAAATTGGAAGAAATCAATAAATCCCTTAAAGAAAGCCAAGAAAACGATGAAAAGGCAATTAAACATGTGAGAGAAACAGTTTAAGACCTGAAAAGTAAAACAGAAAAAATGAAGAAGACACAAACAGAGGGAATGCAGGAAATAGAAAATCTGAGTAAATGAAAAGGAAACACAGATGCAAGCATAACCAACAGAATACAACAGATGGAAGAGAAGATCTCTGGTGTAGAGGATACAATAAAGAAAATAGATTCATCAGTCAAAGAAAATACCAAAGCCAAAAAAGTCATAATACAAAACATCCAGGAAATCTGAGACACCATGAAAAGGCCAAACCTAAGATTAATAGGAATAGAAGGAGAAGAATAACAACTCAAAGGCACAAAAATATATATTCAACAAGATCATAGAAGAAAACTTTCCCAACTTAAAGAAGGAAATACCTATGAAGATACAAGAAGCCTACAGAACACCAAATAGACTAGATGCCCCCAAAAAAGTCCCCATGCCACATAATAATTAAACAGCTAAACAATCAGAAAAAAGAAAGACTATTAAGAGCAGCAAAGGAAAAAGGCCAAGTGACATATAAAAGCAGACCTATAAGAATAACAACTGACTTCTCAATGGAGACTTTGAAAGCCAGAAGGACCTGGACAGTTGTAATGCAGACACTATGAGACCATGGATGCCAGCCTAGATTAATTACCCAGCAAAACTCTCAACACCATAGATAAAGTGAACATGACATTCCAAGGCAAACCCAGATTTAAACAATGCTTATCCACAAATCTAGCCCTACAGAAAGCACTAGAAGGAAAATTCAAATCCTAAGGAAGTCAGATACACCCATAAAAACACAGGCAATAGATAACTCCATACCAGTAAATCCCAAAGAAGAGATAGATATACACACACACTACCACTAAAAGATAACAGGAATGAACAATCACTGGTCATTAATATCCCTTAGTATCAATGGACCTAATTCACCTATAAAAAGATACAGGCTAACAGAATGGAAACAAAAGCAGGACCCATCTTTCTGCTGCATATAAGAAACACACCTCAACTTCAAAGATAGACACTACCTCAGAGTAAAAAGCTGGTGAAAGTATTTCCAATCAAATGGTCTTAAGAAGCAAGCTGATGTAGCTATCCTAATATCCAACAAAATAGACTTCAAATTGAAATCAATCAAAAGAGATCAAGAAGAACATTTCATATTTATCACAGGAAAGATCCAACACAATGAAGTTTCAATACTGAACATTTATGCAACAAACAAATCCAAGTGGATTGAAGACCTCAACATAAATCCAGTTACACTGAACCTGATAGAAGAGAAAGTAGGAAGTAGTCTTGAACGAATTGGCACTGGAGATCACTTCCTAAAAGCAACACCAGTAGCACAGACACTGAGAGCAACAATTAATAAATGGGACCTCTTGAAACTGAGAAGATTTGTAGGGCAAAGGACATGGTCAATAAGACAAAACAACAGCCTTCAGAATGGGAAACAATCTTCACCAACCCCACATCTGAGAGGTATGATCTCCAGAATATATAAAGAACTCAAGAAACTAGACATTAAAATACCAAATAGTCCAATTAAAAAAAAAGGGCTGTAGAGCAAAACAGAGAGTTCTCAACAGAAGGAGCTCAAATAGCTGAAAGACATTTAAGGAACTGCTCAACATCCTTAGTCATCAGGGAAATGCAAATAAAAAAATGTAAGATACCATCCTACACCTGTCAGAATGGCTAAGATCAAAAACACAGAAGATAGCTTATGTTGGAGAGGATGTGGAGCAAGGGGAACACTCCTACACTGTTGGTGGGAATGCAAAGTTGTACAGCCACTTAGGAAATCAGTATGGCAGTTTCTCAGAAAATCTCCCTCAAGACCCAGCTATACCATTATTGGACATATACCCAAGGAATGCTCAATCATACCACAAGGACACATGCTCAACTATGAGCATAGCAGCATTATTTGTGATAACCAGATCCTGGAAACAACCTAGATGCCTCTCAACTGAAGAATGGATAAAGAAAATGTGGTACATATACACAATGGAAGTACTACACAGCAGAGATAAACAATGACATCATGAGGTTTGCAGGCAAATGGATGGAACTAGAAAATTTCATCCTGCATAAGGTAACCCAGACTCAGAAAAACAAGCATAGTATGCACTCACTCATAAGTGGGTACTAGTTGTAAAGCAAAGGACAACCAGACTGCAAACCACAGCTCCAGGGAGGCTAGATAGTAAGGAAGATCCTAGGGAAGACACAGGGATCACCCTGAAAGACACAGGGATTACCCAGTGATAGAGAAATGGATGAGATCTACATGACCAAACTGGGTGTGAAGGGATGTAATGGAGAGCAAGGGTCAGGGAAAGAGAACTTAGAGTTGGGGGTTTGAGTTGGATCAGGAACAGAGTGAGAGAACAAGGAAAGAGATACCATGATAAATGAAGACATCATTGTGCTGTGGGATGTTCTGTATATTAAATATGTTGCTCTGATTGGTTAATAAATAAATTACTGATTGGCCAGTAGCCAGGCAGGAAGTATTGGCGGGACAAGGAGAGAAGAGAATTCTGGGAAGTGGAAGGCTGAGGCAGAGAGATGCTGCCAGCCACTACCATGAGAAGATGTTAAGATACCAGTAAGCCACGTGGCAACTTATAGACTAATAGAAATGGGTTAATTTAAGATATAAGAACAGCTAGCAAGAAGCCTGAGCCATTAGGCCAAACAGTTTAAATGATATAAGCATCTGTGTGTTTATTTTATAAGTGGGCTATTGACTGCTGGGACTTGGTGGGACCCAGAGTGAAAATTCCAGCTACACCATGGGAATAGAGAGAAGCCAAGTGCTAGGGAGGTCCTCAGGAATCCATGAAGATGACTCCACCATAGACTACCGGCAATGGTCGAGAGGGTGCCTGAGCTGACCTACTCTCATGATCAGACCCTAATTGTCATCATAGGACCCTCATCCAGTGATTGATGGAAGCAGATGCAGAGATCCATGCCTGGGTCCCAAGTGGTGCTTCAGGAGTCCAATCAATGAGAGAGAGGAGGAATTCTATGAGCAAGAGCTATTAAGACCATGATTGGGGAAAAAAAAAACACAGAGACAACCAGCCAAACTAGTGGAAACAAATGAACTGTGGGCCACTAGCTGAGGAGCTCCCATGGTGCTGGACTAGGTCTTCTGCATAAGTGGGACAGTTGTTTAGCTTGAACTATTTAGGGGGCCCCCAGGCAGTGGGATTGGGACTTGTCCCTAGTGCATGAGCCAGCTTTTTGGTGCCTAGTGCCTATGGTGAGACACTTTGCACAGCCTTGGTACAGGGAGGAGGGGCTTGGACCTGCCTCAACTGAATGTACCAGGCTCTGCTCATTCCCCATGGGAGACCTTGCCTTGGAGGAGATGGGCATGGGGGTGGGGTGGGGAGCAAGGCTGGGGGGATGGAGGAGGGAGGAGAGGGGATCTGAGGTTAATATGTAAAATGAATAGAAAAACTCTTAATAAAAAATACAAATTAATAAAAAAAAAAACAGAAAAGGGAGATTTATTTAATGTGGCCATATTGGAAAAAGAACAGGTAATGAAGTCCTGAGACCCACCCAACCATTTCCTGGGTCTTTACATGAGACTTAGGTTTAAATAGAAAGCAAAAAGGTGATATAACTAAGCTGTCTTGACCATGGTGTGATCCTACTATCATTGTCTCAGATCAAATCTCTCCCATAAAGTGATCTGGCAAGTAGTCAAAACTGTGACATCTCTTCCTGGGCGACAAGTTCTCCTCTGTCTGGTACCTGGGCACCAGCCTTGAGAGTCCTGGGGAAAAATACCTTTTAGAACCAACAAGCAACATTATATGGTTTAAAAAATCAAAACATTTGGGAACTTATATTCTCTTTGCTTCATCCAAATGGGAAGATAACCACATGCCATTTAGAACTTCCCTGGAGTCTCTGTGGTCTGACATTTTCTCTGTTACTTCCTGGATTATCTGTCTGCCATCTCTTGCCTGGCTTAAGCATCAGGTTCCAAATTGGTCTCCCTCTCCACACGAGCATTTACAATGTCTTTCCACTTTTCTCCACCGCTCTGTTGGCATTGTCCCAGGTATATAAAACTACATTATTCAGTTCTCTTTAATTATTCAGCCTGTAGGGATTAAATTGCACATTGTTCTCTTTCCTAGAAACATTAATCTTTTTCTTCATACCAGACACACAGCCTGTCTTACACAAATAAGATACAATGTGTCCCTTCACCCAGATATGATTTCATCCTTTAGTTCTTGCCTTTCCAGGAAACCATTCCCCAAACTCCTCACCTCATGCCTGGGTCTGATGCCCTTTCTTGGCAATCATAGGCATCATGAACTATTTAACGCATCCTGTATCTATATCTCTACTTTCTATTTGGTTGCCAAACAGTCTCATGTGCTACAGGTTAGGCTTGTAAACACATCCTTAATCCATTAAGGTCTCAAAACTTATCCTTTAAATGAATATATGTGAAGTGAATCATCATGTTCACAGTCAAAAGTCATGGAGCTTCTAAACATAATTCATTGTTGAGATATTTTTTTTTCAAAGAGAAACTGGAGAAGAAAAAACCTCTAATTCCATTAAAAGCCTTCCTAAAGAGCTTATAAAACATTTTCTACTTTTACAATCAGAAAAGGGTGAGTTAAAGTGCTCTTCAAATAAGATGACATTGTAGGGACTGGAGAGATGGCTCAGTGGCTAGGAGAATGTTCTCACAACTTCCTTTGACTCCAGTTCCAGGAAATTCAATACTCTTTTTCTGGCCTCCACAGGCATCTGCACTCATGTGCATATACCTACATCCTCCCCCCCCACACAATTAATTATTATTATTTAAAAATGCTATATATTTTAGTTAAAATAGTTGCCTTGAAATAATTCTCGGTAAAACCTCTCTTTCTATTACCTAGAGCTTTCCTTATTTGTACAATAGATTATGTGGTTGTTACAACAAATTATGTAGTTGTTACATCTTTAACTATTTTGAAAATAATGGAGCTAGGAAGAAGCACACACAGACACATGGACACCATTTACTGAATTTTCTATCTATTTGAAAATATTGAATTTAAACAAAGCCAATGACATATTATTCTCCTAGCTTTAATTTCAATGTACACAGAGCTTTGGACAATCACAAGTAATGATAAAAAGGAAGGAAGCCATCTTGTTGAACTTCTTAATTTATTCTCTGTCCCTATCAGTTGCTCAAAGATAAACATTTGAGTTCTCTTTGTTTGGAGAAGTGAGATTATTTTTCAATTAACAGCTTAATGACAACCATTTCCCAGAATTTTTCTCTAAAATCAAGATTCAGTGGGTGTTATTTAGATTGTCTTTTGCTTCTCAACATTTCTTTTGATTGAAGGTGATTATTAATTTACAAAATAAATTGGTATGAAGTTCTGAATGCAAAATAACCATATAGTGGAAGAATGTCCTGCCTGAGACTCCAGTTAGAAGCACCTACAATTCTGCACGAGAGGCTGTGTTTGAGTCTCAGCACCTATACAAAGACTCACAGCCATCTGTAACTCTAGCCCCAGGGGATCCAACACCATCTTCTGGAATATAACTGCTCTACATATAAAAAAACAAGGCTACCAGAGCTACATACCTATCCAAGGCTGTCTGAATTTAGAAGATAGTAATTTTCTAGGAAGATGGATTCAGTCAAGAACCAAGAGCTCCATAATTTTAGAAACTGGAAAGGATGTAATTTGTGTGGACTATGTTGATTCTTTTTTTATGTGTCCATTGTCTATTAAGACATCTTTAATTTAGAGGCATTCACTTATCTGCTTTATGACATGACAAAAAATACTATAAATTGTAGAGTTTATTTTTCTTTTCAAAGAGGATGTTAATTGTACTATTGTTTGAGTTGTTAGGATCAAAACTAGGGCTCTGACAACCCTAATAATCTAGACATGCTCAGTGGTGCCAATCAGTGTGCAGATCAAAGAGAGAAGTGACAGTGAAACACATGTAGAGAAAGGAGATTTATTCAATAAAGTTCCATTAGCCAGAGGGGTGATCTGATGTGATGTTTAAGTTTAAATACAAGGCCAGGCGTATTTCTAACTAAGCAGTCCTATTCAGGGTGTGGCCCCACACATCATTTTCTCAGCCGGTTCCCACTCCTTAGGAAAGGTGTCAACACTGGGAAAAACCTCTGGGAGACACACTCTGTGTGGCTTGTGTATGTGTCCCAGCCCTTTCCTTCCCCAGCATGAGTTTCCACAGGAAATTTCAGTTCCTCGGGGTCCATTGTCTCAATGGTCTGATAGATGAATGAGAAGACACAATTCCTCTTTGGAATATCTTATGCTTCTGCTAGGGCAGTTACAATTAAATGGGTGTGTTCAGTTGAGTACGATTCCCCAGAGGGGAGTTAGGGATTGTGTTTTATCTTGTTTGGACTACACCTTAATTGTGAAACTGCTCAATAGAAGTTGGCACTTGAGACCAGGAACTCCTAAGAGGACACCCTTCTCTTTCTGTTCCTTAGTTAAGCCATGATGTTAACAATTCTGTCCTCTAATCCCTGGCTGCTCTCCACATGCCTATTTCACTTTTCCTGCTGGACTTTTTCATATTGCCATGCATTGGAAGAGGAATGACACTTTTGATTTTGTGAACTCAGAAACACGATTCATAAGTTATCCTGTGATGGACGTCATGTTAGCATTTCTGGTAACCTGCCTCATTGAAAGAACTCTTCTTCGTCCTTTGCATTCCCTAACCAAAAGGCAAGTCTCAATTCTATACTACTGCAATATGGTCATGGTAATGGCCTCACTGATGAAACTGGATGGGTCTGTATGGACAATGACTTCACACAACAAATCAGATTGGGAATTGAAAACAGAGCTCAGACGGTACTGAACTGAGGCCATCTCCTGCTAGTTATAGTGTTGTGGGCATGGAATTTGCTCTGCTGCAGAGAACAAAGGAGATGTAATGCCCTTAGAGAGATGGAGAGAATGACTCATTCCTATCCTGGCTTTAATTTACTGTAAGATGTACTTCTTGGCTTGGCTTCATCAGAAGCTACTATACCACAAGTTCTGCTTGTTATAAATGAGGTCTTGAGATATGAGTAGCTGAATCCATGGTGGGTCATTCTTGCACTTAAGGATGGGTTCATTTCTGAACAGGGCTATTCATCATTGATTTATCATCACACTGTTATCATCAACATTCTGTTTTTCCAAGCTTTCCTACAGAAGGGGGGAAAGTCTTGGATTTTATTAGCAAATGTTCCAGAGAGTTTTATTGATAACTGATTAAAAGTGAAATCCTTTGACTATAACTTAGGAACTGTAATTTCAGGCTTCCAGAAAAGAAGAGAGAACATGAGAAGAGAAGAGGAGAGGAGAGGAGAGGAGAGGAGGGAATGGGAAGGGAGGGGAGAGGAGGGAGGGGAGAGGAGGGGAGGGGAGGGAAGAGGAGGGGAGGGGAGGGGAGGGGAAAGCTCAGCTATATTGAGAACGAAGATGAAATGGACATGTTTAGCCTTCTATATGAAGCTGGCATGGACTTGGCTTTGGAAAGTAGTTCTGCAGAGCAGAAAGGAACCAAAGTTAAGGATTAGAATAGCCCACTAATATAATTCATCTTATTCTTCCTTTCAAATTATATGGTTAAAGCATATATGGATTTATAATCATATAAAAATTATATATAGAAAGTGAGAACAACTGAGTAATTTGAGAGTCTCTTTTAAATGGTCTAGCTTGGTTGTTCTGGAGTATCCATGAAGAGGAATCCCTAGAGTGATCTACTTTATACTTTCAATGAAAATAAAATTAGAGGATTTAAAATGCTCCCCAATTCAGGTCTGATTAAGGACCCCTTGCTTTTTCCTGGTTTTATGATTGGTTTTATCTCCAAGAACGTTCTTCTCTTGGCACTCATCATAGCATCAAAGAAATACTATAATACACTTCTTCCCATGAGGACAATAAACAGGGAAATAGATGTCTTTGCACAATCATGAAATGCTGAAAAAAACTGCAGAACTTCCAAAGTGTATTAAAGCAAAATAGGACTAAATATCTTCACATTGGAACAGAACAAATTTAAAAAAAAAAAAAAAAACCTGAGGCAATTCTATGGTCTGTAGTATTTTTCTAGCCCAAATTATCTATTTCTAGATTTCCATAAAGCAAGGGAAACAGTCTTTTTTAATATTTGAAGACTTTGAAGACAGATAAGGACTTTTGAAAGGCAATGTGCACTTACTTACTTTGAGATTTGCAGACTCTGAAGACAGAGATGGACCTTAGAAAGGCAATATGTACTTACTTTGCACTTACTTGTTTCTGTAAGTCTTTCATAATGTAAACCAAAGACAGACATTTTACTTTCTCTTTTTGAAAACTCAAATGACTAATGAAAAGTGTAGGTGTCCAAGGGAAAAGTCAAGCAATAAAGAGAACTTCGTAATGAAGGATGATGGTTGGTTCTCTATCATTTTTTGTATGTCAGACATTATGCAGGGGTATTAGCCTGACATGTGTTGGCCATGGTTAACATGAACTGGCATTTTAACTGGATGCTGTATTTTCAGCACCACCTTATGGTACTTCCAGCACCGGCACATATCAAGAAATGCATTTCAACTGCTCTGCAAACAAGCTTTCTTCCAATTAATAATTAAACAGAGGAACAGCTTGTAGTATATGCTTGGAACCAGTTTTACTATATATAGTGGGAAATGACAAACACATATGAAGATGTGACTGAAGCCTGGTAACATTTAAATATTCAGCCTTTCCTCTGTTACCTTGACTAGAGCAAAGTTGGTTCCCAAGGTAAAAACTAAGTGGTCTGCCGGCATATGGTCGAACCTCCATTTGAGTGCTAAAAGCTGGATACTGTTTTTGTGAAACAGATGTTGTTGAGTGCAGCAATGCACAACTGACTCTAGCTAACAGCTGGGAATCCTCCGTGACCCATATAGCGAGAAATAAACACGGTCCTATGCTTGGCAAAAGTGTAAGAAAGCAAATTTCCATTTGTTAAGAGCTTATCAAAATGAAGAATAAATGTTTTTAGCCATAAACTGATTTTATTCACCAGAGGAATCTTTCCAGCTTATGTGATGGCCCCATAATATTACAGGGACCCTTTGCCAGATGAGGGCTGCAGTCACACTGACATATAGTACAGATGGAAAATAAACATCTGCCTCAATCAGGAGAGAAGACCAAGGACAAGGTTGACGAATATTGTCTGGCATGACTCTCTTTGTGGGGAAGCATATAAATGCTGCAGAACCCAAACCACTGGCATCGTCTGGTGTTGTCCTTATGTGGTTACTGACCATGAAGAGAGATGATTAGGATGCACTCTCTGAGGAGAAGTGCTGCAGATGCTCGGGATTCGGTGATTCCAGCTCGCTAGGATCTGCCATACACTAGCCACACCATGTGCAGCTCTGAGTGATGCCATTTTATTTTATTTTTTTTCATGGTTCAGCTGCATTTATTATCCTCAAAGTTTCCCTTCTTGCAATTGAATGTGACAGACTAGGGGAGGAGGGGAAAAGGAAAAGGAGTAATTTGGAAAGGACAGCAACAACAAAGGCAAGGCCAAGTTCAAGTACATGCCTTCCAGTGAGGACCAAACCCCAATGTTTCAATGGTGAAGTGGTGTGCTTTATAATGTGGCCCAAGTTCACCTGGCACAGCTGAGTGGAGTGTGAGTTCTGTGAGCAGGACACATGCGCACACACACAAGTGCACACACACTGCAGTCTTAGCACTAAGTTCCTTTTGTCCTCGCTACAACCAAATGATTCATGTGGCACAAATAATATGACAGATGTAGTTTTAAAAATTCAGCTTTATGGCAAGTATCATTTGGATTGAACCTTCTTCCATTTTCTGGTGTCTCTTGTGACCATATGGAGTTTAGATGGCAGTGAATTCCCTTCCACTAACCCAAACCTTTTCTGCACCTGGACACAATTTAGGATAAGGAAGTAAAGAAATTAGAACACAAAAGAGTCAGGCTTACTATAGAGGACTGTGTTGTGGGTAAAAAAAGAACTCAAATATATTATGAGCAAAGGCACAGTCTTTCCTCTCTGTGAAAAACAAACAAACAAAAAAACTAGTTTCATTTCTGACAGAGATGTGGTAGAAAACTCTGGTATGGATTTATGAATTCCTCTTATCCTGGAAAGGTAGAGAAAGAAAAGGAGCCTGTGGAGATATTTATATTTTCATAATTTAGTTGAAGCAGCTGGGGTCCTCATAGGTTTTAACTTCAGAGTTTAGAAGGGGTTGGATAACTGGATTTTACTGCTTACAGCAGCAACGCCTTGTTCTCTGCTGGGGTTGTGCTTAGCTCTCTTTGTAAGATTTTACTCTTTTTGCCATTGCTATCTCCCTCTGTTCCCACCCTCCCTACCTCACATCCTCCACTTGCACCCTTGGTTTCTGGATAGTACTCAGACTGGCCTCCAATTCCTACCTCTGCCTAAAGCGTGCACTACCACACTAAGCCATTCTTTCCATTTTACAGTGGACAATATCCAAGCACAGAGGATAGATAGTTGGTGTAAACAGAGGACCTGGTTCAAGAGTTCATACTCTTGACTATAATGTTAGGAATAGCTCAGGAAATTTAAGTTTGCATGATACCAAGTATCAGGATATAATGCTTTTGTTTACCTCACTAATATATGAATTACAAAGGAATTTGATTTAGTTATTTTTTACAAAATTAAATAATTTTATTAACCAGATGTTGTGGATATCACTCTGCATGCTGTGAATGTGTTGCTCTGATTGGTTAATAAATAAAATGCTGATTGGCCAGTAGCCAAGCAGGAAAAATAGGTGGGACAAGCAGAGAAGAAAATTCTGGAACTGGAAGGCTGAGTCAGGAGTCGTCAGCCAGACACAGAGGAAGCAAGATATAAAAGTACTGGTATGCCACAAGACACATGGCAACTTATAGATTAATAGAAATGAATTAATTTAAGATATAAGAACTAGATAATGAGAAACCTGCCATGGCCATATAGTTTTTTAAGTAATATGTCTCTGTGTATTTACTTGGGTCTGAGCAGCTGCAGAAAACTCCAACTACAACCAGACCTAAAGTTTATGATGTTTTTTAGTTTTAAGTTTTTTTGGAATAGCTTTTCTTAAAAAAAAAAAAAAAAAAAAGGCTAGTGTTGTATAGTGCAGGCCTCTGCTATCATTTTCATTGGAATCTGGGTAACTGTGCCTTTCCCAAGATCCTTCCTGTTGACTGCTGACTTACCCTCACAGAAGGAGGAAGTGGAATGGTCCTGATTCTCACCTGAGATTTCAGCCACTCCCTCTGGTTCCTAACAGCCAACTGTAATGGAGCCTGGCCCTCACTGCACACAGCCTCAGGGTCTCCAGAGGTTCTAGAATATACAGAATATGGACAGAAGTATGTGACGGAAGGATTCTGTGAAGCTACAGGGACATCATCATTTACACTGTGGCCAGACTTCTCAGTGATCTGACTCCTGTAAGTAATTCTTCAACAAGCCCTGAAATAAGCCCCCAAAAAACTCATTGTGTTCCCACCCCCCCAAAATTTATTTAATTACAAAGCAATTCCAGCTATTATGAAGTCTAATATTTCACATCAACCCCTCTAAAATGACAAATATTATCAGTATACATTTTTCTCTTTTATATTTAAATATTTTATAATTGAATGCATCTGTAATTTAGAATGATTTTGTGTGTCTAAAGTAAAAAATTAAATGAAGCTAGTTGGGCATACCTGTCACTTCCAATGCTCACCATCTGTGTTGTCACAACATTTAAAGTTTGCTCTGCACACTCTGAAACATCTAAGACAGGACGCTTACAGTGCTACACTGAGGAGATCATTCCCTCAAAATTATTCTTTCGCTTCACTGAAGTTGTATACATTTTCACAAACTTAACACAACCCACCCCACTCCTCTTTCCATTTTTATTAATTCAGTTCTTCAGATTCCATCAATAAGCAGAATTTTATGGGTTTTTTTTTGTCTTATTGTGTCTGCCTTATTTTCTGTAACTCAGTGTTCATCCAGACTCATCCATGTAGTCAAAAATATTAGAGATCCCTGACTCTTAAGAGTTAGATAATATTCCATTGTGTTGTATATATCCAGATATATATAGTATGCCCTTTTCTGTTCTAATCTTTTCTCTATCTTTTTGTCTGCCTTTCTTTTTTAATTGATTTATGTATACAGTAAGAGATAATGATCTAGTTTCATTTTTTTACATGTAAATATCCAGTTCTGACTCTCCCAGCATCATTTGTGAAGAGGCTGTCTTTTCTCTGATGTATGCTTTAGGATCTTTGTTTAAAGTTAGGTGGATAGCTATAATTGTGGGTTTTTACATTTCTACTCCTCTGATCTTTGTACCTGGTGTGGTGCCAGTACGATGTTCATTTAATAGCTCAGTAACATAATCTGAACTCAGGTATGGTGATATTTGCGTCATTGTTCTGTTGACTAAGCATTGCTTTGGCTAGTTGGGGTATTTTGTGTCTCCATATGAATTTCAGGATTTTTTCTCTATGAAGAATGTCATTGGAGTTTTTATGGGACTACACTGAATCTTCAAATTGCTTTTATTAATACAGTATTTCTCATAATATTTATTCTCTTGATCCATGAACAGAGAATAATCATTCCATCTTCTAGTGTAACTTCAATTTTTATCTTCAATGTTTTACATTTTTCTTTTCACTGTAGAGTGATTTAACTTCTTTGATTAAAGGTATTCCAAAGCATCTTATTGGTTGTTTTTTTTTTTTTAAATAAAGCTATTATGAATGGAATTGTATGATTTTTTCCAAAGTGTTTATTATTGGTGCAGAACCGTGGTTTCTCAACCTGTGGGTCGTGACTCCTCTGAGAGGCAAAGGACGTTTTCATAGAAGTCACCTAAGACCATCAGGAAACACAGCTATTTATTATGATTAATAACAACAGCAAAAATACAGTTATGAAGTAACGATGAAAATCATTTTATGGTGGAGGGTCAGTACAACATGAGAAACTATTAAAAAAGTGTCACAGCAACAAACAAACCAAAAAAAAAAAAAAAAAAAGTGTCACAGCACTGGGGAGTTTGAGAACCACTGGTGTAGAGGAATGTTATTGTTCCTTATGTGATCTTTTTTCTATCTCCATGCTTTGCTGGAAGTGATTAAGTTCCAAGAGTTTTTTGGTGGAGTCTTTAGGGTCTCAAATAGAGAATCATATATCATCTGCAAATAAGGGTGATTTTGTTTATTCTTTTCCATATTTATATTGCTTTTATTTCTTCTCTTATTGCTTTTGCTATAAATAAGGGAAGAGAAAGAAAATATCTGGTTTAATTCCTGATCTTATAGAAAGCACATTGTTATCCTTGATTAAGTATAATGTTAGATACATGTTTGTTATATACAGCCTTTGGAAGCGATTTCCCCCTAGTCCTAGGTGCTTTAAGGGTTTTATCCAAATAGGGATGTTAGACTTCGCAAAAGACCTCTTCTGTATCTATTAAGACCCCCCCCATGAGGTTTCTGATCTTGAGCCTGTTTATATGCTATATTGCATTTAATGCTTTGTTTATATTGTTGTATCTTTACATCTCTGTAGTGAAACCAACTTGATTGTGGCCAGTTATCCTCTGTGTTGTTGAATTTAGTTTGTAAGAGTTTAATTGAGGCTTTTAATATACCTATTCACTGGGAAGAATAGTACATAATTTTAATTTTGGTTGTATCTTTATCTAATTTTCAATCATTGTAACACTGATGTTGTAAAATAAGCACGGTAGACGGTCTCTTCCATTTTATGGGGTAGTTTGAGCAGGATTAGTGTTAGTTCTCTTTAAAGATCTGGTAGAATTCAGGGGTTGGGGATTTAGCTCAATGGTAGAGTGCTTGTCTAGCAAGCGCAAGGCCCAGGGTTCAATCCTCAACTCACCCACAAAAAAATGATCTGGTAAAACTCAGCAGTGGATATATTGGGTCTGAACTTCATCTAGATAGCGTCAATCTCATTGTTTACTGTAGATCAATTCAAGTTGTTTACATTCTCCTGGTTTAATTTTGATTATATATATATACATACATATATATATATATATATATATATATATATATATATGTATATATATATATATATATAAATGTATCTATTTCTTACAGATTTTTCAATTTGTGGAGATGTACATTTTTAGTCTATTCTTTAAATTCATTGGGATCTATTGTAACATCTCCTCTTTTACCTATATTGATTTTGTTCCTCTCTTTTTTCCTTAATGCGAACATATGTTTGTCAATATTATTTCTCTTTTAAAAGAAACAACTATTTGTTTCACTGATTCTTTATACTGTTCTTTTTGCTTCTATTTTATTAATTCCTACTTCAATACTTTTTTAATCACCTACTGATTGTGTTTGGATTATTCTTGTTCTTCTAAAACCTTGAAGTGTATAATTTATTTATTTTGAAATCTCTCTATGTTAGACCTTAGGCATTTATGACTGTAAATTTACCTCTTGCACCTGCTTCCATTATATCCCAAACATTCTGGTATGCTGTATTTGCATCTCCATTTAGTGATAGGATTGTTTTTAGTCTCCATCTGAACTTTTTAATGGTCTACCTACTAACCAATAACGTGTAATTAAATCTCTGTGTGTTTCTGTTCTTTTTGTATTTCCTCTTGCTGTTTCTTTTATAGTTTTGTTCCATTATGATCATGTGGAATAAAAGATATTTCAGCTTCCTCAAACTTGTTAACGCTTGCCTTGTGTCCTGGGATATAATCTATTTCAGAGAAAGTTCCATTAGCTGCTGAGACTGTGAATTTTGTAGTGTTTGGGTGTTATATTCTATAGATGTCTGTTAATTCCATTTTATCTTTAATGTCTTTTAAATGCTGGTGTGTCTTTTATGAGGTTTTGGTCTGAATAATTTGTTTATTATTAAGAATGGATTATTAAAGTCACTTGCTGTTATTATGTTGGGATTAAAATGAGCCATGCATGCAGTAGCTTTCAGATCAAATTGGGTGCATAAGTGTTTGATATACATATGTTTAGAATTTTAATGTCCCTTTGATGGATTGTGACCCCTAATCAATATGAAGTAATTCTCTTTATTTCTTCTAATTTAGGTGTGATACATAGATATAGATATAGATATAGATATAGATATAGATATAGATATTAGAATACCTTCACTTGATTGCTTTCTGATTTATTTAATTGGCTTGTAATGCCTTTTTTCATCCTTTTACCTTAATCCCATGTTTGCCTTTGCTAATGAGGTACATTTCATAAGTCAATAATAGAGACATCCTTTTTATTGTGTTTTGTTTTGTTTATCCAATATGCTAGTCAGCATCTTTGGCTGGAAAATTGAGACCATTATCATTTAGAGTTATTACTGAAAGAAAGGTATGTATTAATTTCTATCTTAATATTGGTTTTGTAATGCTTGGTACTTTCCTAACACTCATCTAACTGTTTTACTGTTCTAATGAAGTTTGTTCTTTCCTATACTCTCATGGATTCTTTGTCTTTATGTCTGGGATTCCTTTAAATATTTCCTGCAGTGCATGACTTAGTGGTCATGATCATTTTTACCATGGGAAGTTTTTCTTTCTCACAATTATGGAGGATTACCACATCCTGCATGGCTCTAAGGACTGACCTGACTGGGGCATCAAGGGAATAAAGAAAAGGCAAACACAGAGATACACAGAAAACTGCAATGGCATGGATGGGTTCTCTGATGGGGAATCCACAGCACCCTGAAAGCTCAGCATGTTGTGGAGTTATTGCGTATAGCTGAACAAGTTCTATAAGGATTCTTTATCCTGATGAACTTGGCTTTGTATGTGACTTGATGCTGCTCTTGATATTTTCAACATTTTTCATTCTGTATACTCAGTGTTTTGGTTATAATATGACATGGGGAATATTTCCTGGCTTTGTCTTTTTGGCATTTTAAAGAATTCCTGTGTCTGAGTCATAATCCTTTCCTCCAGATTACAAAATTTTTCTGCTTCAATTTTATTGAAAACATTTTCCATGGTTTTAGCTTGTACTCTTCTATACCCACAATTCATATAGTCAGTCTATGGCATCCCATAAATCTCAGCTATTCTGTTCATACATTTTAATTCTATCTGCATTGTTATGTAGATATTCAAAGTCATCCACCTGACTTTAAGCACTGCTATCCCGTCTTCTACTTGATCCATCCTATTGGTGAAGTGTCACACTGGAGATTTTACTTGGCTCATTGAGACTTTCATCTCAGTTAGTGTTTCTATCTCTTTATTGAATTTATTTTCATATCCTGTCTTAACTTCCTTGTTTCATTCAACTGTTATCTGTATTCTCTTTACATTCATTCAGGAGTTTGTGTCTATTTTTTATTTCATTGAATGTTCTTTATAGTCATTATTTTTGAATTCTTCATTTGTAATTTCACCTAATACACTCACACTGGAATGGGCAAGTCTTTGGGGGTTGTGCTGCCTTGATTTTTCATATTCCTTGGTTTCTGCAAGAGGACTTGCACATCTGAGTTAACGACACTGTAGAGTTTACATGCACTCTTAGTTTGAACATTTCCAGTGTTCAAGTGGGACTAGTTTATAGTAGGGTTGATGTATCATTCTATCACTCTATCCCACTTGCCTGAGGGTATAGCTCATCAGCTAAGCCTTCAGCACATGTGCTCATCGTACAATGTCATCCACAATATTAATTACGAACAGTAGGAAGAGAAAGTAGAACAAGCTTAACAACCTGAGAGGTTAGTACTGGGACAAGAGGGAAAAAAAATTGAAGCGGGAACAATAAAGAAGGGAGAGGATAAGGGGACTCTGATTAATGGTGGAAATAAAGAGAAACAACATTCAGACCACCTAAAGCAGTGCCAGCATTCAGGAGTCTGAGGCAAGGGCATCCCTAGTCCTAGACTTGCTGGGAGAAGGGAGATGTAACACAGGAAAAACTAGAGGAGGAACTGAAAGAGTGTGAATTGTTGAAACCAAGATTGGAAAAGCACAGGGACAAACAGCCAAATGAATGGAAGCACATGAATTATGAACCAGGGGCTGTGGAGCTCCCAGCTGGATCATGCCCTCTGGATAAGTGAGACAATCGAATAACTTGAACCATTTGGGAGGCATCCAGGCAGTGGGACCTGGACGTATCCTAGGTGCATGAGCTGGCTGTTTGGAAACTTGGGCTTGCACAGGGACACTTTGCTCAGCCTAGATGCAGGGGACTGGACCTGCCTGGTATGAATCCATCAGGTTGAATTGAATCCCCAGGGGAGTCTTAGCCCTGGAGGAGATGGGAATGGAGGGGAGGGGCTGGGGGAAAGGTGGGGGGCGGGGGACAGAGGAACCCATGGCTGATGTGTAAAATTAAAACACAAATATAATAAATTAAAAAAAAGAAAAAAATTATGTTTGGATAGTAATTGTGCTTGTGTGTGTGTGTGTGTGTGTGTGTGTGTGTGTGTGTGTGTGTTAACTCATGCAAAGAAACAGAGGACTGTCTATATAGCCAGTCTCTTAATTGCCACGATGGACCTCTTCATGTGATTAGCCAACTAATCACTGATACAGTTTCTCTGTCTATCCCTACCTGAGCACACATATGTAGATCTTGTCTCTGTGCCCTAGGAAAACAGGTCTTGCACCATAAAAGATTTTGGAAGGGCTCATCTTTCTTGAAACCTCAGAATGTTTTGGGACTCTATGATCTTAAGAAAGTTATCAGACTTTTCTGTTGCTCTTGTTAATGTTTTATGTATTATCCTCTGCTTTAGCCAGTTTGGTGTTGTTACAACAGAATACCAAAGACAGAAAAATGTATAGAAAAATAAAATTTTTGGCTCTCCATTCTTAGTTCTGGAAAATATAAGATTGGGGAATTTGCACTGGAAAGACTTCTGGTTGTGTGGGACACACCACATGGATATGAAAGAGAATGGACAGGGAGGAATGGGGTCAAAAGAGAAGGAGCCCAAACTCACAGCTCTGAGCTCTTCCATCGTTGGCACTAATTTAGCTATGAAAACAGTCTTTGTGCCCTTTTTAGATATACTTATTTTATATGTTTGAGTGTTTGTTTATATGTTTGGCTGCATTTATGTCTGGGTTCAATGTGCATTACTTGCACCTGCAGAATTCAGAAGAGGGCACTAGACTCCCTAAAACTAGAATTGCAAATGTTTGTGAACCACCATGTGGGTGTTGACAATTGAACTCAGGTCCTCTGCAAAAACTCCAGCCCTTCTTTGTGGCCTTTTGACTTCTCAAAGTACTCACTTCTTAAGACTGGTGCATTAAGGAAGAAATTTCCTACAAGTGGTTTTGAAGGGATATCCATACAATGGTGCAGCCTCTTCCTTAGTTCTTTTTAATTGAAGAGATGTTCTTTTTGGTTTTTGACATACTAAGAAGACACTATAAGTCTTGTCTTCACTTGAAAGTTATGTTTGCTGGTGTAAAATTCTTGTTCACTAATTTTTTCAAATATATCAATCCATTGTCTTCAGCTATCCATGTTTTACAGTATTAATTCTGTTGTCTTTCTTTTGTTACCTTGGAAATAATAGGTATTCTTCCCCCCACCAAAGAAGGTGCCTGTAAGATTTTCTTCATTAATGTTTTTATTTTATAATTTTAATATATTGGCACAGTTTTGTTCTTATTGCTTTTGCCTAATCTTTGGCAAATTTTTAGATTTATAAAGTTAATAATTATCACAAAATTTAGAAAAATTGAAATTTATTTCTTTATTCTTTTCATTTTTCTCTTTTCTTTCTGGAGTTCTCTTAACCACTGAAGTTCTTGCAACTGCTTGGAATTTCCCATAGTTTTCAACATTCATTTTTTTTCTGTTGTTCATTTGATTCAATATTAATACTGATTCTTATTGTAAAGTATTGATATTGCCATATCTTATGACTAACTCCACAGTCATTCATTCTGCCTCATTGGCTGTTAATTTCAGTGAATTTTAAGTTTCATATTAAATTTCAATATTCTATTACTTTTAACAAGACCATAGTTTCTTCTAATTTTTAAAGCAATGGAATTTGTTTCTGATTTAATGCTATTTGATAGTATTCTATTTCATAGTGCAAAAGATAATTCTCTCCACCTGTCATTTCTGTCTCTCTTTACATGGCTTCACATGTCTCTTGACTTGAAGTATGATTTTCCTGCTACTTTGTGAAATAGTGTTTCATTTTTCAACACTAATAATTATGAATTTTATCATTTTTATTTCTTAACACATTATGATGGTTTAGAAGAAAATGGCCCTCAAAGGGAATGGCTCTGTTAGGAGATGTGGCCTTGTTGAAGTAAGTGTAGTCTTATTGGAGGAAGCATGGAGGTGGGCTTTGAGGTCTCTTTTGCTCAAGCTTCTCTCAGTGTGATGTGCAGTCCACTTCCTGTTGCTGGTGAGATGTAGCACTCTCAGCTCCAGCACCATGTCTGCCTGCACACAGCCATGTTCCACCATGATGATAATGGACCGAACCTTTGAAATTGTAAATGGGCCACATTAATTGAATGTTTTCCTTTCTAAGAGTTGCTGTAGTCATGGTATCTCTTCACAGCAATAGAAACCCTAATTAAGACACATACTATCTAACTTTATTCTAGAACAGGATGATATTATTTGGAATCAGTTTTTGAGGTCCACTTTTAAGTGAAATTCAAAAAGGTGTATCCTATGTTCATATTTAGATCTCAGTTTTCATGCCTTACATATTTTATTTTCCTTACATATGGGAGTCTTTCTATTATGACTTAGAAAACATGAGATCTTCCTTCTTCTGTGTCAATGGGAGGGATTGTTGTACTTATTTTCTTTAGTTCTTCTTGCCATGACTTCTGGTACTTTCCTCCTTGTATGTGTCTACCAATGAATCCTTTGTCAAATGATCAGAAGAAATCCTCTGCAGAACTCTGGAGCCATCTCTTTGGGGTTATTCCCCTACCATCCCCTGGCTACTTAGACCTTTCAGAGCTCTGAACTCAGCCAGATCTCTGGGATCTGTGCTTGCCCTTCCACTGAGATATAGCTATATATGTGATGTTAGCTTATACAACTGTAAGTCTTGTCTCCTTTGTTACTATCCCTCAGGTGATGCTGGTTTTGATTATCTGGTGGTAAAGATTTAAATATTCTGTTTCATATGTTTTGTCTACTTTTGTAATTGCCTAAGTGATGAAAGATGAACTTCATCTTTGATGGTGTATCTCAGCCCAAACCTGCAGATGTTGCATTGAGATCAGAAGCTTGGTTTACTCTAAACATGTGCCCTTTCTGCTCTGGTTTCTGGAATGCGAGGGGACTGCTGGAGAAAGTCACATAAATGTGAGCAATGGTGACACTATATTTTTATGGTTCTCAATTTCAGCTGCCTTCTCAGCTCCATTTCCCACTACAGCTATTTCAAGTGTTTGCCAACTGCTTCAAGTCCCCAACTCCAACTCTAGAATCTTTCTCTAAGCAAATTAACCTTTTTATATGCTCCAGGGGAGATTAAGGGTATCAGAATGGAAATTCCTAAAATCTTACATAAATATGCACACAAACACATCTCCTAGCAAGTCCTTTCCGATGTACTCCAGAGAAAGTTCCTTCCTCTCTTCCTGTGATGCTGACCATAGATTGCCTCATTTCTACACAGTGTTTCCCTTTTGCTATATTTGGCTGCCATTATACTACTATTTTTCCGATAATATAATTGTTACATAAGATGGAAACAAAAGCATTAGATCCATTCCTCCTATGCACAAAAATTAATAACTTAGTTTAAAAGGCAGTTATTGATGATCCAGGCCATTGTGAAGACAACTGCTACCCTCTGAATAACTAATTCCTGATTTGGCCCCAGTCAAGGCTACTTTTGCTCAGAATCCTCCAGTGACCCCCTCTATTGCAGAGAAAGAACCACAATCCTAGAAGGACACTGGATGCCATGCATAGTCTGGCCCTTCACCATCTCTCATGTCCAATTATTCCCTGCCAACACCACTCTTTGGTAGTTTCATGTCCCTTCTAAAACAAGCACATTCAGTGTGTGGCCTGGCCCTGCTCCCTGGAGCCATCTTTCCCTGATGCCTTCATGGCTTGTTTCTGGCCGTGGTTGAATAATATTCTTATTCAACCTAGCACTCCCTAGTAATATTTCACTCCATAATCCTGACATAACATAGTAAATTTCATGTGTATGTGTGTGTGTGTGTGTGTGTGTGTGTGTGTGTGTGTGTGTATTTTGTTTACTGACATTTTTTTTTCTCCACACTAGCCTCAGGGTTCCATGAAGAGAAGATACTGAGGTTTTGGTTCGCGGTTGCATACAGTGTTGGAAAACAGTTACCTCCAACACAGTATTCTTAAAACATTTGTTGAATAAAAATTTCAGTCCTTCTTAACGTTATGTGTTGTGGTTTTCCAGAGCACATACACTTGTGTCTGAAGTTGTTTCCAATTGTTCTGATAACAGTTATAATGGCAAACCTGTCTTCCCCAAACTCCAGAATTCCCCTTTCTAGACCTTGTTGTGAGTCTGTCCTCACTGTTTTCTTGAAGTAGTCATATTTTGTGTTTTCTCTGATATAGGCTTTGGGGAGAGAGTTCTAATGTGTCTAATTGTGTTTAAGTTCCAGGATTCCCTTCCCTTCCTGGAAAACTCATCATCTAAGATACAGAAAGCTTTGCTTCCTAGGAAACAATAATTTTAAGTGAATCACAGGATCTTCATATTGCCTAAGAAAAGCACTTAAGTAACCCTTCAAATAGAAGTAAAAATTTTAAATTAAAGAAAAGCACCTATTGTCTTCTGCACACAAATTTTAATATGCATAAAATGGACTATAATTTGTTTCCTGTTCTTTGTACGGCCTAATTTTCCCCCTACTTATTTTCTTGTACTGAGGACTGAATGTAAGGGTCCATCCATGTGAGGAAAATTGAAGCATGTGCCCAGTCCTTCTTTCTCATTGTATTTGAAGACAGGGTCGTGTTAAGTCACACAGGACTCCCTTGAAGCCCAAGCAGATGTGGCACTTGTCTTTCTCCAAGCAGGTGGCCTTACAGACACACCTCACCAGGCTCACCTCTGCTTTCACTCACTAATTGGTGAATACCATTTTCCTGTGTCCGAACATGAAGATTCGGCTTCTTCTTGATATTTGTGAGCCTCCTCTTGTATTTTTAAATCCAAACATTGGTTTCAATTTAAACTTCTGTTGACATCACTACAGGGGCCATCCTTGTACAAATAGCTTTCAATTTTCATTTACTGAAGCAAGTATTAAAATTAGAATTTCTTAAACAGAAAAAAATCTAAACATTTAAAACTCAGTGTGATTATCAATTTCTCTCCAGTAAACTGTTCTGGCTTATGTGAACACCACTACTGCAAATGGTTTCATGGTTTCCTGTATTTCCACAAGAATTATTGATTTTCGTTTTTCACCCTTGAACAAGGTCTTACTTCATAGCCTTTGCTTGCATTGAACACTCAGTCCTGTCCCGGCCTCTTAAATTGGGGTGGGGGGGCTAGGGGAACATGTTACAGGTCTGTAACTTTGCCTGACTTTGTACACTGTTTTTATTTATCTGCTTGATCTGATAGAAAAAATTGTGTTATTATTCTTAGACTAATAGTAAAAGTAAACATCTTTTAAATACTGTTTCTTAAGGTACATATTTAAAAGGATGTCGTTGTATTGATCTATATTAGCCATATGTATTTCTTCTATGAATTTCCTCTTTGTGGTCTTCTCACTTTTCTGGTGTGTTGATTCACATCTTACTATATGATTGCTGAAGAAACACTTTGTGTGGAGTCAAGCCAGCTAGTCATCTGTGTGTTTCATGAGTATTATTTTATCCCAAAGTCTAGAAAAGTTAAGTATTCTATTATCATTGTGGCTTTGCTGAATTCTCATTACATGTATATTTTATTAGTAGTAGTGTATGTGTGTATGCATGTGTGTGTGGGGGGGGGGTTTGGAGCATGAGTGGAAGTGAAAGGAGAACTTTTTGAAGTTGGTTCTTTCCTTCCACTTTTATGTAGGTTCCAGGAGTCAAACTCATCAGGGGGCTCTACTAGCCACCTCACTGGCCTTCATCATCATCATCACCATATATATATGGTGGTAGATCTAATTGTTTTATTTTTTGAGAATTTTATATATGATTATAATGTTTTGATCAATCTATTCCCCATTCCTTCCCCTCTATCTCCTCACTTAGTCTCCTCTATTTTTCAATCCCAACTTTATGTACTTTTTAAAAAAACCCACTGAATCCACTTAGTGCTGCTAATATATGCATGTGTGTAGGATCATCTACTGGAGCATGGTAGTCTCTCAGGGGATGCATTCCTGAAGAAAGTGGATTCTTCTCCTCCAGCAGCCATCATTTGCCAATGGCACCTCAGCTAAGGGTTAGATTTCATGAGCCCCTTCCCCATGCATACTGGGATTTTATTTGGCTTGATAATGTGCAGGTCTTGCAACTGCAGTCATAGCAACAGTGCATTTATGTGTGCAATGGTTCCATCATGTCTAGCAAACACTGTTTGACTACTATTACTAAAGCCCTGTTATACTCATTTAGTGGTCTTTTATGCAATAATTCCCCAAGACTTGCGAGGAGAGGAGGTGATATAGATGTCCCATTTAGGGCTGGCTATTTTATGGTCTCTTATTCTCTGTATCTGGACCAGTTATGGGTCTCTATTAATTGCTCCTACAAGAAAGAGAAGATCCTCTGATGAGGGTTGAGAGATGTATTAATCCAGAGTATAACAATAAGTCCTTTTTCCAGATGTGGTAGCACACACCTATAATTCCAGCACTTGTGAGGTAGAGGAAAGCAGAACTTTGTGATTTTGAGGACAGCCTGGTCTACATTGTAAGTTCCAGGACAGCCAGGGCTATGTAGAGAGACCCTGTCTCAAAAAAACAAAACAAATAACAAAAAGACTAGCAAAACAATAATTCATTGTAAGTCAGTTTAATACTATGTCAATTTAGAAGGATAATATTTATAGATTCTCCTCTTGGGCCTATAATAGCCTGTCTAGCCAAAGGTTATTGGCCCAAGTATGGTGACAGGAATAAGGTTCATCTTGTAAAGTGGGGCTTAAATCACATCAGAAAGTGGTTGGTTACTCCCATAATTTCATTTTTCTTTAAAGATACATAGTATTTCATTATGTTTATATACTGCATTTTCATTGTCCATTCATCATTTAGTGAACATATAAGCTGTTTCTATTCCCTAGCCATTGTGACTACAGCAACAATGAACATGGATGATCAAATGTCTCATACTGGTGTTAAGTGTAAGCCCAGGGGTAGTACAGATGATTCATATGGTAGATCTGTTGCTAGCTTTTTGAGGAACCTTCACACTAATGCCCATAGTAACTGTAATCCTCCCATTATCCCACTATATTTTTTAACAGTCTTTGTTTTGTGTCTTACAGTTAAGGTTGTCATGTATATATACTTTGAGATTCTTCATACCTTTCAAAGTTTAATTTCTTGGCTAAATAGCTTCTAGCCCAATAATAAACATTTTCATTCCAAAATTCAATCCAATTGAAGTTTATCTTTAGACATTAAGAACTTTATAAAGTTTTGGCTCAAATAAACCTCTTCTTTCTGTTAACCTTTGTCATAAATTCCCTTTGTTAATTAAAAAAAAGTATAAAATGTCTGTGCATTTTTCTTCTGGATTTATCTAATCCCAATTTTCAAACTTCCTCCCCCCCCCGTGTATGTGTATGTGTGTGTGTGTGTGTGTGTGTGTGTGTGTGTGTGTGTGTGTGTGTGTTTGCAGGTGTGTACATGCTATAGGAATTCCTGTTCTCACAGAACAACTTCTTGGGAATGAGATCTCACATGGCCACTCAGGTTGTTTGGCCTACACTCAAGTGCCTCTACCTATTAAGCCTTCTTGTTATACCCAAACTCCCATTTTAACTTCCTTTCTAATAGTCCAGTAGTGACACTACAGTTATTTTTGTGCAAACAAAAAAGGGTTACATACAAGCAGAATAACAAATAGCTGAAGCCCCAATTCCTTGTTAAAACTTGAAATTCTTCTTCTGGTCCTCACTGTGGATTTTTTTTTAACTGTTCAATCAAGCTACCTAAAAGTCTAAATCTACCTGTTCTGTCGTTGTTGTTTCTTTGAGGTTTACATAAACCAAAGGCTAGCCTCAGATTTGCTATGTAGCAGATTAGGTCCTTCAAGTTCTGATTCTCCCAAGGACTGGGTTTACAGGCATACACCGTTATGTACAGTTTTTTGGGATACTGACAATGAAAGCCAGGACAGCATACATGCACTGCAAGCAGTCTGCCAACCGGTTATCCCTATGCTTACCTTTCTATCCTTCCCACCAGAATCCAGGCCCCTTGCCTCACTGTGGAATCTGCTTTAGAAAAAGTTAATAGTTGTTCCTAAGTTTCCAAACAGAATAATTAATGATATTTAACATTTTTGCTTTTAAAATATTTAACCTCCTTAAGAAAATTGTTCTATTGTTTGAATTTAAATTTTATCATATATTCGCTTTTGGAACTTTTGGGCACTCATTTTTCTAAGGTATGCCTTTGACACACCCAGGTTCATCTACATTCATGGCAGTAGCTGCCTATGCAATCATCCTAAATTCTGCATCTCTGGAGTAAGGGTTTCTCTTTAACTCCAGGTACATGGAGTGCTGGAGTCTATATGGATGTCCTCAATGAAGCTGAGAGAACACATGCAAAACTGAATTCATGTCTCCTCATCTGTACTTGACTTCTAAAGGGAACTCTTCTTCAAGGGACAAGGTTAATATAATGTTGAAAGACTATGGCTACTTGGTTGTTGATTGTTTCCTTTCTATCATATCTGTGTTTCTCAAAGGAGAAGATACAAGATTTGAGATTCATAGTTTATAAGATAATTATGGTTATTCTTCCAGATGGAAACTCATTCCTGCAATGTCTTGCCTTCATGATAAATATTGATTATGTTTTAAGACTAGAAAGCCTCCAGAACAGTCATTAAGTGTTATGAGAACTTGGTAAAATGGTAGGAAAAGAGATCAGCATTTGACATGGATCATCTTAATTCTAAACCATAGGGTACTACTTTTTCCATGAAAATTTTATGATAAATTTGTATTACTGTTGTATGAAAATCTTAAAATCTAAGAATATGGTTATAATTTTCATTAAGTTATGTAATTTTACTTTGTGGAAGAATCATATTCATTGGCACATTTATATGTAGATATGTCTACTTTATTACTGGCACACAAAACTATGTCTTTTTTTTTTTTTGACCCTAGGCTTTCTGATTCCTCTTTAAACAGTGTTGATTCTTTTATTGAATGCCCTAAAAGGTTCTGCCAGTTTTAATCCCAGGAGACTGGTACCCCATCTGTTTAACTGGAAACCATCTAATCCAAACAGACACTCCTGTCCTAGGAAGTATCCCCACTGCTCCGTGAAACCAAATCTTCCATTCTGGACTGCATGGATATCTCTCATTTTGACAGCAGCATGTTAAACACATTGGGGTAAGTGCACAGATGCCCTTACCACCATGGAGTCTGGCTAAATTCTGTCCAAGCCTCAACAATACAAAAAATAGAAGGCAGCAAGTTATTCGCGAAGAAAAAAAGCAGTCTTGGCATGAAATGCTTGAAAACTCACATCATTCTCCTCCATTTTGAAGTGAAAGGAATCTTGTGGGATTGGAACTGATATGGTGCAAATTATATTATTGAAATAACTCAGAATTCTTTTGGAATCCTAAAATTCAATGGAGAATTTTTTTAAATCAAGACTAAGTGATTAGGGTGTGGCTTTACAGAAGAGCACTTGCCTAGTGTGTATGAAGCCTGGGGTTCAATTGCCAGCTACTTCCCCCCAACAAAAACCTAAATAACACCTGAACATTAAAGTAGAACTAGATTGAGTTTTTAGCTACATTGATATCATTCTTTCTTTCTTTCTTTCTTTCTTTCTTTCTCTCTCTCTCTCTCTCTCTCTTTTTTTTTTTTTTTTTTTTTTTTTTTGGTTTTTCAAGACAGGGTTTCTCTGTGTAGCTTTGCGCCTTTCCTGGAACTCACTTGGTAGCCCAGGCTGGCTTCGAACTCACAGAGATCCACCTGGCTCTGCCTCCCGAGTGCTGGAATTAAAGGTGTATGCCACCACTGCTCAGCATTCTTAATAAGCGAAACTTTCTAAAGACTTTCTATTTCCATGCTACCAAAACATACGCTTTGCATAGAGGTAATGATTACTACATGAAAAATGTATACATTTATTCTTTTAGCACAATACTTGACATGTCAAGTTATACCCTAGATAGATGGTACTTGTTTGGGTTCTTAAGTGCCCATGACTATTTAATACCTCCATTTGTGATTTCTGGCAGAGCTGACAAGAAGAGGGTGCAGTCATTGCTCTTCTCAGAGAGTGTTAATTTGCATCATTGTTGAGCAGTCTTAATTCTTGCTCATTTTTACAGTCCTTCAACAGTACATCCATCTTCCCAATTGAAGAATTGATTTGTATAAACGGAGAGATTCTTCAAAATAATTTATTCTTACCCACCATTTATTTTCATACCTGTTTTATCCCTTTTTTTCTCTTATAGTATGCATTTAGCCCATTTCTATTAATCTATACTTTGCCACATGGCTCATGGCTTACCAGTACCTTATGTCTTTTCTCTCATGGCAGTGGCTGGCAGCGTCTCCCCTCAGCCTTCACTTCCCTGCCTTCTCCTCTTCCTTCTCCCGCCTACCCTATGCTTCCTGCCTGACTACCGGCCAATCAGCACTTTATTTATTTTAACTAATCAGAGCAACACATTTGACATACAGAACATCCCACAGCATGTAAGAGTCAGTAAAATGTCCTACAGTGACTTGAAATGGGATAGGAGACCCTAGGCTCTTCTCACTTCATAGCCATAATGTGACTGCCTCTCCACCATATGATCCTCAGAAGTCTGAAAGCAAAAGGTTCCTCTGATGAGTCAAAAAGCTTTTCTTCTTTATAAGCTGATGTATTGAGTATTTGTTACAGTAAAAACTGATTAACAAAGCAACCTTCATGGCCTTATCAACCTTAAAAATGTAGTTCTTCATCAATTCTGGTAACTTTTATCCATGATGAGATTTAATTTTATTAGATGGCAAATAACTTACATAATAAGTAATTGGGAAAAATTAAGCATAGGAACAGCAATGCCTGTTTTGCAATGAAACCCTACACATCTCAACTATATACATAATATAGCCAGTAAGAGGTACAAGTGTTCTTAAACATATGCTAGCCATTGTCTATCAGCTTTTCAACAGTGAGCATCCCTATTTAATGGAACTGTTTGTGCATTGGCACACAGGGTAAATATGAGTGAGAGTAGAAGAATTTTCTTTTTTGTTTGCTTGTTTTATTTTTGTTTTTTTGAGACAGGGTTTCTCTATGTAGTGCTGGCTGTCATGGAACTTACTCTGTAGACTGACTCTGACCTAACAGATCCATTTGCCTCTGTTTCCCAAGCACTTGGATTAAAGGCATGTGCCACTACCATGTGGCTAAAGAATTGTCTATCTAAATATTTATTAAATTTCAAAAATGTATTCAGTGATATGAATTGTAATAATTCTTAATCATTTTAATTAAGAATGACTAAAATAAACAATGATATGAAAACAGGAATCTTGTTGGGGTTGGAGGGATGACTCAATAAGGTGCTTTCTGGGTGAGCATGAGGAGCTGAGTTCAGTCTCAATCACTCACATAAATAGCTGGATAAAGTAGTGTGCCCTGGTGATCCCAGTACTGGGAAGGTGGCCACAGCACGGCCTCTGGAACTCAACAGGGAGGCAGGCTAGCCTAATCAGTAAGCCAAAGATCCCAGAGAAGGATGGTTTGTTGTTGTTGTTATTTTTAAGTTAGATAGATGGCTGCTGAGATTTTCTTCTGGCCTCTACATTTACACACATACACCCACACAAACATATGCACCTACACACACATAAAAACATACACGCACCTGCACACACACATGGGATTCTTGCCTGAAAAATCAAACACAAATTTGTAGCCCAGTAGAACTACTAATGAGTAATTAGATGAGTAAAAGAATGAAACATGTCCTCTGAGGTGCAGAGAACCATCAATGTGTTTCCATGGTATTGTTGCTATCGATAAGCATATTTTCAATTGGAAACTATATTTTGTTACTTAATAATTGAAGGAGTGATTTTTCTTCTTTCAGACATATTATAAAATCTCAGTAGGAAAGAGAATGAAGATTTCCTGGATTTCATGCCTTCTTCTTCCACTACAACAGTCCCATGTGATTACACAGGTTGAAGGCTTAGAGCCGCACAGTGTGCTCGGAGAGCTGACATCTTGACTGACTCTTTGTCACAAGATGGAATGAGATTTCAGTTAACAAGAAATAATGCAAGAACAATATTCTAGTGAAGCCCTACTCCCTACATCTCCCTTAAACTGTCCCTCTGTATTCAAACTGTTTCTGTAAAGGGAAATTTTAAACTTCTCCTTAATATGCTGTCGTACAACTCAGTATTGGTCTTAAGTTATTCATCACATTTTAAAAGTTTTATACTGGTATAATTAGCAATTCAGATCTGATTTCCTCATCAGAGTAAAAATTAATGCCATGAACCAGATCTGTCCTCTAATCCCTATAAGTCTAGCCCAGTACACGACATCTAGCATGTTTATTGAAAATAATTATCTAATGACTGAAATGCATAGGTGTTGTTGTTGTTGTTGTTGTTATTATTATTATTATTATTATTATTATTATTATTATTATTACCACACATTAGGCATGAAGGGAAATAGCCAGTCCGGATTGCAGTAGGTGGTTCTCAGTGCTGAGAAAGTTACTGAAAGAGATTTAGGGCTTTTTTTTTTTTTACCAGCTTCCATTCATTTTAATCATCAGTCCACTCATTCATTGACTAGCACATCTCGATAGGCTACAATATGTCAGGCACTATTTTAGGAGCAGTGAATGAAACACAAGAGCTTGTCTTTGTGAAAGATAGACTTTTTTTGACAGATAAGTTTTGGGAGATGATGTTATGAGGATAAATATGTGTTCTTTTGTTTAATAGGCTTCTAATTCGTGGTAAATATTTCTGTCTTCCTACTCACTCATGCCCTATACCACTACCGTTTTCTGTTAGCCTCACCCTTTGCTACATGGCCTCATGCTCTTCCCTAGTTAGACCAGGCCTATATCACGCCAGCCTCACCCTTTGTATTGCATTGTAGGATTTGTGATTTGAAACATAATCCCCAGAATAAGTGCTTTCCCTGTAGACTTTCTCAGTAGTTTCTCAGACTTAGTTTCTGTTTTGTTTATTCTGGGCTACCTTCACTCTGTACCTCAGGCTACTGGCAAGCATAAGCATCACTTTAAAAGTAATTTAGGAAATAAGTGTTCTTCCTCTAGGGTGCAAATAAAAGGAAAAGTTGTGGTAAATAGCTAATGCAAGCAAAAGGTGCCTTGGGGGAACCCTAAGAGTCAGTTCTTTCAAACCAGCAATAACTTCTGGTACTATTGGTCCTGAGGCAGCAGCCGTCAACATTGTTTAAAAAAGCTCCCTCATGGTGCTCTCATTAATTAACTGCACTGTTTGTTGATTCTAGATTGATTCAGTTTGTTCTCTGGAGAGCATTTGTGGAGGCTTGGTAATGCTTGATGCAGAATTTCATCTTCAGGCCCTAAAATCCCAGGATGGAGGTTTACTGGGACATATAGAAGATGAAGTGAAAAAGAGAATTTGTTAGATAAAAATGGTAATCAAAATATTTTAAATTCAGATGTAATTTTTGAAGATTTTCCCCACAGAGCTAAAAAATTACCTGAAGCAAAGTTTGACTGACAGGCAGGCTTAACAAACACAACAAGACAAATGGCATGCAAAGCAGATAGGGAAGTATTTGTTGCTAATGACTTGAGAAAGCATTTTAATTAAGTTGTTTGCCAATTAATGCTTCACTTCTAACATTCCATAAATATTTAAACATTTCCTAAAGTTACTTTCTTACAGAAACACTTGCAATTGTTACTATGGAGCTTCTTTGGGAATCTCACAAGATTAAAAAAAAAATGTAGCATTTGCAAGAGTTTACCTGCCATTCTCATCTTGGTAGCTATTAAATTTTAAAATGTCTGATACATCTACACACTTCTTCCATCCTGTTCCACAAAGAGTGCATAACAACAGGCTGCTCGCTGTTTGCACCTGGCCTAGAAACTGAAGATATTCTGGGGCACAGAGAATAGTATATTTAAATTCAAGTTATTGGTAAGATTCAAGAAAACATTTGCAGATGATGCACTACATTCCACCAAACAGCTCTTATTATTAATTGAATTATCCAGCTTACAAACCTCCAAAATGCTGCCTCCCAACCACTGTGAATCAAATGACAGCACCTGAGTCTGACCATCTTCACCACACCATACTTGGATGTAATTTGTAAGATAGCTACCATTAACACCAAGTTGCTAAACTCCCTCTTTTCCTGCTTCCTCCTTCTTGGCGAGCATTCTTACTCTTAGTGTTTACTGTAAGTGGTTTTCATGAAATGAAGAAATGCGAATAGGTCATGGTTAGAATTCATCCAGACTACTAAGGACATTTGTCCCTTCATAAGTGCATGGCATTTTCTTGTATGACACAGTGACCATGCCATGCATCACCAAGCTGAGAGGCCTTACCCACCTGACCTAGAAGCCATAAGCACATCTGCCACCTGACCTGCTATGCAGGAGTCAGATGGCAGCAGAGAAAGAATCCACTTGCACTGAGTCATTTATAGTGGAAATCGGAGGGGAGGGAAAGAAGTCACAAGGGAGTTTTTCTGCTAATGAAATGTTTGCTCCTTCAGAGACTGTGAGAGTACATAGGGCTGGCAGTGGAAGGTGGGTAGGAGGCATTCCAAAGCACCCATGAGGAAATCCACATCTGTGCATGCTGGAGGATAGTAGCATAGCATCCTCCAGGGTACCATAACAAGTGTCTCCAGTCACTCAACCCTATGAACAGATCGCTGTCCCAACACCAGGAAAGTCAAATCATTTGTGTTACAGTGGGAGAGTTGAACAATAATAACAAAATAACTGTTACTGCAGGAACTTAGCTATGTAGTAACCTGATCAGAGAGTTCTGAGAACATGGTAACTTTTGTTTTCTATGTAGATGACATTTGGGCATTGTGAGGACTGTCTCAAAGAGGTCATCATTTGCAAGGAAATCTCCCATGTGCAGACCCTCTGACCTTCAGAAGACAGCATCTGGTGGCTGTCCTAGGGTTTCTACTGCTGTAAAGAGACACAATGACCAAACTCTTATAAAGAAAACACTTACTTGGGGTGGCTTGCTTACAGTCTCAGAGGTTCAGTCCACTATCATTATGATAGGAGCATGCCGGCATGCAGGGCAATGTGGCACTGGAACTGCTTCATCTTGCAGGCAACAGGAAGTTGACTGAGACACTGGAAGGTATCTTGAGCAAAGGAAACCTCAAAGCGCACCCCTACACTTCCTCCAACAAAGCCATATCCACTCCAATAAAGCCATGCCTTCTAATAGTTCCACTCTCTATGAGGTTATGGGGCCAATTACATTCAAACTACCACAGATAAAGTTGGGAGGCCAATTTACCTTGTTTTGATTCCCCCAAATGTCCGTGTTCTCTGTTGGTGATCATTGAATTTGTTGGAGTCATGTGGATGCCAACATATCATGCACTTACAAGACATGAGCTACATGGCATTATCTTCTAACTCCAGTCACTTTAGTCTTATAATTTTAAATACTTATATCATTTGGGACTTATTACTTAACTAGAGTTTAACTAGAAATCAAAACTTTTAAAATGTTGTGATTAAAAAAAAAAAAAAAAAGGAAAGGAAAACGAAGCCTCATATGATGGTTAAATTTGTAAGTCAGTTTGCCTGGGCTATGGGAAGCACAGATACCTGGATAAGCATTACTTCTGGGTGGCAATGTTTATGGAAGAAATTAGCAATTGAAGAAAAAAATAAAACTGAGTCAAGTTTATCCCCTCCATCCAATGTGGATAGGCATCTCCAGTCCCCTGGGGCCTAGATAAAAAAGAATGTAGATTTCTTTCTTTCTTTGACTGTTTTAGCTGAGGCTTCAATTTCCTGCCTTCAACACTCCTGGGGCTCAGACCTTCAGACCTATATTAGTTTTGACATCAAAACACATCTTTGACTCTCAGACCTTCACATTCTACCACCATGTTTTTGCTGGGAGGACCTCTCATCTTTTATAACCACATAATATTTTAACACAAATCTTAAAAGATCTTGTTAATAAAAAACAAACCCAGAGCCAGATATTGGGGTGATATGCTGAAAGATCAGAAAGACAAAACAAGCCACAGCCAACCTCACCTCGCCAACTTCTCAGCTGATTCTAGTTCCTTAGACTGAAAAAGCTTCTAAGCCTAAAAGCTTAGAAGCCTCTAGTTCCTGGTCTTCACACCTTATATACCTTTCTGCTTCCTGCCATCACTTCCTGGGATTAAAGGCATGTGTCTTTCAAGGAAGATATGAGATCTCAAGTATTGGGATTAAAGGTGTGTGTCTTTCCCAAACAAAGACATGAGCTCTCAAATGCTGGGATTAAAAGTGTGTGCCACCATGCCTGGCTCTGTTTCCAATGTGGTCTTGAACTCATAGAGATCCAGACAGATCTCTGCTTGCTTCCCCAGTGATAAGATTAAAGGTGTGTGTGCCACCATTTTCTGGCTTCTATGTCTAATCTAGTGGCTGTTCTGTCCTCTGACACCAGATAAGTTTTATTAGGGTACACAATATTTTGTGAGACACAATGTATGATCACATTTCCCACATTTTTTGTCTAAAATAATAAAAGGTTATAACTAATTAAGGAAAAACCATGTCCAATAAGTTCAATAAGTATATACAATATATACAGTCAATAATTACATTAACAGTGTCTAGTCCATTAACATTTGATAGATTCAGACAAAAAAACTCCATTATATATTAACAATGTCCAGTCCATTAAAATTTGACAAATTCAGATAAGAAATTTCATTATTTATCCTATTTTGGTGAGTCCAATCCAAAATTTGTATACAATATACAAAAATCAAATCCAATATAAAATATTTAAAACAAGTAGTTCCTTTTAAAAAGTATATTCAATAATCTACCTTTTTTCTTATCATTTTTATATCTTTCCTTTTTTCTTTTTAGAGTAGATTCAATAATCTACCCATTTAGCTGGGCGGTGGTGGCACACACCTTTAATCCTAACACTGGGGAGGCAAAGGCAGCTGGATCTTTGTGAGTTCGAGGCCAGCCTGGTCTAAATAGCGAGATCCAGGAAAGGTGCAAAGCTACACAGAGAAACCCTGTCTCGAAAAACCAAAATAAAAATAAAAAATAAAAATAAAAAATCTACCCATTTATCTTATTAGTTCTATATCTCTTATATTCATAATAGATTCAATAATCTACCTCTTATCTATATTCTCTTTTTTCTTTTCTTTTTAAAACAAGAACCCTGAAAATAATCTCCTTTGTTTAGATTTTTTGACCATTAATAATTAAAAACTTGTAACCAACCATCATAAACAATGATAATATCGATAATTCATTAAATGACCAAAAACCAACCACCTAACCTCTTGCAAATGTGGGCACTGTATTTCTTTTTTTTTTTTTTTTTTTTTTTTTTTGAGCTGAGGATCGAACCCAGGGCCTTGTGCTTTTTTTTTTTTTTTAATAATTCAGTAGGAAAGACAATTAAAAAGATTACAACCCATAGATACAAATTCTATGCTAGAGGGGAGGCTCAGGATAATGTTAGGGTCTGTGAGAAGGGGAACTTGGTCGTAGAGGGGGGCATGTGCTAGGTATCAGGGAAGTCTGCATGAGCAGGCACTTCTGAGACAGCTATGTGAGGTGCAGGTCAAGGAACAGCTCAGAGTGTTATCTTGCTGAGGAAGCAGTCACACAAAGACATGAGGATGGAAAAGACTAAAGGTTCCTAGGAGCTCAGAGCAGACAGCCATTTTGACATGGGCATTTTTAAAGTGCTCCATATCGACAACTATGCAAGTACAATCCAGCTTTCAGATTCTTCCCTCTAAGCCTCACCCTCTTCCGATAGCTTTGCTCTCCTCCAGCCAGGACTAGCTTATATACTCCATATGTGTTCAGATAATGAAGCCCTGCATGTGAAGTTATGCCATCCATAATGCCTTTCCATTATTGTGGTATGTGAAGCTTTCTCAATCTTCTAATACTTGTCTCATCTACTGCCTCTTTCCAGAAGATCCTTCTGATTATTCCTGTCCATGTGGATCTTACTCAGTTTTGAATTGGTTTTGTCCTTCAAGATATTACCTTATAAAGCTACTCCATAATCTTTAATTTGGGATGTTACATTTTCATTAGTGACTTATTTTTAAGTTTAATAATGTTATAATGGTAGAATGTTAGAGCATGACACCTCTCACATAAATTTAAGGGACAATACATACCAACCAAATTGTTTTTTAATGAGTGTATTCATGCATATGAAATTATAAAAGCGAAGGAGGCGGATACACAATTTGTCTTAGTTAGGTTTCTATCACTGTGATGAACCACCATGGCCAAAAGCAACTTGGGGAGGAAAGGGTTTATTTCATCTTACATTGCCATGTAACAGCCCAGCACTGATTGAAGTCAGGACAGGACCTCAAGGCCAGAACCTGGTGCCAGATAGTGGTGCAGAGGCCATGAGGAGCACCGCTCACTGGTTTGATCCCATGGTTTGCAAAGTCTGCTTTCTTATAAAAGCACCCAGGACCACCAAACCCAGGGGTGGCACTGCCTAGGCATTGTATGTTTAAAATTATTTCCTGCTGCCTGGGGGCAAAAGCATCTTTAGGGGATCCCGAAAAGAAAAATTTTGGATTAATTGTCAAGTCCTGGGAGAGTTAGCTGTATCATTTGTCCAGTCTCTGCATAATCGGAAAGCTCAGAGCTTGTCTCAAGTCCCTGCTCTAGTAGCCTGTGAAGCTGGATCATCTCAGCTAACCATCTCAAAATTGTCCTGAGTAGCCAGGTGGTGGAGGCACATGTCTTTAATCCCAGCACTTGAGAGGCAAAGCCAGGTGGATCCCTGTTAGTTCCAGGCCAGCCTGGTCTACAGAGTGAGATCCAGGACAGGCACCAAAACTACAGAGAGAAACCCTGTCTCAAACAAACAGAAAACAAACAAACAAACAAACAAAAACCCAAAATTGTTCTGAGTAGTTTGTAGTCCAAAGCCAATCTTTGGGTAGTGATAGTCAGCTTAATGGCTTTATAGTAGTCCATGTAGAATCATCGTTGTGGAACCTCAATCATGTTTTTGGAGATTTCAAAGTCATTGTTAGGCATGGTCATGATTCTTTGCAGATTTTTTTTGGGGGGGCGGGGGAATAAAACCTAAGAGATCTGAAAAACAGAAGCCAGCCATATTCTTACCACTTAGAAATCCTACTTCCTGTATGCCCACACCTATATGCCTTTCTGTTCTGAATCTCATTTCCTCTCTCCACCCAGGTACATCACTTCCTGTTTGTCTGTGCAGATCTCCAGACCTTTATGGTTAATGCTGGGATTAAAGGCGTGAGTCACCATGCCTGGCTCTCTTTCCCAGTGTGAATTCAAGGCCTTGAATTCACAGAGATCCAGGTGGATCTCTGCCTCCCAAATGCTAGGATAAAAGGCATCTGTTACCATTGCCTGACTTCTACATTTAATATAGTGGATGGCTTTTTCCTCTGATTCTCAGATAAGCTATATTGGGGTACACAGATAAAATATCACCACATAATATTAATATAATTATTCTAGTATTTACTGGTTACCAGTATAACATTAAATACATATTTCTTCTGTTGGTTGCATTTCTCTGGAGAACACTGGTTACCTTAGCCTTTACAGAGCCTATTCCACATTCACACAGCAGATGGGGAAAGATGGCTAACATGAGATAGTCCACATTTCTTCCCTTGGCTATGAGGAAATATCAAGGACGACCCTTGCCTCCTTGCTGTAACCTGGACAAAATGAAACCATGTGCAACTGTTTTCAGATGCTGCCTTGCTTTGAAGGACTTTGATCTTTTAGGACAGTGGTTCTCAATCTTTCTAATGCTATGACTTGCTAGTGCAGTTCCTCATGTTGTAGTGATCCTGAATCATTAGATTATTTTCGTTGCTTCTTCATAACTGACATTTTGCTACTGTTATGTATCATAATGTAAATATCTGTGTTTTCTGATGGTCTCAGGTGACCCTTGTGAAAGGATCGTTCGACCCAAAGGAGTCATGACCCATAGGTTGAAAACCACTTCTTTAGGCTATTTTCCCTAGTTCGCACCTGAAAGCACTTTCCTGCCCTTCGCCCTGGACAAGCTTCTCTATACTGGCTTAGTCTGGGAGTCAGATTTGTATTGAGTGGTTCAGGCAGGTACAACTTGAGATACAAACAATTAGAAGTGAGGAATGTGGAGAAAGAGGTCCAGCTGAGCCTAGGCTTCTGGAGTTTACTGCTGAACACAATCTAGGCAGAGGTGGACCTCCACTGGACCAGCAAAAGACCCTGAATGTAGCAAAGATCATGATTCACAAAGCTTCCACAACGGAAGCCAAAGTCAAAGCAGCCCAGATAAATGGCCAGGACTTAAGGGGGTCACAGAAATATAGAACAACAAGACCCAACAAGAAGTCAGGAAAGTTAAGGGCTCAATGAAACCATTTGATTTTCTTGTGATAACTGAACAGAACCTGAGTATTCTGAAATTTTCACTGTGATTTTCTCTTCTCAGCTCCAGTTTTTTAGACCAGTGTCAGTTTGCAACAAGTGAGCTGGAAAAATACGTTTATTATAGGTTTCCAGTTTTTAAAAAAAATTTCATACTTCCTCTTTACAGCCAGCTCCTCTGTCAACAGCCAGGGCTTAACTTTTAACCCCCTTGTCCCTTATAGCCAACAACTGCCTGGATCAAAGTTAACTTTTAATAGTTATTTCTACATGACTTCTAGCATGCATCCATGCCTGATGGTCCTACATGACTCCTAGTATGTACCCGTGCCTGATACTATAAAAGGGGGCCAGTACCTGCCTCCATTGCCCAGGAATTCCAACATTGGCTGTGGTCTCAGCTAGCTGATGAGCTTCTGTGCCTTGCAGTGTTTTATTTTAATTTTTAATTTTTCTGGAATAAAGTTTGATTTTGGTTTAATAGACTTTGGTGGTCTGTCCCCCATTATTGTGTGACCCCGGACCCAACAAGACCTTCATTTCAGAGAGGTTCTTTCTTTCTTTCTTTTTTTAGCTGAGGACCAAACCCAGGGCCTTGTGCTTGCTAGGCGAGCACTCTACCACTGAGCTAAATCCCCAACCCAGGGGAAGAATGTACACTACACAGAAAGGACCACAAGACCCCGAGTCTTCAAGCCATGCTAGATCAGGGCTGTTAGCAATTCCTGGATCACCTGCCCAACCCCTAAGCCACCGCCTGCTAAGAATACCTTCTGTGAATGCATTGTGCCTAGTCAGCCCAAGGTCCTACAGTGGTTCATACATTGTCACTATTCAGGCAAATGCTTAGTCAGCCCAGGGACCTATGTAATCTTTGCATATTCACTGCACGGCTGGTTAAGTCTATGTATGCATGTGCTAAGTCCCCTTTAAAAGCAAGCTCCCCCTATTACACTCTCTCCCCAACATTTTCCTTTCAGAGGCTGTCTGGCCTCCACAAACTCCCTCTTTTCACATCCTTCCAATAAACTTCCAACGTGAGTTTGTAGTACATTATGGTTCGTGCTTGCTGCTGCCAAACTAAAACAATGGCCCTCAGTCTACTACCATGGGATCACAGCTTTTTTCGTCCAGTGACATTGCTATGTGGCTGCTGATTGTCCATCAAATTTAAACAGAAAACTACAGAATTTTCCCTGGGCTTTGAGTTGAATCATATAAAACTCAAAATAATTTTGCTTTGATTTTCTGTTGTTAATCTATCATATTTGTTTCTTTTTTTAATGGTAGTGTTGTCCTGGATCCTTATGATGGGTGAAGAATGGTATTGGCCTTTTGTCCCTGTACTGCTTATCACTTCAGGCAACCTGTACTAATTTGGATGGTTATCAGCCCAATGGTTTCCTTCTGTTCAGTATTTTCCTACTTCATCTCAGGTAACACCTTTACTTTCAAACATTACATGTACTGATTTATATTGTCTGCAAACTTCAGTAATCGATAGCTGGATTTGGACTTCTTATTCTGAATCTGTGACTTCACAGGTATGCTCCTGAATTTCAAGTTTCAAAGTGGCCATGCCATCTCTTGGCTTCCTTTTCTCCATACCTTACTAGACTTACACAACATCTTGTATTCTATTTATTTTTCTCTACTACTCAGCGTCCTCCCCTGGTGACATGAAGCATCACTCTTTCATTCTCTAAGTTCTTAGCTAACTTTAAAACTTTAAATTTTAACATGCACACCCACAAAATATTTCCTTTGGGAGGGCGGTTGAGACAGGGTTTCTCTGTGTAGTTTTGGTGCCTGTCCTGGATCTCACTCTGTAGACCAGGCTGGCCTAGAACTCACAGAGATCCACCTGGCTCTGCCTCCCGAGTGCTGGAATTAAAGGCATGCGCCACCACCGCCTGGCTTCCATTCTTTTTTAAAATAATGATCATATACCTGTGTACTGTTGTTGTTTCAAATTGTTTAGACCGACACAACTTTTAACACGTCTGTACCCTTCCCACTACCTCTACCAACTTCTTCACAGTTTCCTGAGTTTCTTATGCTTTCCTGACCACCCCACCCCACCCACCACCCCTACTCACACAGCAGGCATTTCCTGTGGTTCACACAGGGGGCCAAACCTCATGATTCACGGACCCTTTGGACTCCTAGGTTACTCCATTGCTGGAGAACATCAGGAAGGTCCATTTTATCAAACAGCTTGTTTGTTGTTAGCTAAAGGAGAACCCAAATAAAAACATGTGCTGTAACTGTGACACTCCCATGTCTTTGTTAGCCCCTGCTTCTCCCTCCCCTTCTTCCATTGTTAAACTTATTCAAGAAACCAGGTAGGTTTTCTATCCAGCTTGTGGTTGAAGTTTACTAGGGCATTACTGTATCTAATACATCTAGGTTCCTGATTGGTTCCTAGGGCATTACTGCATCTAATACATCTAGGCTCTTACTTGGCTCCAAGGGCATTACTATATATGTCTAGGCTCCTGATTGGCTTGTGAACAAATCCATGCGAGACCTGACCAGATCCCTGAGAAACTTTTCTAATGTGCCTGTGACACTGAGTTTTGGTTCCCATTGGTTTGACTTTGGAATTCCTTGCACATTCCAAGCCATTTCCCAGTTGTTTCCACTATCATTTGTATATTTTCTAAATTTGAAAGTTAATAAAGTATTTTTTTGTCTGGATGAGTGATTTGTCTCCTCAATTAATTAGGTCTGTCTGGATTTCTTCTGTGTGCTCATAACTTCTAACAATTGCTAATAATTACCATGAATCCATAAACTAACAACTTACTGATTTTATTTAAAATACTTAGTGTTGGAGACTGGAAAGATGGCTCAGCAGTTAAGAGCACTGGCTGCTCTTCCAGAGGACCTGGGTTCAATTCTCAGTACCCACATGGTAGCACATAACTGCCTGTAATTCCAGTTTCAGTGGATCCAACACCCTCACACAGACATGTGCAGGCAAAACACCAATGCACATAAAATTAATAAATAAAAAGGACTTAGTGTTACTTCAAAATCTGAATATGAGATTCTTTTATGAACCCATCTTTTTTTTTTTTTCATTGTGATGACACCTTTGGATTTGTTTCTTTGGCTAGTGTTCTGGTTTCCTCCTTAAGGTCCCCCACTCTGTCTCCCATTGGTTTATGCTTCTTCTTCAAAAATAGTTATGGAGTTTATCATATTATTGCTGGTTGGTGCTGTAGAGTGTCCACCATGCTTCCTGGTTTAATTTTGCTGTGCATTTTAGTTCTGTCTTTCCTTAGCCCCTGATACCATTTTCATTTCATTGCATTTTCTTCCCTGTTCTAGATTCTTTCCTTCTTTTTTAAAAACTATAAACTGTATGACCATGGCAGGCTCCTTGCTAGCTAGATCTTACATCTTAAATTAACCCATTTCTATAAATCTATACCTTGCCACGTGGCCCATGGCTTACCGGTATCTTTACATCTTACTCCTTGTGGCAGTGCGGCTGGCAGCATCGCCTCTCTAGCTTCTTTCTACTTTGACTCTATTCAGTTTGCTCTGTAGTTATTTTCTTACATGTCCCTTTTGGTGTATGTGGGTTTCGTTCTATTCATTCATATTAGATCTAGCAGAAGTGACTTGACCACTATCAATAAGGAGCTGACTAAATAGGTTTGCACTGATTTTATTCTGTATTGGTGAATACATGACTAAATCTGATTTTCAGGTCCCGAGTTAGGAAGCTGAGCCATAGGCTCAGTCTCTAGGTCACCCATTCCTGAAAGTGATGACACCTCTGTCTAACAGGGTTCTGCTGGACTGAGCAAGGGAGTGTGTCTTACTTTTAGTTGTTTCTGATGCACTCAACAGATAGACCACAGGGCTACCTAAAGCCATCTGAAATTAACCAGAAAGTACTTCAGTTTGTGCTTCCCCTAGATGAAAGACTCAATGTATGTTACTGTTCACAATGTTCTTGTTTTATGTTCATCCGTTTGTGAATATAAACATATCTGAGATTGTAAAAAAAAGGTCATTCACAATACCTAACTCCTGGCATATATAGAACCTTGCAGATATTGTCCTGAATGAAATCAGACAGACAGACACAAGAAAGACTAGTAGACTAGTACTGGATGTTATCACACTTGAAATCTAGAAAAGACAAATTTATAGAATCAGGTAATAGAACAGTGATGTTGAATGACAGTTGATGGGAGATGCAGAAAATGAGGAAATGTTGGCCAGAGAGTGCCTTCAGTTATGAAGTGAATGCTATCTAGAAATCTAATATATAGCATCCACTGTCATGTGACCACATCAACTTAAGTATGGTAATTGTTGTCACACTATGTGTACTCCATTAACACTGTATACCATACAGATACATACAATGTCCATGCATCAATTAAATTCTGTGAAGTTGAAAAAAAAGAGGTAATCACTGTTGTTTGGCTATTTTAAATTTTTGAGCATCTGTACTGTTATGAAAGAAATATGGACATGATAGGAGAGGGAAGTTTCTTGGCTGATGCCCAAGGTAGCAGCACCCCTCAATGGTACATAGCCAATTACTCTCCTAACTAAGTGGTACCTTGCAACCCAAGCTGGAGGACCAAAAGCAGGAGAATTAGAGTTCTTTCTGCTTACTTTCGGGTGCCACATGGTGGGCAAACCATTGATTTTGCTTACAATGCATATATTCTAGCCCTATAGAGGAAGTCACTATGGCAGGATCTGGAGTATGGGGCTACTTCTCTCCAAAGTATAGTATGCCAAAGTGGTCAGTAGTTCTGATGGGAGAAATAGTTCTCTGTTATATTGTAGAATATTATTTCAACTATGTAAAGATGTGTTACATTTGTTTATACTGTGGAATATTACTTTATGTGAAGGTATGTTATATTTGTTTCTACTGTCTCTTTTAGCAAAGTAAAAATGTGTTACATTTGTTTTTGGTCCATCTGTTTAATTATGTAAAGATGTGTTGCATTTGTTTCACTTTGTCTGACTAAGGCACCTAATTGGTCTAATAAAGAGCTAAAAAGCCAGTAGCTAGGTAGGAGAGGGATAGACAGGGCTTTTTGGGAGAGAGAATAAGTAGGAGGAGAAATCTAGACTAAGAAGAATGAGAATAGAAAAGAAGGAGAAGAAAATCAGGGAGAAAGAGTAGGACCCGCCTGGGGCCAGAAGCCAGGCAGCTGCCAGCCATATGTGGAGACAGTAGGAAAATAAGATATACAAGAAGAAAGAAAGGTAAAAAGCTCCAAGGCAAAACTTAGATGAAGAGAAACTGGTTAAGTTATAAGAGCTAGCAAGAAATGAGCTTCAGATAATGCTGAGCATTCAAAACTATTATTAAGTCTCCATCCATGTCATGATTTGGGAGCTGGTTGTGGCCCAAAAGAAAAAACCTGGTATAGTATGACATGGACGCATCTGGGAAACTATTCTAAATCCAAATAAAACAACTTCTCCAAACAGCATATGCTGCTTCTTTGGGATGATGTAGATGTATATGAAGGTCCTTAGTAAAAGTGACCCTCATTTCCACATTTGCTGTTTATCTTAGTTTGGGTTTCTTTTGCTATGAAAGATACCATGACCACAGCAACTCTTATAAAGAAAACATTTAATTGAGGGTGGCTCACTTACAGTTTCAGAGGTTCAGTCAATTATGATCATGAAGGGGACCATGGCAGCATGCAGGCAGATGTGGAGCTGGAGCTTAGAGACTTACATCTTGCAAGTAACATAAAGTTTATTCACTGTCACATGAATGAAGCTTGAGAAAAAGACCTCAAAGCCCTCCCCCATAGTGACATACTTCCTCCAAATAGACCACACCTACTCCAACAAAGCCATACCTCCTAATATTGCCACTCTCCTTGGGGGGCATTTTCTTTCAAACACTGTTCAAAAGATCTACTGGGATAGAAAAAATGAAAATACTACAGACACAGGAGCACATTGTCACCTCTCAAATGTGTTACATGACTACAAATTCCCAGAATATGAGCTCTCCCTTCACCAGAACAATGCCTGCCTGCCTATCCAGTCTTCATGTTAGATATCTTACTCTCGTGAAGGTCCTCCTGACACCCTCCCTTCAGTGGCTGGAGAAGACGGCTTTCTACTTCGATTTCATACTTTAATCACATCATCCATTTTCCTGGTGTCCACGCCATCTTCTAAGACATTAAAGTTTTGTTCATCGTGAAATTTCTATGATAACACAAGTAGCACAATGTTTCAAGAAATAGCAAAGATGTGAATGAATGGACAAGTCATGAGTCAATGAGCTCCAGGCAGAAGTTGGAAGCTAAAACAAGAGCTTTGCTTACCATTTCTCACATGTTCTTGATTCTCCTGCATTGGAAAAAGAAATGTGTCTTATCATTCTTATCACACAGATGCAGCAGTGTCCCGTTGCTTTCTTAGGATCACTGGTACCTACATTCTGGAGACTACATCCAGGAGAAGATTGAGGACTAGCTGGAAGTAAGCCTCTTAGAAACACTTTTATGCCTACTATGCTGTTTGCCATTATTCTCTGTTTCTTTCAGGGCAATAAGAGGGAAATATTGGAACAAACAAATGACACATTCCCCAGGCCAGCATGCTAACTATCAGATGGTGTCTTTTATTAATTAATTGTTAGAACTACACCACAATACCACTTGTATTTTCAGATGGAGTCCTGCTATGTTACTCACACTGGTCTCAAACTCCTGCTTCAGACTCTCAGTGCTTGAACTGTGGATGGATGCCACCACACCCAGCTTTACCACCCCTTGAAGATAAAGACATTGACATTTACAGACACATAATCCAAACAAGCTCACCATTACTGAACTATGGGAACTGTGATGCCATGGCTGTTTGTTCCCTTCTTGTCTGACTGAGAGCACAACTTAGTGTACTGCTCCCTTTTCCTTCCTAGTATGAACTAGAAGATTTTCTTAAGAGAGTGGTTTCTTGTAGGAGGAGCAGAGACTAACAGGAAGAGGAAACCAGGTTTAAGAAAGGAAGCCAGATGTTTGGTCTCTGTGAGGCCCAGCTTCAGAGGCCAAAGAAAGCAAAGACTCAAGCTGTGAGAAGTAGAGTGGCTGGGAACAGCCAGGGCTGGACCCCCACCTCCCACCCCCATCCTACAGGACAAGCTTTGCTAAGGCCTTTGTGGCAGCCTAGATCTTTGAACACAGGTGTCAAATTGTCTCTGTTGTTGTTTTGTGTTTATTTTTAAAGTCTATTTTTCTTTACTCTTTGAGGATTCATACATGTACATATTATATTTCACTTCAATAAATCCAAATGTGATTTTCACATTCTTTTTACTTCACCACCACCACCGCTACCACTGCCAAGCATGTGACTCTGCCTAAAGTATTGTGATGTCCAGCAAGTCACAAATGTTTCTAAGCTTTGGTTTCATGCTACTTTTGAAGACTGTACATGAAAAAAGGCCGTGAATACGAAAGGGGTTTTTTATCTAGCAAGTGTGACAGGAAGGAACAAGGTCCCTTGGTGACTTACTTATGCTATACAGATCTTGTGAATCTGTTGAGTCTCCTAGTGAAAGGAGACTAAGTTCTGGTTTGGGGGAGGAGAATTACCCAGGTGGACCCAATGTAATTGTAATGACTCCTCCTAAGGAGTAAAGGAGAAAAGAAAGGTCAGAGGGAGAGCCCAGCATTAAGACTCGTATTTGACCTGCTCACTGTATAGGCCTGGGGACTAAGGGGAGTTTGAGCCTCAGACCCACACTGGGGATGGGAGAAGGAAAAAAAGATAGGCATAATGGCATGCACCTGTAATTCCAAGTGCTGGAGTTATAGGTGTGCACTACCACATCTTGTTTATACATGTGGAAATTATAAATAATAGGTACTCACAAAAAAGAGAGAGACTATTGCGATGATGGAGGAAGTAGCATGGTACCCTAAACAGAGATGCAGGTCAGAAAATTCAAGAGGCAAGTTCTGTGCTTCCAGGCAGTTATATTAGCTGCTGACAGTTGGGTTTCAGGCCAGTGAGACCCAATTTGACATATAGAACTGTAAACTGATAAATCTGTGTTGCTTTAAGCCATTAAATTTGTGGTTAACCATGTCAATCATAAAAGAAGTCTGAACTAGGAATTGACCTGCTTTAACAGACAGAAGTGACCAGATTTGGTATTTACTGTGAATTTGTGTTTCAGGGAGGGACTCCAAGAATAGGCTAATTTGCATGGCTGCCCTGGAGTCCACCTCTGTCAGCAACCCTGACAGCACTTCACTGCTTTTCTCTGTTGCCTGGAAGACACATTCACACTCAGCAGTTTCCCTGAAAGCTAACATCACCCCCACATCATTCAGGCCTGTTAGAACTCACCTCACATAAATTTTCCATGATGAGCCAGCATTAGCCACCACACATCTGATAACCAATTACAAGAAATGATTCTGGAGACTTGCAGTCTCCCAAATGCATGGGGTGCATTTACACTTGTAGAGACGTGTTTAGAATTGTTAGTTTGGGGACTGTGTTCCCAAAGTTGGCTTAGTTCTATGTCTCACCATTCATCAGGGATCAGTGATGGTAGCTGCATTGTTGTTTCTTCAAGTGCTCAGTAGAAAAACTTGTTTTGCTGGTTGGGTTGGGTTATTCCAGCTATGGCTAACATGAAAAGCATAAAAGCTCAGATTTCCAATGTCACTAGGACTTCTTACTTTATTTTAGAGATTATAATATAATTACATCATTCCTCCCTTCCCTTTCCATTCTCCAAACCCTCTCATATAACCCTCTTTGGTCTCTTTCAAATTCATGGCTTCTTTTTTAATTAATTGTTATAACATGAATAAGTTGTATTCATGATATAATATGCTCAGTCTGTGTAATGTTACTTACTCATATATGTTTTCAGGGCTGACCATTCCCAGTACTGGATAATCAATTGGTGTGCTCTTCCCTGAGGAAGACATCTCTCTCACTGACTTTAGATGGTTCTTCTATCTCAAAAGAAGTAGAAATATACAGTCCATAACACTACAGACATTACACAATCTAGATTCTGGGACTGTTAACAGACTGAGGACCTGCTATGGGGTCTTACATACATAATCAGGGTCTTCACTTTTATTCCATTGGTTCACATGTCGGTTTTTATGCCGATATCAAGCTGTTTTTATTACTATAGCTCTATAGCAGAGTTTTAGGTCAAGGATGGTGATGCTTCCAAAGGTGGCTTTATTGTACAAGATTGTTTTAGCTATCCTGGGATTTTTTTTTTTTCCATATGAAGTTGAGTATTGTTCTTTCCAGGTCTGTGAGGAATTGTGTTGGGATTTTGAAGGGGATTGCATTGAATCTGTAGATTGCCTTTGGTAACATTGCCATTTTTACTGTGTTAATCCTACCTATCCATGAGCATGGGAGATCTTTCCATTTTAAAATATTTTCTTCAGTTTCTTTCTTCAGAGACTTAAAGTTCTTGTCATACAGGTCTTTCATTTGCTTAGTTGGAGTTACCCTAAAAGAAAGCATCTTCAATAAATGGTGCTGGTATAACTGGATGTCAACATGTAGAAGATTGCAAATAGACCCATATCGATTGCCATGCACAAAACTCAAGCCCAAGTGGATCAAAGACCTCAACATAAATCCAGTTACACTGAACCTGATAGAAGAGAAAGTAGGAAGTAGTCTTGAATGCATTGGCATAGGAGACTACTTCCTAAATATAACACCAGTAGCACAGACGTTGAGAGCCACAATTAATAAATGGGACCTCCTGAAACTGAGAAGCTTTTGTAGGGCAAAGGATACTGTCAATAAGACAAAATGACAGCCTACAGAAAGGGAAAAGCTCTTCACCAACAACACATCTGACAGAGGTCTGATCTCCAAAATATATAAAGAATTTGAGAAACTCGGCATCAAAATACTGAACAATCCAATTTAAAAAATAGGCTACACAGCTGAATAGAGAGTTCTCAAGAGAAGACTTTCAAATGGTTGAAAGACATTTAAGGAAGTGTTCAACATCCTTAGTCATCAGGGAAATGCAAATCAAAATGACTCTGAGATACCATCTTACACCTGTCAGAACAGCTATAATCAAAAACACTGATGACAGTTTATGTTGGTGAGGATGCAGAGTAAGAGGAACAATCCTCCACTGTTGGTGGGAGTGCAAACTTGTACAGCCATTTTAGAAATCAGTATGGCAGTTTCTCAGAAAATTGGAAATCAATCTTCCTCAGGACCCAGCTATACCACTCTTTGGTATATACCCAAAGAAAGCTCAATCATACCACAAGAACACATGCTCAACTATGTTCATAGCAGCATTATTCATAGTAACCAGAATTTGGAAACAACCTAGATGCCCCTCAACCGAAGAGTGGATAAAGAAAATATAGCACATATACACAATGGAGTACTATTCCACAGTAAAAAAAAATAATGATATCACAAAATTTGTAGGCAAATGGATGGAACTAGAAAATATAATTCTGAGTGAGGTAACCCGGACACAGAAGAACATACATGGGTTCTCATAAGTGGGTTCTAGATATAAAGCAAAAGATTACCAGACTACAACCCACAGCTTCAGAGAAGCTAGCTAACAAGGAGAACGCTAAGAAGGATACATTGATCTCCCTGGGAAGGGGAAATAGATGAGATCTCCATGAGCAAACTGGGGGTGGAGTGGGGCATTGGTGGCAGGGGATGGGGGATGAGAACATAAGGGAATAGGATATTCAAGCTGGAACAGGAACAGAGTAGGAGACTCAGGAAAGAGATACCATGGTAGAGGGAGACATCAAGGGAACAGGGAGAAACAGGGTGCTAGGGAAGCTCCCAGAAATCCACAAGGATGACTCCACTTTAGACTTCTAGCAATAGTGAAGAAAATGCCTGAACTGGTCTACTCCAGTAATCATATTGGTAAATACCCTAACTGTCATCACAGAACCTCCATCCAGTAACTGATGGAAGCAGAAGCAGAGATCCACAACCAAGCACCAGGCTGAGCTCCAGGAGCCCAGTCAGAGAGAGAAGAGGGATTCTATGATCAAAGGCCATCAAGATCATGTTGGGGAAATGCACAGAGACAACCAAACTAAACTAGTAGGAACTCATGAACTGTGGACCAAAAGCTGTGGAGCCTCCATGGGACTGGATTAGGCCCTCTGCATAGGCAAGACAGCTGTTTAGCTTGACTTGCTTAATGGGCCCCTGGCAGTGGGATCAGGATCCATCCCTACTGCATGAGCGAAATGTTTGGAGCCCAATGCCTATGGTAGGACACCTTACACAGCCTTTGTTCAGGGGGAGGGGTTTGGACCTGCTTCAACTGAATGTACCAGGTTCTACTGACTCCCCATGGGAGTCCTTGCCTTGGAGGAGGTAAGAATGGGGGGCATGGGTGGAGGGAAAGGCTAGATGGTGGGAGGAGGGCAGAGAGGAGCACCTGTGGTTGGTATGTAAAATGAATAGAAAATTTCTTAATAATAAAATAACAAAAAACTTATATAATCATTCTGCAAAAGCACTGAGTGTTAGAGCTGTTATTGTACCAAATACCTTTTTTCTTCTTGAGTGACAAAAAGCTAACCTATTTGTGAACCATAATATCCAAGATCAAATGTTAGCAAAGGAGCCAAAGAACAGATTCTCAAATGTAGAGAACAAAATGAAACCAAATGGGTGACAACTTGTGGGTGTTTGGTCTCTTTGGCAGTTTCCCATTGACCTTTCCTTGTTAAACAGGAAATGATGAATTGAAAATGATGAACTTTTTAGCCATGGGAACAGAACTATCAATTATTCTCTTTGTGTGACTAAGTAGATGAGACTGTATTGTTGGGAGAACTACACACAGCATGGTTTGAAGCAACACATGTCAGGAAAGAGCAACTGAGAAACCATCATTCAGAAGGAAGTCTACCCAAACACAGAGGGTAAAGACCTGCATTGGAGAGACTGGATCGTGTGTCACATTCATGCAAAACATTCAGTACTCACAAGACATCATAATATTTCATCTACTGAAAGTTTTAAGAGAGGAAAACTTAATATACTGAATCAACTGAAAAGAATAAATACAGAAATTAACTCCCGGCACATCCTTTGTTCCAAGCTGTTATACTCTGTATTACAATCACCCTTATTGAATGGCTTCTGAAAGAAATTCTTGCATAATGGCATTTTAGTCATTACTGTAATGTCAACAAACAAGGCAGATTAATGCTTCCAGTCCCAAGCTGTCTTGCACTCTGCTTATTAGGATTGTAGTCAGATCTTCATTAGAATGAATGGCATCTGATTCCATAAGGCGGTCACAACAGAGGCACCTTCTTGCTATGGTGTCACCCTGCAGATGACAATGTAGGCCATTATGAATGACACTCCACAACTCGTTACTTCCTGCCTCAAATTGTAGTTAATCTTTCATCCAAACTGTACACATGTGCAGCTTTAAGTGGCCCATCACAGCAAGCACCAGCGAAGCTGTAAGCACATGGAGACTGACAGAAGGTAAATTGCTTGTCAGGAGGTCTGTATTTCAATTCACAGCATATTCCAAACACGTCGTGGTGAAAGCATGCCACAACAGCTGCTTTCATTGCTAACTATTTTTGATGTAAATGTCAATAAAGCTCCAGGCCCTTTCATTTTTTTGGCCAAGAATGTCCATCTTTCCCTATGCAGGCTGGCAGGTGGAGCTCCATTTATCTACTCTTAGGAGCATGTCCTATAATAAGGATTGTCTCTGGAGGCCGTTTAGAGTGATTGAGAGTAGTGATTGGGACAACAGGCTGCTGAATTTCATTGCTGGAGTGGGTTGACAGGTGACTGCTTTTATACCCTCTCATCTGCTAGGGATGAAATAAAACACACACTTCCATCCAGTCCACAGGCTATTGCCTCCAGGTAGAAGATCCCCACCTATAGTTCACTCCATTCATGAGGAAAAAATGCAGCCGTGCTTATTAAACAAACTGGAATCCCCCAGCAGGTCTTGGACTTGCAAAGAGACAGACAGTGGTGTCATTTATTTTCTATGGGGTTACAAGTAAGAATTAAGCCAAACGATTTTAAAAGGGATGCACATACCTTTGTGGACCTTCTTCCTTCTCATGAAATTGTCCCTTTCAGGATACCAGCTGTTTGCACCACACAATAAACTCACATTTACCTAATGTTCTGAGAAAGATGAATGCAGCTTGACGAAAGTAAAGCAGCCAAATTAAGTTCAAGGATACCACTTTGAACACATTTGCATCCAGACATGTTATCATTGCAGGGATGATCAAGATTTTTGTTCAACCCAGAATAAAGTCCCAGACTCCTTTTATAAAGAAGTTATTATTATTATTATTATTATTATTATTATTATTATTATTATTTATGCCTATAAAAATAATTCCTGTTATGTTAACAATCAGTAGCAAGGAGAAGCTTAGTGTGGGACTTTTAGCTGGGCTGCATGAAGAGATGGCTCAGTTAAGAGCACTGGATGTTCTTTTTTTTTCCACATATAAGAAAATTGATATTTGTCTTATTCATCACATGTATCCTAGATATAAATGTAGAATCAAAACCCTACTCAACTCATAACAAAATTTTAGGGTGTAGTAAACATAATTTTGAATTAAGAAAGCCTTATTTGATGTGACATCAAAAGCATAAGACACAGATGAAAGATAAACTACATTTCATCATAAATTTTTTAGTTTGTGCTTTAAAGGATGAGATCGTGAAATTTTTAAAAAAGGACTCACTACTTGGAAGAAGATATGTACAAAGTATATGTTTCATATGATACTTTGTTTTAATTATCTGTCTGTCTGTCCTCCTAAGAACACTTTCTTTTCCCCCTTGTTAGGGTTTTTATTGCTGAGAAGAGACACCATGACCACAACCACTATTATAAAGAAAACATTTAATTGAGGTGGCCCGCTTACAGTTTCAGAGGTTTAGTCCATTATCATCATGATATGGAGCATAGCAGCATGCAGGCAGATGTGGCACCAGTTACATCTTGACCAGAAGGCAACAGGAATCCAGCTGAGACACTGGAAGGTATCCTGAGCATAGAAATGCTGGTTTACCTTGCTCACAGTGACTGAGTTTTAAACTACTAGCCTCCAGCCTGGGGGAATTCTGTTCCCCCAGACAATGGCTCTGTTGCTGCCTCTAAAGACAGCTTTAACTAAATCTCTGTTGTTCTAATAAAACTCAAGATTCAAAGGTTAAGTGGGAGCTCAGAGAGTAAGAACAGCAACTGGCTCAATTTCTCTTAGCTGACTTCCCAGAAGCCACTCTCCTTCCACGCAGCCCAGCTGAAAGTCCCACACTAAGCTTCTCCCTGCTACTTCCTGTCAACTAGTTGGTAACTTCACCTGTTTGAACCCAGGTTAATCATATTTAATTAAAACAAATGCAACACATCTTTACATGCTTAAAAATGGCAACATAAACAAATGTTACACATCTTTGCCTAGTTAAACAAACAACCCACAACATAGGAATCCTCAAAGTCCACCCCCACAGTAACATACTTCCTCCAACAAGGCCATACCTACTCCAACAAAGCCACACCTCCAAATAGTGTCACCCCCTATGAGATTATGGAGGCCAATTACATTCAAACTACTACAACCCCCTTTGAATGAAAATATTCTTTTTTACACAGTATATCCTGTATAGTTCCCCTCCCTCCACTGCTCCCAATTCCTCCCCAACTCTCCTTCCCTTCAGATCTACTCCTTTTCTGTCTTCTCTCTCTCATTAGAAAAGAACAGGCTTCTAAGAGATAACAACAAAGAATAACAAAATAAAGTATGATATGATAAAACAAAAACCTTTACATCTAAGTTGTACAAGGAAAATCAATTGAAGGAAAAGAGCCCAAGAGAAGGCACAAAAATCAGAGAGAGACCCTCTCATTCACACACTTAGGAGTCCAATGAAAACAGTAAACCGAAAGCCAGAATGTATACACAGAGGAACAGGTACAGACCCTGGCAGGCCCTGTGCATGCTGCTTCATTCTCTGTGAGCTCATATGAAGTTTGCTAAGTTGATTTAGAAGGATTTGTTCTCCTAGTGTCCTCTATCTTCTCTGGCTCTTACATTCTTTCTATCTCTTCTTCTGTGGGTTTTTGTGTGATAGTTGATGATTCTTTGGGAAAGCATTATTATGCCAAGTGATACCACTTCATTCAAATGATATATATTCATATATACATATATACTATGTAGTTGGAAGTTTTCCTGTGTCCTAGCCAGCCAGCAATCAGGATAAATTTCTCCCACTTGCATCCCCCAAGTAGACACACAGAGGCTTATATTAATTATAACTGCTTGGCCATTAGCTCAGGCTTATTACTGACTAGCTCTTACACTTGAATTAACCCATAATTTTTATCTATGTTTAGCCACGTGGCTTGGTACCTTTGCTCAGTTCTGCCTTGTCATCTTGCTTCCTCTGGGTCTGGACAATGATTCCTGACTCAGCCTTCCTCTTCTCAGCATTCTCCTCACCTGCTCACCCTGCCTGTACATCTTGCCTGGCTACTGGCCAATCTGCATTTTATTTATCAACCAATCAGAGCAACACATATTCACAGCATACAAAATGACATCCCACAACAATACTGTGTGTGTGTGTGTGTGTGTGTGTGTGTGTGTGTTTTAAAGTAAACATAAAATAATGTTTCCTTATGTTCATTACATTTTCAGACCTTCTTAGTATTTATTCCTTCTCCTTCACTCTCCCTCTATAATGACCTTCACAATTCCCCTAAATGAATTATATAACAATACCATACAGTTTTATACTTAATCTCCTTGTAATATATGAACATCTGTAGCTGCTTCTCTTTTAGTTTTTGTGCTTTACAAGTTATTTAATTAGCATATATTTATATGTATTAATGAGATTAAGTGTTCTATTTCTATGCATGTTGGCATGCCTTCTAAAATTCATCCTTCCTCCCCTATTCTCTCAAATTTCTAGGAACCCTCTTTTCAGGTAAACATTTTTAGGTTACACACATGAAAAATAAATGTATCGTTCTGTGACCAGCCTATTTAACTTACCACGATCCTCTAGTTCCATGAATTGTGTAGCAATCGACAGCATTTACTATTTCCTAATGCCTAGTAGTACTCCTTTATGAAGCACATTTTCTTCATACATCCATCTGTTTGTGGGTAGGAGGGTCAGTTCCACAACCTGATAATATAATAGTAATGTAATAAATAAATAAATACAACTATTTTGTTTCCTTTGGGTAAATGCTCAAGTGTGGGCTTGTTTAATCATACTGTAGATGAAGTTGTAGTTATTTTAAGAACTCCCATAGTACTCTTCATGATGTACAAGAGAGTACACACCAATATTGTGTAAGAGTTCATTCTCCACATCCTTGCCAACATCTGTTGTTACTTTTTATATAACAGCCATTCTAAATGGGACAAAATGGCTATTCTAGTTTTGATTTGCCTGTCTTCCATGATCAGTAGTTTTTATTCCATTGAGAAGTGACTATGGGGTGTTTACCCAATATCTGGTTATATTTTTAATATTCTGGTGAGGTACTTTACCTTCTACACATCACACACTATTACAGAGCAGTTGGGAAATAATTATTCTCATTTTTGTAGATTCTCTTCACTTCTATTTCCTTTCTGTATGGACCTTTTCAATTTTTGCTTGTATTTCTTGTGCTTTTGAGGTCTTATTCAGAACATTACTGCTTCCACCATTGTCTTGAAGTATTTACTCTATTTTTCCTCATATTTTCTAATTTTCAGGTCTTAAGTTTAAGTAGTTAATCCATTTTTTAGTTTTCTTGTATTGAAAATATTCTTTTATAATACAATATGTACTGAATATAGTTTCCCCTCCCTCTACTCCTCCCAGTTTCTCTCTACCTCCTGCTCTCTCTGGATCCACTCCCTTTCTGTCTCTCATTAGAAAAGAAAAGGCTTTAAGAGATAACAACCAAACAATGCTAAATAAAATGTAATAAGATGAAACAAAAGCTATTATATTGAAATTGGACATGGCAACCCAACAAGAGGAAAAGGGTCCCAAGAGCAGGCACAAGAACCAGAAACCCACTCATTCTCACTGTCGGGAGTCCATAAGCTTTAATAGATATGTAAAGGACCTGTGGCAGATCCAGGTAGTCCCTGTGCTTGCTGCTTCAGTCTCTGTGAGCTTGTATGCACCTTGTTTAGTTGATTCAATGGGCCTTGTTCTTCTGGTGTCATCCCCTCTAGTTCTTACAATCTCTCCACCTTCTCTTATGTGGGGTTATCTGAACTCTGAGGGGGAGAAATTTGATGGAGACCTCCAACTCAGAATCTCTCTCTCTGCTTAATTTCTGGCTGTAGGTCTCTGCATCTGTTCCCATCTTGTGTTGGAGGAAGCCTCTCTAATGACGACTGGGAAAGGCACTGCTCTATGAGTATAGAAGAATATAATTAGGAATCATTTTATTGATTTTTGTTTTGTTTAGTTTTTATACCAATAGTATTTGGTATTACTCTAGGTCTCTGGGCTATCCAATTTCTGGTTCTTAATTACCCAAGCAGTATCAGGTATGGGCTCCTTCTTGTGGAGTGGGCTTTAAGTCAAGTCAAGCATTGTTTGGTTTGGCTACCCGATAAGTTCTGTAACAGCATTGCCCTAGCATATTTTGCAGATAGGACAGACTGTAGGTCAAGGTTTTATGGCTGGGTTGGTGTCCACATTTCTCTTTCAGTAGCCTGAACAATACCTACCCACACCAAAGCAACTATAAAGTAGGGGTGAGAGTTAGAAGTTACATGTTGGCCATTTGTGCATATCTCATTGGCCAGTAATAACTTATTGGGGAGTCTGTCTGTTCTCCAGTGCATGTATTTTTACAGTTGTGTCAAGAGTCATATAGCTGGGAATATTTGTAGTATCTCTATTGTATTTGATTTTTCTCTTCATTTTTATGCCAATTCCATGCTGTTTTGGTTATGCTAGATTTATATACATCCTGAAATAAAGTATTTTGATATCTGAATTCTTTTTGCTCAATATTACTTTGGCTATTCTGGGTCATTTGTGATTCCATATGAATTTAATGGTGATCTTCCCTAGTTCTTTGAAGAAGGCCATGGATATTTTGGTGAAGATAGTACTGGATATGTCAATTGCTTTGGAGAATATGGGGAGTTTAGCACTACTAACTTTTCCAATACAGAAATATGAAAGATGTTTATATCCTTTAGTAAATTATTTCAATTTGGTTCACTGGCAGCTTTCTAAGATGTTTTTCCTCTTTTTTTACATTTATTATTATTATTATTATTATTATTATTATTATTATTATTATTTGTTTTAATTTTATACATCAGCCATGGGTTCCCCTGTCCTCCCCCCTCCCGCCCCCAACCCCATCTTCCCCTCAGCCCCTCCCCCCCATTCCCATGTCCTTCATGACCAAGACACCCCTGGGGACTCATTTAAACCTGGTGGATTCAATACAGGCAGGTCCCGTCCCCTCCTTCCAGGCTGAACATGTGTCCCTGTGTAAGCCCAAGGTTCCAAACACCCAGCTCTTGCACCAAGAACAGGTCCTGGTCCCACAGCCTGGGCACCTCCCAAACAGATCAAGCTGTTCAATTGTCTCACTTATCCAGAGGGCCTGATCCAGCTGGGGGCTCCACAGCTATTGGTTCATAATTCATGTGCTTCCATTCAATTGGATATTTGTCCCTGTGCTTTTTGCAATCTTGGATTCAACAATTCACGCTCTTGCAGTTCCTCCTCCTTCTCGACAGTTGGACACCTGGAGCTCCACCTGAGGCCTGGCTGGGGATCTCTGCATCCACTTCCATCAGTTATTGGATGAGAGTTCCAAGACGACTGCTAGGGTGTTTAGTCATCTGATGACCAGACTAGGTCAGATCAGGCCCTCTCCATCGACCACTGCCAGCAGTTTACAGAGCCCAACACCCCTTCATGATAAAGGTCTTGGAGCGATCAGGAATACAGGGAACATACCTAAACATAATAAAGGCAATTTACAGCAAGCCAACAGCCAATATCAAATTAAATGGACAGAAACTCAAAGCAACACTACTAAAATCAGGAACAAGGCAAGGCTGTCCCCTCTCCCCATACTTAATTCAATATAGTACTTGAAGTTCTATCCAGAGCTATAAGACAACACAAAGAGATTAAGGGGATACAAATTGGAAAGGAAGAAGTCAAGCTCTCCCAGTTGCAGATTTTTTTTCAATCTTCTGTGTACACATGTCATCTGCATATATGTGTGTGCCCATGTACTTCAGGTACCTACAGAAACTAGAAGAGACCATTAGATTCCCTGGAACTAAGGTTTAATATTTGTGAGCTCCCATGAGGGTACCAGGAACCAAATCCTAGTCATTTGCAACAGCATCAAGTGCTCTTAACCTCTGAGTCATCTTTCCAGCCCCCAGACTATTTCTAATTATAGAATCCTTTCACATTTTTAGTTGTTTCTTCCTAGGCATGTTACATTTTTTGTCTACTGTGGATAAGATTGATTGTTACTTTCTTCTTATTATGTTTGTGCTGCTATATAGAAAAGCTACTGATTTTTGTATGTTTCCTTTTTGGTCTACAACTTTACTATTGAATTTTATCATTTCTAATCATCTTTTGGTTAGGTCTTTTTCTATGTTTAAAACAAGGATAGCACAACTTCCTTTCATGTTCATGTTAGTTTGCATTTAATTTTTTTCTTTTGCCTAACTGTTCTTGCTAAAAGTTCTAGTTGAGTGTGGATGATGTCTCTGTCTCATTCCCTGGCTTAGAAGAAGTGCTTTTAGTTTCCCCAATGCAGTATGATGTTGGCTGTGGTTTTTAAATATAGACCTATGAGAATGCTGTGATTTGGTACTGCTGTGCCTAATTTACAGTTTTTATCTTGAATATTGCTGAATTATTTGTATGCATTTAATGAAATTATTATGTAAGTTTGAGCCTTCATTCTATTGACAAAATGTATTGCATGCTTGCATTTTTTTTAAATTAAACCACCTTGATTAGGTAAATGATCCTTTTGTGGTTCTGCTGAATTGATTTAGGCATGTCACATTTACTGTTTTTATATCAGTGGTCACCAGGGATATTTCTTTATAGTTTTCTTTTTTAATTTTTCCTTATTTGGATTTTAGAAATGGGGTATTGTTGTCATCATTTGGAGAAATTTCCTCCTTTTTAATCATTTGGAATAGGCTAAGGTAGATTAGTATTGGTTGTTTTTTTAAAGGTTTGGTAAATGCTCATGCCTGGCAGCCACAGCACCAACAGCAGTAATGGAGCAGTGCTGGGGATGCTGAGTTGGATGCACACTGGCCACATCATGTGCCCTGTGGTGGTGGAGCAGCTGCTGAACAGATAGAGAGTAAATGAAAGCGTCCCCATAGAGCAGCTGCCAAGCAACACCAGAGATGGGAGAAAAGTGCGCTTTACCACCTGAGCACACATCGTTCAGACTGACCCTAACATCAAGAATTTTGTGCAGAAAGAAAATTCCTATGCTTTGATATTTTGAAGAACAGCCATCAGAGTGTCAGAGTGGATGGAGCAAAGGTAGCAAAAATAGCACCATCACACCAAATCACCAACACATCATGAAAAGAACTGGGCTGTAGGCCTATAGCAGAACAGTGTAATGTTCATTTGGGATAGTCCTCTGAGCATCAGTTGACACGTTGCAGAGAAATTCTAAGAGATAAAAATACTGAGAGAAAAGCGGGAAAAGTCCCCGGAAAATAAACAGTGCAAGCACTCTCCTTCCAAAGAATTTGTGTATAAACCCCATCTTATACTCAGGCATCTATTGTCACAGGGATGGACAAAGAAAAGGCCTTACATCTAGATCAAGCCAACACATCTCAAATCTGAGAACAAACTAAACATTTCTTTGGCAGAGAGTGCTATCAACATGGAATGTGGGAGAATGAGCTACAGAACCTGTGGGATGGAAATGCCTGGCTGACCACAGTGCTTCTGGACTTGGCAACCAGTGTGGAACAGTGGAAGCGGCAACACTCCAGCTGCTCAGATGAGAATGAATGGTTCCACAAGAGAGAGGAGCTAGGAAACAAGAAGGAAAATGCTTAGAGAATTGACGAGTTAAAGCTGGACTTTCAAGAAAAGGAGACAGAATGGAAAGATCTCTGAAAATAAAATGAAATCATATCTCAGCAGAAAGAGATGATAAAACCTTGGAAAACAAAAAAGCATGTCCAATGGCCAGCATTGAGAGAATAAGTACCTACAGCATCATGTGAAAATAGCTGAAGTGCTTCTTGGGAGTGGAGGAAAGATCACCAGTAGCTGTATGATTTCCAACAAGGCTTCTTCAAACTGGGCACAGACAACAAAAGCTAACAGAAACCTGGAGCCTGATCATGATTCCCAAGTGTGAGCAAGCAATGAAGCTGGACTAAGGGTGCTCTCTAGTCAGCATTGCTTCTGTGAATGTATGTATATTTTTGTTGTTGTTTCCAAACCAGTGTTCCATCTAGTCCTCACCAGTGTAAATGTCTCCTCTCACTTCTCTGGCATTATGAAGTTACAAACAATGTAAGATTATGACTTGGGGATGTCTCATTCCCAAGATGAGAGTTAGGATTAATTAATATGATCACATAGTCAGTCAGGGATGTTTATATTATTTTTAGGCCTACTATAATCCTATAATTGGGATGGCATTTTCTAGTGCAAATATCAAAATCCTTTATATCAGGCCCATTTTTACTCCTTTTATTGAAACACACTTCAAGTATGTTATGGGCTATCAAACTTGAATACTAGGAGAAATGAATGGGATAATTCTCTGTGTAAACACTCAATTGTTTTAAAATAATTATTTAGTGGAGACTTACTGCTAGAAAAAATAGAATTTTTCTTCTGTGTATCCACATTCTCATCTACTCTCACAGTTTGTGTTGCAATATTCCTTATCTTGGATTTGGCTTCTGAGCAGACACTTGTACTATGGGTACCAGACATAGTGACTGGCTTAGGGGCTTCATAAACCTTTGCTCAGTTGAGTTTTTAGAGAAAAGTGGTAAAATCAGCAGTGAAGCCATCCAGTTCTGGGCTTTTTAATTGTTGCAAAATCTTGTATTACTGGTTTAATGTCATTACTTGTTATTGGGTATTTAGGTGTTTCATGTGCTTATTGTTCAGTTTTGGTTACTCATTTGTTTTCATACACTTGTCTATTTCTAGATTTTTCTAATTTGTTAGTGTTTCATTTTTCCCATATCAATCCTAAATAATCCTTTATATTTATATTGTAATGGATATGTGTTTCTTTTTCACCTATAATTAGATTAATTTTGTGTCATATTTTGTTTTTACTAAGAGTACTTATCTTTTAAAACAATTTCATAAGGAGTTTCTTGTAGGCAGCGTGTTGTTGGGTTTTATTTTTTTCTAATCCCCTCAGACGCTGTAATTATTTTTAATTAATTAATGTAGTGATAGAGTCCCACTGTGTAGCCCATGCTAGTCACAAATTAAAGATTCTTCTGCCTCAGATTCCCAAGTGCTGAATTTATAGGAATGCATGCCATACCTTATTTAGTATATGTCTTTTAACTGGAGAACTTAAACCATTTACATTCAAGATTTTATTCAAAGATATGGATTTATCCTAGTCATTTTCTTAATTTTCTGGCAGTAGTTATACATTGACAGAATCCCATGCTGATAATTACCTTTCATCTTCTTCTTTAAGTATTGTGTGTAATATTAGCTAGTAGTTGTGAAACCTCTATTTTTGTTTTTCTAAGAAAGTCTATATTTGACTACCATTTCTGAAAGGTGGTCTCTCCATGTTCATTAATCTTGATTAGAATTTATTTTCTCCCACTACACAAAATTTACCATTCCATTCTCTCCTAGCTTGTAGGTTTTCTGTTATTAGTCTAATGAAACTTCCCTTAAATATGGTTTGAAGTGACCTGACAGTTTTCCTCACAGTATTTAAAAATGCTATCTTTGTCCAACACTTCTGAACATTTGACTATAACAATGCCATAGTGAAAATAATTCTTGGACATGTCTACTCATAATTCTATAAGCCTTCAGTATATAGGCATCCATATCTTTTCCAGAATTAAGGAAGTTTTTTCTTAATTTCATTGAGCAGATCTTCTGTACTGTCTCTTTGCTTCTTCATTTTAGGGTATTAGACAAACATAGATCTTTGATCTCTCAAATATCTAGAATGATTTTTCTTTATTCTTACTTTAATTTTTCTATCTTTTGAAATTAAAATAATTACATTGTGATGGCTGATGTTACTTTTCAACTTGATCACATCTGTAACCAACTAAAATCCAAGCATCTGAGCACACCTGTAAAGAATTATTATTGACTGGATCATTTGAAATGAGAAAATATACTTTAAATATTTAGAGAACAGTTAGGAGTTTATCTGGTTTAGAAAAGTGGTTGTTGGAGGTTCTTATCCAAGGTCCATGATGTCATTACTCCTGGGTAGTTGGCTACTTGCCAGTACCAGGGATGATTTCCCTCTAGTTGAGCAGTTCAATTAGAGAGCTGTTGGTTACATCCAAGATATGTGTGCTGTTACTGAACCCTTATGACTATCATACCATACTTATTATTTTTGTGGTTCACAGGCATCAAGGCTAGGCAGGAGTATTGGTTTCTTCCCTATTTGGAGCTTGCATGCCACCTTCATGGCTTTCAGATTAGATCCACCTCAGATCCTTCAGGTTTTGTACCTGAAGTGAATGATGTCTTTAGTAACAGGGACTTACCGTAAGCCTTTGGGAAACAACTATGGACAATAGAAATAGTCAATAATGCTTTGGGAGTCTGTTGGGCAATCTTGACCAGCCACTTCAAAGAGGCCTTCTTGTGCCTGTTATTGGATTTTTGTTGTTGTTATTGTTAGATAGTCTATAATATTGGGAGTACCATTGTCAGCCCAGATGGGAAAATTTCATTTAAACTGTACATGTGTATATGTAGATTTATTATGTATTATATATAATTTTAGATACACAGATAACATGACCCCATATGATTTGCTTAGACATTCTCATTACTTTTTCCTTCTCTCTGTCCTAATAAAAACACCCTTATGTTTTTCCCTATTTCCTCTCTCTATGCCCCCCCCCCCCCGACACCATATTCCATTTTACTTTTTTGGTTTCTGAGGTTACTCTGCATTGTACACTGTATACTCACATATGCTGATTGGAGTTAGTAGTCACAGATGAGAGAGAATGCATAACATTTGTCTTTCTGGGTCTGAGTTGCCTCACTAAATATAATCTTTTCTACTATCACCCATTTATCTGAACATTTCACAATTACATTTTTCTTTACAAGTGAATAGTGTTCTATGACATGTATGCACAGCATGTTTCCTTATCTACTCAGCAGTTGAAGGACATTTAGGATGCATCTATTCCTTGCTATGATGACTAGAGTAGCAATGAACATGGCTGAGCAAGTATCTGTGGAGTAGGATATCAAGTCCTTCAGGCATATGCTAAGGAGTGATATAGCTGGGTCATATGGTAGACTTACTTTTAGCTTTATGAGGGTTCTCAACATTAACTTCCAGAATAGCTGGACCAATCTGTAATCCCACCAACAGTGAATGAGGGTTCTCTTACCCCCACCTCCTCTCCAGCATTTGTTTTCAGTTGTTTTGTTGATCTTCATCATTCTGAATGGGGCAAGATAAAATCTCAAATTGTTTTGATTTGCATTTCCATTAATTTCTAGGGATGATGGACTTATTTAGATATTTAGATATTTATTTCTTCATTTGAGAACTTTATGTTCAGAACCATAGCCCTCTTTATGTATTCTGGATACTAATCCCCTGTCTGATATTTTGCTGGCAAACATTCTCTCTTGTTCAGTGGGCTTCCTATTCAGCCAATTGATTGTATCTTGGGCTGTGCAGAAGATTTTTAGGTTTATGAGGTCCTACTTGTCAGTTGTTGGCCTTAATTCTTGGCAAAAGGAGTCCTATTCAGAAAGTTCTTTGCTGCCTATATTTTCTTCCAGCAGACCCAGTGCTTCAGATCTCACATTTAGGTCTTTGGTCCATTTGGAGTCAGTTTTTATGAAAGGTGGTAGATGTAGGTTTAATTTCATTCTGCTACATGTGGATATTCAGTTTTCCCAGAACCAGTTGTCTTTTCTCCAGTGTATGTTTTTGAAAACTTTGTCAAATATTAGATTGCTATAATTATACATATGCCTGCTTAGATCTTCTATTTTGTTCAATTGGTCTGCATATTTGATTTTATCAAAGACTTTTCCCTGCACCTTTTAGCATAATCATTTGAATTTTTAAGTCAACTTGTATGATTTATTGCATTGATTGATTTGCATATGTGGGACTATCTTTACGTCTCTGGGATAAAGTCAACTTGGTCACAGTGAGGATAATCTTTTTGATTCATGTCTGTCTGTATTCAGTTGGCAAGTTTTTTACTGGATATTTTTGAACCTACATTAATCAGGGATGTTAGCCTGTAGTTTTCTTTTATTGTGTGTCTTTACCTGTTGTTGTTGTTTTAAATTAGAATAATACGAGCTCTGTAGGCATTTGGAAGTGCTCCTTCTCTTTCTTTCTTTTTAATTTTTTAATTTTTCTAACAATTTAAGAAGGATTGGCCACCAACTTTTTTTGAAGTCTGATATAATTCTTCTGTGAGTACGCCTGGGAATGCAGAGTTTTTTTATGCAGAAAATTTTATTACTATTTTAATCTCTTGTATGTTTCTTTATTTTTTGAATCTCTTCTTGGTATAATTTTGGTGGTTTGGACGATTCTAGAAATTCTCCAGTTTCTTTTAGACTTTTCAATGCTATCAGTACAGGTTTTTAAAGTGTATCCTGAGTTTGTTTGGTATCTGTTGCATGTTCCCCTGTACCTCTCTGCTTCTGTTAATTTGGGTCATCTCTTAGTTTCCTTTAGTTGGCCCAAGGACCTGTCAAACTTGTTTATATTTCCCTGAACAAGTGTTTAGATTCCCTGATTCTTTGTGCTAATTTTTGTTTATTAATTTCTGCTCTGATATTTATTATTTCTTTGTATCTACTAGATTTGAGTTTGGTTTGCTATTGCTTCTGCATGACTTGCATCCTTAAGTGGCTTACTTGTGCTCTTTCTTTCCTTTTTGTGTAGACATTTAAAGCCATAAATTTCCCTCATAGGATTGCTTTTAATGTATCTCTGGGGTTTTGCTCTACTGTGCTTTCATTTTAATTTAGCTCTAGGAATTTTTCAATTTCTTCCTTGATCATTAAATAATGAACTGATTCGTTTCCATGGGTGTATATATATACTTGCTAGAAATTTGCTTGGTGTCAATGTTAAGTTTCATTTCATTATGGTCAAATAGGGTACGTGGAGTCATTTCAGTCTTTCTGAATTGTCAACGGTTGTTTTGTGTCTCAGGAAATGGTATATTGTAGAGAATCTTCTGCGAGCTACTGAGTAGAATATATATTCCTTGTTGTTTGAATGGAATATTTTGCATATACCTGTTAAATCCATTTGATGTGTAATGCCATTTAATTCTGATGTTCCTGTTCTTATATTTAGTAGGGCTGACTTCTCTCTCGGAGAAAGTGGGGTATTGAAATCACCTATTAGTGGACTGATGTTAACTCATGTTTTTAATTCCAACAGTATACTTTTTATAAAATTGTGTATGTGAGAATTTTATTTATTTATATATATATATATATATATATATATATATATATGCACACACATACACACACACACACACACACACACACACACACACACACATATATATATATATATATATATATATATATATATATATATATAAGTAATATCTTCTTAGTTAATTGCTTCCTTTGTTAGGATGAAATGTCCTCCTTTATCTCTTCAGAAGAGTTTTAATTTGAAGTCTATTTTGTCAGATACTAGGATAGCAATGCTTTCTGGTCCCACTCGGCTGGAGTACTTTTATATAGCCTTTAAGGTTAAGGTGGTGCTTAGTAGAAAACTAAGATGAGATTTTTTTGTAGATGACAGATGGACTTTATTTTCTGGTCCATTCATCCAGCCTGTGTCTTTGATAGGAGAATTGAGGCTATGATGATTTAGAGTTATTATTGAAAGGTGTTATTGCAGTTATTGTGTTGTGTGCTTTTGTTGTCATTGTTGGTGTTCTCAGTGGTACTGTGTGTTTCTGGGATTACATCTTTGTTTCCTTACTATGGGCTCTTGGCAATGCTTACTCCTCTCTTCAGACTAACTATTGCTTTCTGGAGTTTGTGTCGGTTAGTCTGCTGGGTTTAAGATTTTTAGAGTGTGTCATGGGAAGCTTTTCTTTTCCTCCAACTTCAGCAGTTAGTTTTTCTTGGTATGATAGTCTAGGTTTGCATATCTTTTAGAGCCTGGAATGTGCTGCTTTAGATACTTCTGAATTTAAAAGTTTCAATGGAGAAATCTGCTGGTATTCTGATGAATTTTCCTTTATGTATGACTTGTGTTTTTTGTCTTGCAGTTTTTCAATGTCTTTCTTTGTTCTTTGTACTTAATGTTTTAACTATGATATGCCTTGATATGATATGATATGATATATGAAATGATATGATATGATATGATATGATATGATATGACCAGAGCTTCTTTTTGGGTCTATTTGGCTTTCTCTGTGCTTCTTGTATCTGTATGGATGTGTCTTTCCTTAGTTTGTAGACATTTTCTTCTATGATCTTATTCAAAATACGTTCCATGCCATTGGGCTGAGATTTCTCCCCCTCATCTATTCCTACAATTTGAAGGCTTGGTCTTTTCATGATGTCCCAAATTTCCTTTTTTTTAAAAAAAATTTTCATATTCTTTGCTTGTATGGTCTCATTCCCCTAATGTATCTTTAGGTCCTGATTATCTATCTTCTTCTTGATGTATTTTCCTTATTCTCTAGTTTGGTTAAAATTTTCAATGGCATCTTTATTTCAACTTGAGATCTCTTTAGTGTTTCTCTTTATTGAATTTGGTTTTCAAATTATAGATTTTAACCACCACTTCCATAAGCCTTCTATTGTGCTTTCTTGGACATCCCTTGGGCATTTATTTTCCTTAAGTTCACTGAGCTGTTTGTCTATTCTTCAACTCTGAATTTTTTCATGAAGTTCATGGTTGTTCTTTTAAATTCTGTGTCCTGGGATTCATGCAGGTAGTTTTCATTGGAAAACAAAGGACTAGTAGACTTGAGAGATGACTGCTTGATCTTTAATACTTAAGTTTTTGCAATGAGATCTGGGCATCTGGGCTTCTTTTGTTAGTTCTGTCTGACATTAACACAGCAGACTGGGACAGAACACAGGATGTGTGGGCTGACTTAGGCCTGAAAATTGGATATAGCTGAGATGAATAAAATCAAGTAGATGCAGGTTGCTGGGTTGGCATGCAGAATGTGTGTGCTGGCCCAGGCCTGGAGTGTTGGGGTGGATCTGGGAGTTTCCAATAGTGCATGGAGGGAGGATAAGGTAGACTTACCTGACTGGTCTTTAGTGTAAGTTGTGTGGGCAATGGCTGGGGAGAGGTTGGATGATGCACATAGGGTTCATATTGGTTGTGGGAGGGTGTCATAAGTCACAGTCGGAGTGTGGAAGTTAGGAGTGGTACAAGCAGGACTGACCAGATTAGGACATGACACGGGATATGGATCTAGTGGTTGAGAGGGGTGTATGGGGGCAGGGGAGGGGGGGATCAGTTGGACGCACTCAGCTAAACCCTTGCATAAGATGGGCAAGACCTGGTTGGGCAGAGAGAGGGCCTGATTTTTATTCATTCTTTTTCTAATTTTTATTACTTGTATTCTCACATAAATGAGGTCTTTCAAAAAGCTATCTTCATATACAAATGTTTTTTCTTCCACTTGACCTACACCATGGCCCTGGGTGGCAGAGCAGACCACTCAGATCAGTATGGCCCCAGCAATGGCATGGCATTCAGACACCAATGTGGCCTCAGGTGGTGGTCCAGACCCTGGCATCCACATGGCCTTGGGTGGTAACATAGGCCACAGACATCATCATAGACTCTGGCTGTGGTAGGGCCACAGATCCAGACATGGCCCATGGCTATGAGTTCCTCATTTCTAAGCTATAGTTATTTTTCAAAATGTCTCTTTTTTTCTGAATTTATCATTCCATGAATTATCCTGCATTAACTTCTTAGTTTCTCTTAATCATTTCTCCTCTTGAAGCCTATTCAGAATTCTTTTACCATCATTGCTTTTAGTCCTTTCTGAGGTAGTTCACCATTATGTCTGTTTTTAGATGATCTCTTACTAGACCGGCGACTCATTTGGAGCTGTCATATTATATGGTTTAGAGCATCTGATGGGCCATCTAGCACTTCCCCTGTTGTACAGGAGCTGTTACTATGAATGGTTTTGTCCTGAAAGTGTCCTGGGGTTTATGTCTTCATTGCTTTTCTATTACTATGCTAAGATGCCATGACCAAAGTAACCAACAGAAAAAGCAATGTAGTCAGGACTCACTATCTCAGAAGGTGAGTCCATAACCATCACAGCAGGGAGCATGACAGCAGACAGGTAGGCCTATTGCTGGAGCAGTAGCTAAAATCTTACATCCTGATCCATAGGTCTGAGGTGTTGGGTGGGGGGTATCAGGCGGGGTGTTGCTAACTAGCTGGGAATGGTGTAGGCTTTTGAAACCTCAAAGCACACTCCTGGTGACATCTCTCCCCCAACAAGGCCTCATCTGCTAGACCTTCCCAAACAGTTCTACCAACTAAGGATCAGTATCCAAATATGAGCCTATGGGGGACTGTCTCATTCAAAAAAATCACAGTATATAAGTAATTTTTGCTTTGTTTACAGTGAGACGTCAAAGCACAGACCCTCTGTTACTTCATTGGCAGTCATTATTAACTTAGAGCATGAGATATACTATACCTGACTTGGAAAGAGTCTGCCTACAAGCCACACAAAAGGAGGTATAATCGAGTTCATGTTAGCATGGAATAAATAAGAGTATGTGGAGTCCACACACTGTGGTTACTCTTACAATAAGAATATTGTCTCCTATTGAATTTGGGAGGAAAAGGGTTCCTTGGACACTTCTGCTATTGGCCATATACTTATAAGGGTCTCTGGTACAATTGTGGTCAGAGGTCTGAATCACTTGTATGACCTGACTGTGGTACAGTTTGACGTGTTTCATGGGAATAGGCAGTGGCAGAAATTTCAGTGCCCTTTCTGAGGTACGTATTTTCTATCCTAAGAGCAGTAAAAGGCTACAAAGGGTGTAGGGTGGCTAGCAGTGGGAACCATGTTGTTGAGGGGGTAGCCAAGGTTATGATATCCCTTTGTGGCTGGTACTGTCTATCCTAAATATGATTTTAAATGGGAAGAACACAAACAGTGTATTAAAGGAAAATCATAAATGAAAAAATAGAGCATCAGTAAGAAAATAGAAAACTGTAAAAGCAAAAACAAATAGGACCTGGTGCTGGAAACCATGAAAATCGATTATAAAATTTCATTCAAGGAGTTTAATTGCCAAAAGGGATGCATAGAAAAGGATCATTTGACAAATTTATTCAAGGCATAAAAAAGGTAGGGAAAAATGAAGAAAATAGAACTTAAGGTACTTGTGGAAAACTTTTGATTGAACCAATATGCATGTGATTTTTTTAAGTGAAGAAAAGAAAAAAAATCTTCAAATTTGGAGTGTTTATCACAAAGAATTACAATTACAGGGTTCTTTAATGAACTTCAAGTAGGATAAACTCAAAATTACCCACATTGCAGTGCACTGTGATCAAAATGATAAAATAAAAGGCAGAATATTAACAGCAGTAGAGACAAGTGACTACTCATGCATAAGTATCCTCAGAAAAGACTGAAGTTCTGAGCAGAAACTCAGCTGGCATGGAGAAGACATGATGAAGTTAAAAATATCACCCATCTGAACCACACAGAACTCTCCCTAAAAATGTCCAAGTTAGTATATTTTCATGTAAACAGAATTTGTTGATAGCACTCTAGGTCAAATGTCAGATTAAAAGCTTCACCAGTGGAACTCACTGGAAGAAAACAGTGGAAAGAATGTGCAGGAAATCATTTTTTTTCCTGCAAGAGATAAGAAGTACAAACAAACTAAGCTGAGGTCTCTGTGGGGAAGCAGGAAACTGCAGCAAAGGACACTGAGAACTACCAGGGAAGTGCTTACACACACACACACACACACACACACACACACACACACACACACACACACAGAGTCAGCTGGAGAGCCAAACAATTGCATCCTGTGAATTAAGGAAACTGAAGAAACGTACAGGGGATAGCTGGGGTCTGTGGGGACCACCAGGCAATGACCTACAACCTTTCCTCCCCACATGATGACATTGAGGCCAAATGCTTCCATTCACCTCTCCATGTCAAACACCTAGCCAAGCTAGAGAGAGCACCAAAGAGAGAATTACACTGCTAAACTCAGCAGTTGTACCAGAATCTCATTCCCAAAAGTCATTGTTCTACACTACAGGGGGTGGGGGCATTGTGCACCACAAATCCATGTCTCTATATCTGAAGTGAAATTGCAAATGGCACTCCCATCATCAGTGCAGTTTACTACATGGAAGACCACAGGTAGGGAAAGAATAGTAAACCTATTACACAAGGAAGAGGTGTTGAATGATACAATCTTTTTCCATCAGCGGTACCTTTATTATACTCTGCCTCCCTGTTGGTTATTATTAATTGTTGTCATGGTCTGTTGGGTTTGTATGTTGCTCAGTTAGGTCTCAGGATTGTTCCATGTGTTTTCCTCACCCAGTCTACTACTGAACCTCGAATGTTTTCCATATGTCACTCAAATCCTACTCTCTCATTCTGGCTCTTTTCACTTTTCTTCCCCAGCCCTCCTCCTTACACTTCTTAACTATAACCTTACAGAGCTTTCACAATTTCTAAAACCCATGGACCAAACACCCTCTTTTCCACTTCTCATAATCTTAATATCTAAAAACCTTAGTGTAGGCTACACAATCCTTGTTTGTTTTGCTTCACGCAGTTACTGATGCTAAAGGTACCATTGTTGTTGACTGAGGAATAATCTCAGCTGCTGGGTTACCCACTATATAAATCCTGGACTCTGTTCTGAATCTTTGGAAAGTAAAAAGGAACAATGGTGGGAGGAGGGGAGGGGAAGAAGAATGAGCACTAGAGAGGGGGAAGAGTAAGAAACAGGGCTGTGAAGGGGGAGGGGAAGTGGTGGGGGAGGGAGAATTTCCAGCTGCAGGGCTGGGGGGAGGGCGGGGGCAACACAAAGGAAGGAGGAAGAATAAGTAACATTAGTGTGCTTTAAAAAGTCACAGAGTTATTTTATGTTCACTTAAAAATTACACACACATGAATATAATTTGTGTGCATGTGTGTGTGTGTGTGTGTGTGTGTGTGTGTGTGTGTGTGTGTATACATCAATTTTCTCCTATTGAGTGTGCCTTAGTCCAATTAGGTGGCTATTACTTGATCTCAGGCTATAAATACCACTACTGAATATATCAGAATATTTTACTATTACTATTTTAGTTTAGTAGTATACTTACTAAATGATAGGTAGTAGTAGATAGACAGACAGACAGACAGATAGAAAGATAGATAGACAGACAGATAGATAGATAGTTTAATTTTGGTTATACCACCTGGAATGGCAATGTTCTTTCTCAAGACTTTCTAAAGAAGTCTAGTGCCAGGCATGGAAAACCTCCTTTTGAGTTGTTGGTTAGGGGAGTCCAAATACTCCAAAATAGTATGGGTTATTATTGTTGTCCTTGGTACCTTCTAGAAAAAGAAAATAAAACTGTGTTTTAGACAACAACACACACTTTAGACACGGGCTTTGGAGGAAGTGATCTAGATCTGGAAGAACTGGAAGCTTCATCCCTGAGGACCTGCTCTCTTAGTACCAGAGGGCGCTATACAAGCTGCCAAGGGAGAACAGTGCAGGCAGAGTTTTCCTGTCCCAACCACCTGGTTCCAAATAACCGACTCAGAGGCTGAATATGAATTATAAATGCTCAGCCTAGCTCAGGCTTATTACTAACTCACTCTCACATTTTAAGTTAACCCATATTTGTTATTTATGCTCTACCATGTGGCAGTACCTTTATTGGCATGGCATGTTCATCTCCTGCTCCTTCTGGGTTTGGCTGGTGACTCCTGACTCACTTTTTCCCTTCCCTGCATTTTCAGTTTGGCTCTCCCACCTAACCTTATTCTCTTTGGCTATTGGCCAGTCAGCTTGCTTATTAACCAATCACAGCAACAAACCTTCACAGTGTACAAAGGGATTATTCCACAGCAGAACAGCAATCATTGGTTCTATCCAGCTATAACATTGTAAATCAGTAAGTTATTCTGATAGGTGCAATAGTGGCTCTTATATGTAGTGGGTAACCAATAGCCACTTAATTGGATGTAAGGACCAGTAAATAGGGGGATATTGCCTTATGGATATTTGATTAAGAACTACTGCTACCACTTTTCTAAACCAGGATTTCTCAATGTATTCTAAATAAATACCCTTACAGCCTAGAAAAGTGTAGCTCTAACCTTTCATCAAAGAAGACAGAGATACTTACAAAAAGCCAAACTGGTCAAAAGGCAGAGACAAACTGACTGCAGGGTACCCAATCCCAATTAATACATTCACAACATAGCCAGTACACCTAAGGCTCAGGTGATAGAAAGATTATAGGAACCAGAGGATGACACATCCTCTCTCTCTCTCTCTCTCTCTCTCTCTCTCTCTCTCTCTTCCTCTCTCTGTCAAAAAAATGCAAGTATTAGGGAGGATGTAATGAATCTGGGAACGAGGGGTGAATACATCTCAGAAATGTTGTATGAAAGTCTCAGAGAATAAAAATATTGTATTATTTAAAAAGAACATACTCTGGGAGCACACTAGCACCATTAGTTCCAGGACTAGGGATTGTGATGATATATTGTGTACCCCAATAAAGCTTACCTGGGGATCAGAGGACAAAGCCAGCCACTAAATTAGACATAGAGGTCAGGCAGTGGTGGCACACAACTTTAATCATATCACTTGGGAGACTGAGATCTGTCTGGATCTCTGTGAGTTCAAAGCCACACTGGGCTACATGAGAGAAACAGAACCAGGTGGTGGTGACATATGCTTTTAATTCCAGGAAGTAATATGATAGGACACAAAAAGTTATATAAGGCATGAGGAAACAGAAACTTGCTCTCTTGAAGCTGAGGATTTCATAGAGGTAAGCTAGTGGGTGGCTATTCTGGTCTTCCAGCTTTCACCTCAATATCTTGCTCTGGGTTTTTTATTATAAGACCTTTTAAGATTCATGTTACAGGGGAGCAAATGTCTCAACTACATAACTCAACTTTACCACAACTTAGCTCAACTTGGCCATTGAAAATATTTTAACACAAAGAATATAGCTAACATAAAAAAATCCAAACAACTAAATAAGCCTAGATGCACAAACTCAATGCAACTATGAAAGAAACATGGAAAACTATAAGAACATAACTTCTCAGAAAATCACTAATCCCACAAAAGTGACCTACGCTGAGAGTCAATTATATGAAACTTCAAAGAACTCAAAGAAAACAAACCAAATGAAGACAGAGAACTCAAACAGCTGAAGTTAAAAATGGAAGTTTATGTAAAATATGAAAAAGAATTCTACAAAGAGAAACATTAAAGTAAAACTTAAAATACACAATTGAAAAGCACAAAACATCAAATAAAAACTTCCATGGAAAGGCTCACTAAGAACAGATACGTGAGTGGACAGAATATCTGAGCTGAAAGGCAAGGTGGAAGAACTGAAACTTCCCAAAGGACAATGACCAATTACAAAAATGTGAGTGGGCATCTAAGACCCTATTAAAATATCATATCTAATAAATATGAACACAAGAGACTTACATCAGGAACTTTTCAATGGAATCATAGTAGAAAGTTTCCCCAAATTAGGGAAAGAGATGCCAATCCAGATATAGGAAGCATTTAGAATGCATTAAGACCATAAACAGAAACTTCTTCCTTATCAGATTATAACTAAACCACTGAACACACAAGAGAGAATCAGTATATTGACAGTGGCAAGGGAGAAGCACCCAGTCTCACAAAAAAGTAGGTCCATCAGAATGGCACCGAGTTTCTCAACAAACTCCAAAGGTCAGGAGAGCTCATCTCTCACCCTACACAAAAATCCATTCCAACTGGAAAAAACATGTTAACCTAGAACCCAAAACTCTGAATTAGCTGAAGGAAAGATAGGAAAAACATTTAAAGATGTAGGCAAAGGTGTCCTTAATAGGACTCCTCTCACTCAAGAAATAAAGCCAACAGTCCACAGCTAGGAACGTATGAAATTCAAAAGCTTCCTTCTTTACAGCAAGAAAAGAGGTATCCAATGAAAGCACAGCCTCAGAGGGGAACATTCTGCTTCTGTCACAGGTATGACAGAGGATTAGTACCTTGGATATACAAAGATCTCATCAAACTAAAGGAGAATACAAACATCCAAATTTTAAAAAAGGACTAAAGAACTGAACATACAGTTCTCAAAAGAAGTAAAAATAGTGAATACTTGTGTTCATCTTCTGTAGCCATCAGAGATTCGCAGTCAGAATGGCTTTTCATCCAAAAAAAAAAAAAATACTGACAAGGATGTGGTGAAAGAAGGCCCTTATTATATCACTGTCGGTCAGAAATGTCAACAGGCACAGCTGTGGGAATCCGTGTGGGAGTTTCTCAAAAAGTTTAAAAAGAAAAACCCTACCATATTACTCAGTTATTCTATTCCTGGACATACACCCAAAGGACTTTGCATCCTATCACACTGATACTTGCATATCCATGTTTATTGCTACTCTATTCATATTAGCAAGGAAATGGAATTAGCATAGATGTTTATCAACTGAATAAAAAAGAATACAAATGTGGCATGTATCACAATGGAATTTTAATCATTGATAAAAAATGAAAATTGCAAAATAGATGCAATCAAAAGATATTAGGTAAGCTAAATCAGACTCAGGAAGATAATCACTACATGTTTTCCCACATATTTATATACTAGCTTCTTTTAAATACACACACATTATATACATATGAGTGAGTTTTTGTAGAGGCTGCCCCGGGAAGATGGGGGGCAGTATTAAGGAAGAAGAGTAAATTATTAGGACACCACTCTGATTTTGGAAGTAGCCACAGAGTATATACTCCGCCTGCTACATTTACCACAATTATATGAACTCAACACTTGAGGGTCCTACACAGACAGCAGACATGACATACATAATGCTCAAACACAATGATTTCCATTGAAAGACTTTATTCTGGTGTTCCACAGAAAATAGAGCAACCATTTCATTAAAAAGGAACACTTCAATGCCTCTTCCAAAGAAGCCATGAGCTATGAAGGTAACTCTGTATCTCTACAGAAGAACACAGGAATATGAAAATAAACAGCTAGTATGACAACTCCAAGGAATATAGCTTACAATAGTAGATTATAAAGAAAACTAAACAGGTGAAATTTCTGATAAAGCAATGAAAAATAATGACTATAAATGAGCTCGGTGAGATCTGAGTAGAGATAAATGGTTAAGTGAGACTAAGAAGACAAAAGTTAGGAATAAGAAGTTCTCAAAAGATAATGACCGTGAAAAAGAAGCAAATAAATCAAAATGAAGAGCTTAAAAGGGCAAAAAAGGGAGAGCCTCAGGAAAGGATAGTTCTACAGGAAGAAAACATATTTGACTTGAAGACATATCCTTTGAAATATCCCATTCAGAAAGAAAAGTAGAAAAGAGCATTCAGGACCTTTGGGGGCATCCTTAAGTGTAAAGAACCTGTATCACTGGGATGCATGAAAGCAAGGAGATGAAGGTCAAGCACACTTTAAGATGATGACCAAGCCTTCTGCACAGGGCCTTTGGGGGACATTTAACATAGCATAGATGCACAAGTCATAAAATACTACATAATCCAACAGCATATCAAAATGATCAAATGCCATGGTAAATTTGGTCTTGTTGAAAGAATGAAAGGATGGCTTAACATATTCAAGCCAATATCATATAGAAGAGAAGGATAAAATTATATGATAATTTCAGTAGATACAGAAACATATTTAGTAAAATTCAATATCCAATCACAATAAACGTCTTGATCAATTCAGCAAAGAACGACAATATCTAAACATATATAAAAAATCATACCCATCAACACATTACACTGGAAAAGTATAAAAGCATTTTTCTAAGACAAGAGAATTCTGTCCACTCTCACTGAACATGTTGAACATAGTATTAGATCTTTTATTCAGAAAATTACAGAAGAAATAAAATATGTGGGAACAGAAGGGGAGAAAGAAAAGACATCTCATTTTGCAAGTAATATAATTCTATATGCAGAAAAATCCTAAAGACTCCAGAATACTATGAGAAATGATAAATTTTGTAATGCTGCAGAACTTAAAATCAACATGCAAAAATCTGTAGGTTTTCAGAAAAATGCATCATGACAACAATTCTCAATTCACATTATCCACAGAAAAAAATAAAAGATGGGTAAAACACAGGAATAAACATAACCCAAAGAGTAAATGACCTCTATAAGAACAATTATAAAACACAGGCCAAAGACATTGACAATGAACTGAAAGACAGGAACTTCTCATGGTTATTAGAAAATTTAACAATGTTCTGTACACTACAATCTATGAATTCAGTGCAATCTCCATAAAAATATAAATGTTATTCTTTAAAAACAAAATCTAAAATTCTATATGAAAACACAAATACTCTAAAAAGCCAAAGTAATCATGAGCAAAATGTACAAACGTGGAATCATAGACCATCTGTATTTAAGACATTGTAACTGAACCTACATAATTTTGGAATAAAAGAAGATTAAAAAATAGAACAGGATTAGAACCCAAAAATTAAACCTGTATATCTACAACAATCTAATTTTTGACAAAGAGGCAAAAACATATGAGTAAGAAAATACAAACTCTTCAAGAAATAATGCTGTGAAGACTAGACTTGAATATGTAAAAAGCTCACACTGCCTGGCACTGATAAGTACTAATATAATTTTGATTTATTATATTTTATTATTTTTATAAGATTCACAAGACAAATTGGGAGCAGTGAGGTGGCTCAGTAGATAAAGGCTGAAGACCTGAGTTCAATCACTGGGACCCACATGGCAGAGAAGACAACCAGCTCTTACAATTTGTCTTCTGACCTCCATGCATACACCATAGATATGGGCATGCATGTACATTCATGAACATGTATAAAACATACACATGAAATAAAGTTTAAAAAGACAAAATCATAAAAGCAATTATAATTCCATATTGATGGTGTTACAGCATAAAGATAAAATGTGTGACATCAATAAATTAGGAAGATGTTATAAAAGAACAGATTTATATTGATTTGAAGTATAATTTGTATATAATTAAGATATATTTTTGAAGCTCTAAATTTTCATATGTAATCCCCACCATAACTGCAAAGATAATATTTATGGAATAGTATATATGCTAAAAGAAATATGAAAAGAATCAAATATAAAATTTAAAAATTTATCCATGAAACTCAAAGGAGAACATGGAAGTGGGAAATGAGAGACTCAAAAACTTAAAAAGAAAAACCAGAAATTTTTCTCTTACATCAGGATCAAGACATGGAAGTCTGTTTTACCTCTTTTCAGCTTATTCTGAAGTCCTACAAGGGAAATCATAGATGGTACAAGTAAAGGCAAATATAAAGACATAGATAACGATGTAAGAAAAACTCTGTCTTTGGTTGCTTTTTATCCATGAAGAGATGCCAAGAAAGCCATCAGCAATAAAATTCATCAATATAAAAAGTGACTCTAATAAGCCTGCAGGATACACAATTAATACCTAAAAGTCAATTGTTTCCTTGTATTCTAATTGAGTTAATTAGAATTTGAAGTTAAAAAATTATCATGTTACCACACTTGGAATAATGGAATGCTTACAAGTACACATAGCAAAATACACATAAGACTAAGGTAAAGAAGGCAACAAGAACTGAATGTTTTATATTCTTGTATAGGAATATTCAATACCATCAACACATGAGTTCTCACTAACTTGATTTATAGTTTCATTGAGGTCTCAGTAAAAACCCTACCAAGTTATTTTGGGCATATCAACAAAAGGATGCTAAAGCTTATATGGAGAGTATAAAAACTCAGAATATTGGGCACAATATTTTAAAAGAATAAAAGTAGAGGGGTGACACTTCTCTACTTCAAGACTTTAAGTATGGAAATCCAGACAGTGTAGTATTGTGAGTATCAATATGATATAATACAAATGCCATGAAACTGACCACTACTTAGAGAATTCAATACAGTACAGCAAAGAATATTTCTGACAAATACTACTAGAATAACTGGATAGGTGTAGATATATTAAAAAACATAAAGACAAGATCCATATAGTTGCAAAAATAAAGCTTTAAAAACTACCCCAAAATTAAATTATACTTTCTCAAAGATATTTCAAGCTTTAATTTATTACTAAATTTTTTAAAATACAAAAATGACTTCTCAAGCCAAAACAATGAGGCAGATAAACTAATATCAGGAGAAAATAATCATAAAAGGAACCTGCCAGGAACTAGTCAAAATACAGCTCACAAGTGATCATGGGGTACCCAGCCTCAATAGATATATCCACAACACCACTCCTGAACCTAAAACTCAGGAAATACCAAGGAAGAGAGCACAGAAAGATCATGAAAGCCCAAGAATTAGGAAGTCTGCTGTGCAACTGTGTCTCGCAGAAATGACAGGGAAGCATCACCCATGCTAGCTCAGTTATATGTCTGCCTAGATAATAACACCACCAAGAAACATGCTGACATGGAAGGGGAAATCTCCAAGTCCCCACAATAAACGAAGAACAAAGAAAACTAAGGAGAGTGAGGAGTAAGGGAACTAGACCTTCCCATGGAAGTCTAGTTTGGTAACTAGATATCCCATTGGATAACCTTAATTAGTTATTAAATACCAAGTGATCATACCTGAAATTATGTACATGCAGCACTGTGCTTAGCACTGTTTGTGCATGTGTGAGTGTGAGTGTGTGTGTGTGTGTGTGAGAGAGAGAGACAGACAGACCGACAGACAGACAGACAGACAGAGAATAACTAAGAGGGAGCCAGGAGCTTGAGAGGGAATGGCATGGGGGAGCATGAGAGATGAGAGGAGTTAAAGGAAGGGGGGATTGAAGAATGTAATGTAATTATATTTCAATAAAAAAATTAGTTGAAAAATAAAAGACACCCACAAGTTATCCGAAGGAAGATGGTAAACTTACACAGAAAATAAGAAGTTAGCTAGAAAAGTACAAGTTATACATACAATTTGAAAGGAATAAAAAAGGTTAGAATTCACTCATGGTTTTAACAACAGGTAAGAAAATTGCCTTTAGAATCAAAATATAAGGTATATATATATTAAAATTAAAAATTATTTATATAATCATAGGTCTAGCAGAAAAAAATTGTAGCTATTTACAAAGATAATTATTGAAATTTTTTTCAAAATTTATGAACGGTGTGAATCTTACTGAACACTGACTTTAAAACCCAAATATCCATAAAATAATGTCATAAGAGGTATCACCTTCATAATGCAAGATGGAATTAAAATGGATGAAATGTTAATCAAAAGGCACAGATGGAATGGATTTTACAAAGCAAAAATCAGGGCTGAGAAGATTGCCCAGTGGTTAAAACACTTGCTGTACAACCAGTGAATGAGTTGGGATCCCTAAAACAACTGTAAAAGCAGGGCAGGCATGACGGCCTCTCTGTAACCCCAGCCTATGGAAGACAGAAGCAATTGATCCTCAGAGCAAGCTGGCTACTGAAGCTGGGTCTATCTGAGAGATCCTACCTTGATAAATAAGGTGGAAGAGTGATTGGGAATGATTCTTAACATCAACCTTGGGCCTCTACATGTGTGCACATATACTGATACATATATATATAGATCCCACATACATACACATAGATACACCATATCCTGTGAAAATAAGAGATTAAAGAAATCAAGATCCAATTATATGTTGTCTGTGCAAAACAAACTCTACACTGCTTTTTGCATAAATGATAAATCAAGTGAACAAAAGTGGATAAATAGAAATGAGAGATGTTTGTTAAAAATAACTATTAGAGTAAAAAAATGAAGGATATTTAGAATGACAAAAGAACCATATCCCTGATAATATGTAACATTTACACATCACCAAGCATTAGAGCTCTTACATGTAGGGAGCATACACTAACCAACTGGAAGTGAGAATCAGGCAGTTCTACTGACTCCAACACCCTCTTTGAAACATGGATAAAACAGTCTTGAGATCACTAAGAAAACAGAAGACAGCACTATATGCCAATTGGAATTAGTAGACTATGCAGAAAATCACACACAGGGGCAGACTATTTTCTTTTTAAAGCACACATGGAATATTCTTTAGGAAAATTTCATGCTATATTATCAGTAAACCTGAATAAATCCTTACTAAATCATGCAAAATGGCTCTTCTTATCAGAATAGAAGGAAACAAATACAGGCAATAAAAATTATCAAAAATAGGTATAAATAAAACAATATGCTTTTACAAAATATTGGCCACAAGTTAATCATGAATGAAATTAGAAAACATCTTGACACAAAAATGAAAATATACCAAAATTTATGGAATGTATTAATAATGAAGTGATAATATAGAAATCTGTAAATTTAAATGTTTATATTTCAAAAAGGGAAAATATTAACTTGATAATCTGCATATAAACTTTAAGGCATCCAATAAAAAAGAAACAACTACATCTCTTGCTATCAGAAAAAAGTGATAGCGGATAAGAGACATATCAAGGTTAGAAAAAATATAAAGAAAAATAAACATCACAGGTAGTTTATTCAAAAAGATAAACAAACCTGGGCTGGAGAAATGGCTCAGCAGTTAAGAGCATTGACTGACTACTCTTCCAGAGGACCTAGGTTCAGGTCCCATCATCAAGATGGCAGCTCATAACTGTCAGTAATTCCATTTCCAAGTGATCTGACACAGTCACACAGGCATACATACAGGCAAAACACCCATGCATATGAAATAAAAAGAAATCAATTTTTTAAAAAAGATTAAAAGTGAACAAAACTTTAGCTACGTTACTCAAAACAAAAAAAAAAAAAAAAGAGAGAGAGGACAAAACAGAAATTAAAGAGTTATTATTACTGCATTTATGGAGGGATATTAATTCCTATATGCAGGGGGTGGGATATGAATTTCTTCAAACTGAAACCCTCTGAGTGCTAGAAAGATGGCAGGCTAAAGACCTCCAGCAGCATCATGCATCTTCAGGAACCTGAAACAAATCATCAGGTTCTTTTGTAGAAGAGATGAGTCATGAAGAAAGTCAAAGGATAACAATAGACTCAAACCAGAAGAAATCCTGAAATACCAAAATTTAGATTTGTCAAGGAACAAAAGCCAGAGTCAAAGATCTTGGAAGCCCCAACCCTATACGAAATCAGTGCCTTTGGCTTCATTCTAGGGATGCCAGGATAGTTCAGTTTATCCATTTATAATAATTAATAAAATACATAATCAATCATACTTAAATCACTTAATAGAACATGAAAGAACCTTGAAAAACAAACCATGTCTTCATAATTAGAAGCTTTCAACAGTTAGACTGGGAAAATGATACCTCAGCATATAAAATTACAGACAGAGCCAACCGTATTTAACGGCTTAAAGCATTTCCTCAAAAATCAGAAACAAGACAAGGGTATCAGTTCGCCATCTGATTCAGTGTACTACAGGAATTGGTCCGAAGAACAGGCAAGAGAAAAAAAATAAAGGAAACACAAACAAGAAATGAAACAGACAAATCATTTCCATTTTCACAAGACATGATCCTGTATCTTAAATAAACTAAAATCTATACAAGAAAACCCTTAAATCTGACAATCACTTTAAACACAGTAACAGATTACAAAAATTAAGATACTAACATCAATATGTTTTTTACACACCAATAATAAACGTGTTCAAAGAGAAAATAGAAAAGCAATCTCATCCACAATAACCAAAAAATACCTGAGAATGAACCTAACTGAAAAGATGAAAGACATCTACAGTGGAAACCTCACAACATGGGAAATTAAATTGAAGACAATACCATAGAATTAATATTTTGAAAATGTTCATATTGCAGAATGAGATCTAGCAAGTCAATGTCATGCCCATCAAAATCCAAATATATTTTTCACAGAACTAGAAAAAATAATAGTAAAATTTATGTGGAAGCATTGTAATACTTTGAACAACTAAACTTTTCCTAAGAAAAAGATACAAGGCTCAATGACCCCTAATACCTAATTTCAAACTATGCAAAGGTACAATAATAAAGACAGTATATAGTTTTGGCAGAGAGAGAGAGAGAGAGAGAGAGAGAGAGAGAGAGAGAGAGAGAGAGAGAGAGAGAGAGAGAGAGAGAGAGAGAGGCCAATGGATAGTAATCCAAATAAATTATATCACTTTCTGATATTTAACAAAACTGTGCTGAAACTGTATGTTGGAAAAACAGTAGCATTTTTAACAAACAGTGCTTATAAAACTGGATGTGGACATGTAAATAAAATAGATCTCTTTCTTTCACTTCACACGAAGTTAACTTGAAATGGATTAAATACTTCAATGAGACTCACAATTCTGAAATTTCTAGAAAAACAAAGTGAAAATACTCTGAGAAATAAACACATGCAAGGAGTTCCTAGATATGACTTCAATGGCTTGGGAAATAATATCAAGAACTGACATGTAGAATTGCATGACTTTTAAAAGTTCACACAGCAAAGAAAGCAAGCCACTGAAGACACAACATATACAATGGACCAAAGAAAACAGGAGAGTTAAGAGACAACATATACAATGGGACAGTCTCTTTGCCTGCTATTCATCTGACAGTTATTCAAAATAATTTAGATACAAAACAATTTAAATATAATTTCTAGAATATTCTGATTAGTATTTTTGGACGATAATTGACCACAAATAAGTGAAGCCACAGAAAGAAAAACAATAGGTGAAGGGATATTTTTGTCATTCTTTGTATTGCTATAAAAATAATTGATTTAAATTATTTAATAGAATGCAGATTTACTGTAGCCCAGGGCTTAAGGGTTTTAGACTGCATAAAGTCATTGATTATGTTGTTTCTGGATCCATGGTAAAGCAGAGTACCATGGCAGTCAGAATAACTATCACATCACAGTCTACCTAAAAAGCACTACAGCAGGAATCATGGGGTAGGTGGCAGGGGCCAGATAAGACTTTTCAAGATTATGACCCCAAATATCATACTTCTGCTACACAGGCCCCATCTCTTAAAGTCCTAGAAGCCCCAACCAAACCAGGGCTATCAAGCTGGGAACATCTCCACAATACATAGGACATAGGGATAATATTTTAAATATAATCTCTAACAAGGGGAGACCATTAAATGCCAAATTCTGAGTGGGGAGAGAAAAATAACCAAGATAAATCAAATCATTTAATATTTTACTGTAAAAGGCTGGAGTAGAAGAGAGGGGAAAAATACACCTGAAAGTGTGTTTACCAGTCTAGTTGGTGGCATGAACCTGGGAGAACAGGTCCTAAAATGAGGTGAACTAAAGTCTCATGCAGTAGTCAAATTTATTCAGAGTATCAGACAATTTATTCTCTGAGGGTTAAGAAAAATCACACAAGTAAGGTGTTCAGTCACAGGAACAAGCCATACATGGCAAAAATATGTTTTTCCATAGAGACACATGAATAGCAACAGTTGAAGTGAATTCACTCCTACCCTATCCACCATACCTGGGGGGAACATGAAAATACATTTCAAGAACAGTTCTATGTTTTGAAGAAACTGAGGTCACATAACTCTTGTTGTCTTGGAGTTTTCTCATAAGCACTCAGAATTCTCATACAACTCCATTCTTGGACTGTGCCCTGACAAAAATAGACTCACGATTATTGGGAATTATAAAGGTGTTGGATTTCAGGGGGAAAGAGTGACTAGATGAGCTCAATGCTCATTACATACATGGAAATACCATGCTGACTCCCATTAACATGTATAAGTAGTGTGCCAATAAAAAGTAACATTGAAATGAATGAATTATACCTTTGGAAGTATCTCTGTATCTTGTGCTGATGGCGTGCTGTTTCCATGAAACATATCTGGGTTTTATTTATCTTTTATCCCCCCCCCAAAAAAAAACCCTTTCAGGTCATCCTTGCTCTAAAAAGTACAACTACACCTCATTCTTCAGACCTTACAAACATTTCCACTTAGCTTCCCATTTCTAATAATTGACCAATTACTAATTAAAGAAAGCTTCACAAAGAAAGTGGCTAGACTTTCACCCATGTCAGAGCCCTGGAGTCCAGAAGTGCAAATTTAAAATATTACCTCTGATGTTGCCAGGGAAGGATCTGTGCCAGGCCTTGCTCTTATCTCTGGGAGCACTTTGATTTATGGCAAACTAGTTCTAATTTTCACATGTCATTTTCCTTGTGTACTAGTCTGACATTTTTAAAAGAATGCAAGGCCCAAGTCCATGTTACTAGCATTGTATTCACTCAATAATGTATCGAGACTTTTTTTTTTTTTTTTTTTTTTTTTGGAGCTGAGGATTGAACCCAGGGCCTTGCGCTTGCTAGGCAAGCACTCTACCACTGAGCTAAATCCCCATCCCTAGACCTTACTTTTAAATTGGTCTGCATTCACAAGTACCAAGTCCTAGGATTCTATCATCACTTGGGAAAACACAACTCAACCCACAACACCAGCAGGATTCCTAACTCTTCAGATTTGGGGGTAGAGTTTTAAATCCTCACTCAGGTTATGAGCCATTCATTCTTGGGAGGAATACAGACAATTTCTCTGCATTGGACTTCTGCTAGGGCTGTGCTGAACTCTCCTAATATTGGATATGATCTGTTGATCCAGGTTGGACTTACTGGTTTCTGAGGTTTCCCCCAAGATGGGTGGAAATGTAATTTCTAACAGTCACACTTCCTATCAGGTGATAGCAATACATTGTGGGTGGTTTATCTGCTTTTTCTTGATCTGTAAAACTTTAAAGTGTGTTTAAGAGAAATTCAGATTTGAGAGCCTGCTATTTTGAGAATGAGACACCACTATTGAAATGTGTATTAACATAAGGATTCCACATGATTTTTGAGTTTACTTCAATCAGAAAATATTGAGTCATTGCTTCCTATTCAATAAATTGAGTGTTTGTATTCTTTGACAAATAGGAGCTGTTAGGCATTTGATGATCAGATTCCAGTCAACAGAGATGACTCAAGCATTCCAGTTAGTCTTGTGTCTAGTTTGTATTTAGTTTCTAATACATTTTGATCCATTAAGAACCCAACTGTGTTTCTGGTTAATTATTTCATTTCACTATCCATTCAGAAAGATGACACAGGAGACACTATGGCAAAGACTATACATTTTCTAACTTAAGAGAGTGCAAAAATAGGTCCTTTCTAGGTTATCTAACTGCTTAGTCTGAGCTGAATACTGGACTACATAAGTTGTGGGGATATTGGTAGAGACCATATTCATTTTCCTCATGGCTCTTTTTGGTGCCTGAAAGAGACTTTCTCTTGGACCAACAGCCTATAGCACCTCTTCTGGAACTGATTCCAGCCGATGATGAGCTACATCTGGCCTGTGAAATGAAAATAGCAAAACCTTTGATTGAGTCCAAGTTAAGTGGATCTACATCATCTGCTCAGTCAACTTTTGCCAAGATGGATGATGCTGTGTCAGTGTTCCATAATTTCAGAGGTGGATTTCCCCTCTCTACAAAGTGTTTTCCTTTATATAAGCAATGAAAGAGGAAGGGGAAAAAACTGCTGTATGTGAAATACAATTTGGCTTCTTTTTATATTTGGAAACAAAAAACCCAAAATAACCTTAGTTGTGCCTTTTTTCTTTTCACTGGAATCTTGCCATCTTAGTCCTTATCACATTGCACAGGGGCACTGGCTGAGGATGCTTTGCAGAACAGCATTGGTTCTAGTCATCTGAGAATCTGAAGGGCCGAAACAGGAAGAACATGATGAGACATGAGAAGACCAGTAAATTCCAGGAATGGCCATTGTTCCCCAGTTGTTCTGAGTATCAGATCAAGTTAGAAAATACTCATGCCACAAGGAACATAAATGATCACAGAAAGAAGGGTGAGAATCATAAATTTTGTTTTATGAATTTGTCCAGTTTCCCACATATGAGACAATACACATAGAAAGGGAAATAAGAGAAATGAGCTGAAAGTGGATGTCTTCAAAGCTCGGGAAACCACCTAGCTGTTGGAGGTTGGAGCCTACAGAGGAAGCCGCAGCTGAACTCCCAATGGCTAAAGAACACTCCAGGCCTGTTTGTTAAATGTGAGGAAAGACATGGCTTTGTGGGTATTGTTCACTTGCTTGGTGATACAGTAAGGTCGTAGTTGCATTAATTTTCAAGTTTTATATACTAACTATCTGTCCTCAGTCCTCCATTTCTGGAGAGTTTTTTCCTAAATTATTTATGTGATATTGGGTATATCAATATCAAATTCTCGTGCCAAGGTATTACCAATATTTTTACTTACTGTGATTTTAGATTATTATACAGGTCTTTCAGAGCCTCTGATGGCAATCTTTCTTTCTTCTTCTTTCTCAATGAATTTTACCATTAGAATACCCAGGAAACTTCCACAATTTTGTAGGAAAAAAAATACTGTCATAGTAACATTTAGGTCTAAATGGCACCCGTGTCTCTCAGCTGAGCAAATCTTAACTGAGATCACCCACGTCCAGTTCCTTAGCTCCTCACTGTACTAGAACGAATCAACAATGGAAGTAGATCTGAGAAGAGTCAATGGGCTTAGCAGCAAAAAGGTACCAGCTAATGAGCCACAAGCTGATTTAAAAAGGGCTTAGAAATGAAAAAGGAAGCTTTAAAATATGTGAGTTCTATACACCGAAACGATGTGGTAATTTCATTTATAAATTATATACAACTATTTTAAAACTAATGATTAGAAAAAGTGAGTGGTCATGAAGACTATAATACCAATGCATTAAAAACATAGACACTTTCCATAGGAGGGTAAATCTGAAGTGTTCTTAGAACTCAGGGGAAATGCTCAAAGAGCTTAACAAAAGTTAGTATTTTCCGTCTTTTTTAAATTTTTAATTGGTCTTATTTGGAACTATCTGTTTATTAAATTGTTCATGTTAAAACTGGTGGTTTGGGGGCTGGAGAGATGGCTTAGTAGTTAGGAGCACTGGCTGCTCTTCCAGGGGACCTGGGCTCAATTCCCAGATCCCATATGGCAGCTCACAACTGTCTATAGACCCAGTTTCAGGAGATCCAGCACGCTCATGTACAAACATACATGCAGGCAAAACACCAATGCATATATAATAAAAAATGCTTAAAAAACTGGAGGATTTTATTCCTTCATAATTTCATACATGAGTAGAATGCATTTTAGTCATTGTTTTAGTATTTGTATCCCCATCATGACCTTCTTGTCTCAGCCTCATGACTGCTGAGGTTACATTGTCTTCCAAGCCTAGCCCAATGATCTCCTGGATGATTTCTATGAGCACCATAAATTTTTTTCTTTTTCTTTTTAAAAAGGGAAACATGGCCAATGAAAGCCATACAATTCTGTTTGAACTGTAGATGATGAGCAGAGTGGTGGTGATACCTAAGAGTGCAACACGAGTATTTTCATTCTTGAAGCACAATGGCCTGATAGAATGGTTTTCAGCTCTGCACCCTGGAGTCCCAGTGTTTAAAATTTCTAGTTCTAAGATAACCAAAAGACGTCTGAAAGAACAAACAACAACAAATACTACAAACAACTTGCAATACCAACAAATGCAAACACCAGACCAACACAACACAATAGAAAACAGTTCCTTGATGGAGTTCTGAGAAAATTGTAGAATTGAGCTTTTTGAGAACTGGTATTCTAACTTACAAGATGAGGTGACTGTTACAGAAGGTTGTGCTATAGTTTGGGTCTGAGGTGTCCTCAAAGGCCCCTGTGTTAAAGGCTGGTCCCCAAGGAGGCACTAGAGGAAGGAAGGGTGAGAATCTGTAAGAGTTGAGATCCAGTGGGACAGTGAGACCGCAGGCCCTCTTCTGTTCTCCTATTCCTAGCCAGGAAGTGGGCATTTTTGCATCAGAACATGCCCTGACTTAAGGCACTGCCTCACAACAAAGACAAAAACAGCAGGGCTAATCAATCATGGAAGGAACTATGGGTAAAGTGAATCATTTCCTTTATAAGTCACATATCTCAGTTTTATTTATCAAAATAGGCAGCTGGTGGTTACATTTGTGGATTTCCTATTTTGGTGCTTTGAATAGAATGCCCTCCATAGGCTCATATATGTGAATGCTTGGTCCCCAGGTAGTGGAATTATTTGGGAAGGATTAGGAGGTATGCTGTTATTGGGTGGTTTATGTCACTGGGGACAGACTTTGTGGTTTCAAAAGCCCAGGTCATTTCCAATTCTCTCTCTCTCTGTCTCATGGTTATTGTCTCAGTATGTAAGCTCTCAGCTACTGTTCCAGCACCATGCCTGCTCCCATGCTCCCTGCCATGATGGCCACAGGCTCCAACTCTTTGAAATTGTAGATCCCCAATAAATCCTTCTTGATAGATGCCTTGGTCATGGTGTCTTAACACAACAACAGAAGAGTGACTAAGACACCTATATTGAACATAAAATGTGTGGTACACTAGAGAAACTGACATCCTATGTAGCTACCCAATAGAAAAGACCAAGTAGCTGATACTTACAACAGTTAATATGTGCTTTGAATCATTGTACATCAATCTATTGATAAACACCATTCCTTAATGCTCAAGAAATAACACATTTCATTTTCCCTAAACTAGCAGCAACATTTCTGGCAAAATTAGATCACAAAAGCTCACCAATGCCAAGCATAAATGGCTGCTAGAACATCTGCAGTTTGTGACAGAAAGTGCTGGGAAGTGACTCTTGGCATATCATTGCTCATTGCATACAAATTCTCTTCAGTTTTAAAGTGTCATGTACCAGTAGAGTTTCTGGATACTCTCATTTTAAGAAGACTTAAATATAGTTAAATTTTTCTCAGCCAGATGTGGCAGTACACACCTATGGTCCCAGCCCTCATGAGGCTGAGATAGGAGGAACCACCAGTATGAGGTTAGCCTAGCTTCACGGCATGCTTAAAGTTTGTCCATGCTACATGGGGAAGGCCTGTCCCCAAAATATTACAAAAAAGAAGGGCCTCATTGCATCTAGTTTAACTGGTGGTGGAAAATTCATAAGTAAATGGAAATGCTAACCCTCAGCATCTTCTACCAGTAAACAATGTGTCAATGACACCAAGGGGTGAAATGTGAGAAGGTCATCTTAGTGTCTACCAATAGTGACTTTATACCAGAGGAATGCAACAATGATAGAAAGGAGAAGAGGAAGGGATTACAGATTTTATTATTTTCCCCAGTGCCTCCGTTTTCCCTTCAAAATGAAAATTTCAGTGCTTCAAACAAAGAAGTGCCATACCTGATATTTACTCATACATATGTTTAGCTGGAATATCCATGGTCCAAGCCATCCTTCATATATTTGTGTGCAAGGTGTGTAACTTTCTGTTTTTGCAGTCCGTGTTAATAAGGTGTAATGTTATTTTGTTATTTGTGCTTTACTAAAAAGGCTGATCACATTTTACAGACACTTTGTGGTTATTCAATCCACACTTGGAGTTTGATTAACAAATATACCATGCTCATTTTATAATAAATTTTATATATGAGCAAAATGGGAAAATTAAGAGTTCAAGAAAGGCCCAGTAATGCAGAAAAGCACAGTAAGAGTTAGAAATGACACTAGCAGGTGCAGACTGGTATGTTGATTTGGAAACTTCTCCATGGTGAAGTCTTTCAAGCTAGGATCTTTAAAGACCCTTCATCATTTCTTTAGTAGATTACTGTTTTGCTCTACAATTTCTTAATATACTTTTTAGATTGAGTATTTATCTACATGACACCAAACATACAGATGAGAACCAAAACATTCAGTCAATCATTCAGCTGTTTGTTAATATATATTTGGCATCAGTTATAAAAGAGTAATTAAAAAGCATTAACCGGAGTTTCCATTTTTATTTATACATTTGGCAATTCTGGGGTATAGTTTTCATAACAAGAAAAGCTTGGTCTTGGTAATTGCTTTTCTTTTATTTGATATTTTCGATTTTATAAACAAAAGCGTTTTGTTCTGATGTGTTTATTTTTCTTGATTGTTAAATTACAAGCTTCATTTCCCTTTGACGATAGAGCTCTGATCTCAATTTTTCCATCCTCATTTTAATTCTTCTTTGTCTCATTTCAGCTCTCCTAGACAGAGGACATGAATATGTTTTCTTTATGGCTATTTCTTCCCTGTTTATTTTTCTAATGTAAAATATGTTTAAATTATTCAAATTATTAAATATAAAACAACTAAAAGTTTATATTCAATCAAGATAAAAGGATCTTAAAAAACAGAGAGGAAAAAAATAACACACATATCTAAAGATGAATGTGAAAGTCAGACACCAAATTCCTAAGAGTAGAAGGTAAAAGCCAAGAGAGGCTTTGAGGTGATGGGTTAGATGACACTGTCTGGAGAAAAGAACAACAAAGAACACAAGTCTGTCTTGGGTACCAGGCCTCAATCTGTTGTTTGTCTTCCAACCACAACTTTAGAGGCCTAGAGTAAGCATGCCTTGTTTCTACAGAAGAATGGGAATGGGTCTACCTCTCCAGCCTCTTCTGCTTCAGCACCCCTCCCACCCAGTTCAGAGAAAAGAGTTATCCAGACACTTATTTCCTGAAGGAATTCCTTGCAGACATGTATGAGTCTCGGGTATCTATCTATGCTTTCTGATGATTTAACTCAATACAAGGACAGCATTGAAAGAAGTTGCTTTCTATCACACACCAAGCATTTCATTTATGCCAAATGAGCTGAGCATTTTTCTACTCATTGTCCTACTCAGTTTCTGCAATGAACTTAGCAGAAATTGGCTCTGCTTCATGGAAGGAAAAACTAGAAGGTTTTGAGAAGATTAAGCAATAGGACCAAGATCACTAGCTAGGAACTGGTAAATGGCAGAGCTGGTACACAACACCTAAGTGTCTGCACAAAACTCTACTGTGTGTGAGAACATTCTGACTACACCAGGGATTCTACTCTTGAGCTATAAGGCTATGTCTGTGTGAGGTCAGTATTTCACACTCTATCTGATGATTCTTGTGGAAGTAGGGCTAATATTCTAATATGTTGAAAATCCTTGTTTTTTTCATACTCTGCAAATGATCTCTTTTTGCTGTGGAATAATCCTTCTGTACACTGTGAATATGTATCACTCTCACTGGTTAATAAAGAAGCTGATTGGCCTTTAGCAAGGGAGGATCAAGTTAGGAGGAACAACCAAACTGAGGATGCTGGGATAAAGAAGGGCAGGGAAGAAGCCTGCCAGCAGCTGAGGAAACAGGACTTATGGAAAGTGTAATAATCCATGAGCCATGTGGGAGAATATAAACAAGGAATATGGGTTAACTTAAAATGTAAGAGGAGTTAGTAATAGGCCTGAGCTTTTGGCCAAGCACTTATAGTTAATATAAGCCTCTGTGTGTTTTGAGCATAGCTGCAGGACAGGAAAACTGCAATTACATCTTTTCTCTGAGAGGGACCTGAAGTCATTAAAGAGAGTTTCCTAGGGTAGATAATGAAAAGTTATAATATAGGAATCCCTCTTCTTTTTGAATATTTTGAAATAAGTGATGGTAGCTGATCCAGGTGGAGCCCTTCTAAGCACAGAATTCCATGTGCTTTACTGTTGCTACAACCTCACAGCCTGTCATTCAGATGTTACTAGTATCTCTACTTCTCAGGTTAGGAGCTAAGGAAGAAATAGATTTTGGAAACTAATTTGGCTTCTGATGCTCTACTTCTATAGCATGACATCATACCATTTTTTGGAGTTATTTGGCTTAAAAATTAGACTATCAGGATTTTCTGGCACCAGCAAGCTTTTTTTAATCCATTTTCTCTTTTCTTTTTCTTTTTTCTTTTTTTTTTTTTTTTTTTTTGGTGGGTGTGGAGGGTTACTTGTACAGTGATACCTACTACAACAGACTAGTAGCTCCCTGGGCAGGTCACTATTCACAAGTGATTCACAACTGAACAAAACAGGGGAGTGAGCTCAGTGGACTTCACAATGCTGGAAATACCAAACCTTCCTTTGCACATATTTGTAAAGTTTAGAGTCATTATGATCACGTAGTCTCACCAGTTTCCACTACAAATGTAGTTCTTTTGTAGAACAAAACAAAATGCTTAAGAATTTACCAAGTTTGGAAATAGCCAAGAAAGAACTATTTCTTTTAAGTAGAGGTAATTTAGTTGACTTGAACGTTTTTATTTTCACAGAAACTTAGAAGAGCCAATATATATTCTGTTACTTTGTTAAAATGTTACCCTGGGGTTTACACTACTTTCTGTAAGTTATATAAATCTTGACCACTTTTAATGACTGGATCTGTCATAAAATGCTTCAATCATCTTTGCATGTGTGGAACCAAGAAGGTATTAGTAAAATGAGCTCTACAAACCAGAATTGAATGATACTATATGCCTGAAGTATGAATAACCCTATTATAAATATTATGTAAGATACTGAAATGTACATTTTCAAGTCTCAGATTGCATAGTCTACCTTGATCCCAGACATTTTCATCAGACCATGTTTCGGAATGCACCTTCTCGATTTGCAAGTGAAGACTGATTTGGCAAAGAATGACTGGACAAACGTCAATTCGCTGATTTGTTAAATGATTAAATGATTGTCTCCATAGTAGAACTTATAGACCTTAGTTGAGAGATCTAAAAACTCACATTGATTGACCAAAGCCTTTTTCTCAAATAAAACTAACTATACAGAAAGAAATTTTGGGTCTCTCCATCCAGTTAAATGTTGTTATAAGTATACATGGTAATAGTTTTTTCCCCTGCATCTCTAAGGAGCTTCACTATTCAAGTTAAGTCTCCTCATTATACAATTAAAAATAGCAAGGCCAAGAGAGATCAAGGACTAGAATTCTTGGTGCTGAGAGATGGCTAGTGGGTTAAGGGCACCTGCTGCTTTTCACAGGACTGTGATTCAGTTCCCAGCACCTGCACAGCAGGTCATAACCACCTGTAACTCCAGTTTCAGGAGATCTGACACCCACATCTGGCCTCCACTTGCACTGCATACACACAGCATGTAGAAACACATGCAGACAAACTTTCATATGTATAAAAATGCAATTTTTAAAAAGCAAAGAAATAGGCATCTCAAATTAGCATGGTAGTGGAAAACAGAATCTTCATACAACAGTCTCTTTCACCCATGGAGACACCTTCTGAGACCTTCCAACAAAGCATGAAAATACAGATGGTTCTAGTGTATATGCTATAGTTTTCCCTACACCCCCAATAAAGTTTAATTTACAAATTAAGCACAATAAAAATTAGAAAAGCAAAACAAAACAATTGTAACAGTATGATATTATATAAAACTTAGGAATTATTTCTTTCTGGAATACTCTATTTAACATTTGCATACCTCTATTGACTGTAGAAAACTCAAATAATAGAAACAGAAAAATACAGATTTGGGGATAATAATGGTTATTTTACCTATGTATATGCTGCGTTTCAATTCTTTCTTTTGCAACTCTGGCTAGTTAGGATTACCAAGGGTGTAGGCCACAAACATGAAAATATTACCCAAGGCATATGTGAGAAGGTGGGAGTAGCATCTGCAGTAACAGAACTGAGAGGACAAAGCCAGGCATGTTGGTATATACCTGTAATCCCAATACTAAGGAGGCTTAGACAGAAGTATTCTGTAGTTCAGCTTTATGACTTCCCCCACCCCCTAAAAATGGACCACTGATTCAATAATTTTATATGTAGTTATGTACACAAATGGTTGTAAAACACAGCAAAGTATTTGGGGAGAGATTCCTCCTTAGGGAAATTGTACAGGGCCTGTCTCTAGTCTCCCATAGTAGTACTACCCCATCTGTATATAAACAAGCAGTTCGGCTTCTTTGACTCTTCTAGCAACTGGCTGATGTTTTTCCTTAGCATTCAAGCTAGCTGTGTGTGGCATGAGTTATACCTATCCAAATCAGCCCATTGCAAACACAGAGAGGTTGTAAATATTGCATTTGATCATTTTCTCTGTAATTTGCTGTTCATAGGGATGTTTTGCATATGTTGATTAAATATGCACTTTCAACTGCCTGGGGAGCCAGAGTCCCTCACAGCAGACCAGTGTGATCTGGTCCCAGGAGGCTGCAGCACTCCAGAGGGGCATAGTCACATGGACTACCTGCTTCAGCTTGTCTTAGCAACAATGATGGCCATATGTGAAGCTGCAGGAAAACAGATGCTGTTTTTCCATTTGTGAAATCAAGTTGTTGGAAAGTAGTCAGGTTTCCAACGCACGAGAGCTCATCTAATCAACCTACGGAGACAGTGTGAGCTTTCTCAGAAATATTTGACAACATTCCCTAGCTCTGGTGACTAGAAATACTTAGGAAATCACAAAGTGATCGTCCTTTCCCCACACAGGTGCATATAATAATCTTTTCATATGGCTAGAAATGGAATCCGTAATTTTCCCAAACAAAGAGAATATGTAACCCAGTTGCCAGTTACGTAAAAGGATTCAGGTCATGGTCTAAATCGAGGGTCCTATATGGTATTACGTAAGTCATTAGTTATTTCTGTCCTTACGACTAGGAGAAGTAACATTAGAGACTCACAAAAAGACAGTCTCCTTGTTATCAGTTCAGAATTATCATTTTACCAAGAGCACAAGCCTCAGTATTCTGGAATCCATTTCCCCCTTGACCCATATTGCAAGGAGCCATCACATCACGTGTGCTGCATAACATTCCACTCTAACTGCTTGCAAAGCTCCTTTACGAAGTCTGAAACTCTGACCTATTTCTCAGAGTCAGTATCCACAACAAAGAATAGTTTGAAATCAGGTTATCTAGAGTGAATACAATATCTTCAGGGGTAGAGAAATGCCATATGCCCATTACAAAATGTTCAAGCAGTGCAGCCATGAGCCAGATCCACTGTGGCTAAAACCTTGCTTTTAATCACCACAGTTCTCTAATGTGTGGAAAGAAAAGTAGACAAAAGCTGGATATGAGTAATGCTAAGTTGGCAACCAATAAACTTGGATGCTACTCCTGTTCCAATCATTACTTTCTGATGTTATTATTGTCTGGATTTTAATTATTTATGAAATATGAATGACATAAGGAATCAAACAGATAAAAGATATCAGCAAGTTTTAAGAACTAAAAGTCTCTATAGAACCTCAAGGTGTTAGTAAATTCTGTTCTAGTTACCTCTGTACTGGGTAGTCTAGTATGCTGATGGAGATCTACCTTGAGTGTGTGCCACCTTGAGAAACAATGGAAGATGACAGTATAACAATGCAACCACTGGGCAGTGGTGGCGCATGCCTTTAATCCCAGCACTTGGGAGGCAGAGCCAGTCGGATCTCTGTGAGTTCGAGGCCAGCCTGGTCTACCAAGTGAGTTCCAGGAAAGGCACAAAGCTACACAGAGAAACACTGCCTTGAAAAAATAAGACAATGAAACCACTGCACATACAAAAAGTGTTATTTGTTCAGAAGACAACTATATTATACCCACTCAGAGTAATGTAATTTTGTCACGATGTGTGTTGTGTTTTCAAATGTGAGGGGAACACTAGGACCGGGGATAGTTTCCCAGGACAGAAGCAAGATACATGTGACAAGCATGACCAGAAAAGAATGGAGCATTTATAGAGGTGAGGAAGTTTAAGTTAATTTGACAATAAAAAGCATTTGGTGAAGAAAATAAAGAAAAGAAATGGGTATGGGAAGTACAGATCATGAAGTGTGTTGTGTGTGGTCTTCTCTACAGCTCCGAAGTGGCTATAAGCAATGAAGAGACTTACATGGCTTCTAGGATGAGAACCAAGCAGTGTTTCCAGCTGGCAAATGTAGACTTGCAGTGTACAGAATATGTTGATCCCACTAGAGAAGAGCACACACTTGCATATTCCAAAGAGAAATGGACAATAATAAAGCATCTCAGACCATAAGGACAGACCAGAAAATTGAAGTGGTAATAAATAAATATCAGAGTATAATTAGCACGAGAGTGGTTACAATGACTCTTGTAGAACTTGATTATAGACACATTATTTTCACACTATTAACTGCTATAAAAACTCAATGAAACATCAACTTTTGCAGTAAATAGGAACAAAACATTTGAAGAAATGAAAGTTACATTGAAATAAGATTAACCTGAGGTCCAACTCCAGACCCAGGATACTTTCCACTTTTTGTAATTTGGAAGGCAGAGTTGGAGTTGGGAAACTTGTATCTTTGTTCCCCTATCTTTAGGATTTCTAAATACTTACAAAAGAAAGAGAAGAAAGGTAGATTGTATGAAGCTATTAACCCATGAGTAATAAACATTTTGTGAGCAAAGTATTGTTGAAGTGGATATTTAAAGACCAGGAGTACTACAAAGGTTTGTGATGCAAGCATTCCCTTGAATGTTTTTAATATATAAGGGACACAACCTCCGAATATAGAGGTTCTTCGATTCTATAGCCTCTGAATCTATTGCCTCTCTGCTTTATTTAGACAAAACTGATTTTTTGCTACTATGGCTCCTCACTAATTCATAAACTAACTTAACTTCATTAATGACCTGTTTTTAATTTTTTATTTTATTTTTGAGACAGGCTTTCTCTGTGTAGCCTGGGCTGTCCTAGAATTCTCTCTGTAGACCAGGCTGGCCTGTAACTCAGAGATCTGCCTACCTCTGCCCCTTGAGTTCTGTAATTAAAGACTTGTGCCACCACTACCCAGTGAACTAGCTTCATTAAATGGAGCTGTAAGGTCCCACAAAGTTTCTGAACATAATTACATGTTAGCTTGAAGTCTGAAGAGGTTCATATATGAGTCATGGTTATTTATATATTATACATCTTTGGACATATCACACAACCTAAGTAATTATATTTTGCATCTACAAAATTAGAGAAACTTATCCATCAAGGAAATGCTTGGAGTACTGCTGTAAAATATAACAGCTTATGTCACATGTGCAGGACATAGTACTTGCCCAGAGCATGAATGTCTTGATTTTATTCATATCCACCAATGAGAAACTAATAAATATTTTGGCCGCCACATAAAGAGTAAAGTCTAACTTGTTCCTAATTCCATGAATATGGTTTTCTCATTGGATCAAGTCATTCAAGTGACAACCACATCTGTGAAGGTGAAGAAACCTCAGAAAGCTGCCATGGAAGAAATGAGGTCAGCATCACATAGAGGACGATCTGCCAGACACCACAAAGCAAGGGGATGGAGTGGGGACAGGCTGTTCACTGTTCGTCTTATCACTGGGTCCTACCTTGTCACTATCCATTCAATATTAGTTGGTGCTCTTCTGAATGGTGGGGAAACCAATGTGTTTCTCATAGCTTGAAATCCTCTCAAAGAATAGCAGAAACACATAGCAGGAAACCTTCCATTCAGCCACAGTGGACTTTGGCTATTTTCAGAATGTTAGAAAACAGATCTATGAGCTGCAAATATGTGTGCATAGCAGCCAAGCTCATCTACATCCCACTCATGTCACGAAGGGAAGACACTGGCTCCCTCTGGACCACCTCCATGGTCTGTTTTCCTCCTCTGGGTTGTAAACTATTTTTACTTTTGACACCATGATCATTCTAGGAACAAAAAAAAAAAAAAAAAAAAAAAGAATGAAAATGTTTTTAGCTATAGCTGGCAAATGGAAATTACCTCATGTACCACAGAGGTTAGATATTTAAAAGATATTTTATGAGCTATTCTTAAGTTTCACTTCTATATCCAAATTTTCTTTATTCAAATGAATATTAAATGGCCATTGTTATGAATCAGGATCTGATGATATGAAGAACAACGCATAGCATGTCTGCTTGGGATTTACTATTTATCAGGTTACCTCTGTTGGTGTGAAAATTCTACCAAGTCAGTGTGACCTCTTACCTTTATAGAAAAGTGAAGCAGAAAACCTGAATCTGTAGTGTTCACCTGAGGCTACTGTCTCACGCACCACGATAGTGAGTATATGCTTACATGGATAACTCATAAGAAACGTCCTTACAGCTTTCATTACAACTTCAGATTTCAAAGCAGATCATGAAGGTTGGGCATTTTGATGTTTATACCATTGTGGAATTGCTCTAAGCAATATATGACATCCAATCTTACTGCTGCCCATCATGTGAAACTTTCTGAACTGATTGCACTTCTAAAATGATTTGACTTTCTTAATGTAGTATAGTATCTTTGATGATTTGAATGATAAATGGCCCCTCATAAGCTCTAGTAGTTGAACAGTGAATCCTTGGTTGATGGCACTGTTTGGGGATGTTATGAGACTTTTATGTCATGGAGACTTAATAGAGAAAGTACGTGAATGGTCCAGGAATATGAGAGTTTACAGCCTCCATCCACTTCCAGTTCATTCTCCATGTCTGATGTTTGAGGTTAGAGATATGCTCTGGAAACATAGCTATGCTTCCACTGCCATTGTGGGCTACTCATCTCAAACTGTAACAAAAACAAACTCTTCTAAGTTGCTTTTGGTCATAGTATTTTATAATAATAACAACAAAATGTAACTAATATAAAAGTTGTTTGAAAAATTGGAATTGACCCTGTAAAAATTCCACTGTGTTGTTTTTTGGAGGAATATAGACGACTTTGGAACTTTGGACAAGAAAAGCACTTGAATGCTACAATCCAATCTGAATGCATCATTCTAGTAGGAGCCTGGAAGACAATATTACTGAGAGTAATGCACACTGTGGAGCCCTGGATCATAAGGATTCAGAAAGAACCAAGGGATTAAAAGCAGCTGGACCAGAAGTCACTCCTGGCTGCTTCATTTACTAAACTTGGTAGTCATGCAGGAAATTTGAAGCTATAGATTCCTCTTCCTGGATCTCAGTTTCCCATGATTCTGTCTTTGCTTCCTCCCTTCACTCCAGACTGATCAAATGACAGATCATCAGTGATATCTTTCCTTACTCTCTAGACATGCATCTCCCTGTTGATACCAGACTTTCCACTCTTATTTTACAGATTGCTTTGTAGAACCTAAAATGCTTGACATTGTGGAGTAAACTATTACTGTTCCTTACTCTAGAATAGAAGCTCCATGAGGGCAAGGATTCTAGAACATCTATTTTTGCCCAGAAGAGAGATTGGTACAAAGAATGTATTTCATAAATATTCACTGGATGAATGAACATATTCTAACCTCACTAAAAAGTCTTAATTTTGGTTAACAGAGGACTTGTTCTTGTTCAGTTTGGCATGGAAGGATGCTAAGAAGAAACTGAAAAACTCTTCTGCTTACCAATGTTCAGATCCTTCACATTCTTCCACAGTTTTTTTTTTTTTCTTTTGTTTGTTGGTTTTGTTCTGAGATAACTTTTCTTTGTAGCCCTGGCTGTCCTGGAACTTGCTCTGTAGACCAGGTTGGTCTTGAACTCAAAGAGATCCACCTGTCTTTGCCTCCAGAGTACTGGTATTAAAGGCATGTGCCACTCTACCATCTGTCTTTCCATAGGCATTTTCAAAGCATTCTTTGAGATCTTTCTTTAAATGCAGAGTATATATATTTAAAAAAAATCATTCCAACAGCACCGTTGGCACGCCCCTTTAATCCCAGCATTCAGGAGGCAAAGACAAGAGGATCTCTGAGTTCAAGGCCAGCTTGGTCTACTTAATGAGTTCTAGGACAGCCAGGGCTATGAAGAGAGACACTGTCTCAAAAAACAACAAAACAAAAATGCAGAAACCAAACCAAAACAAAACAAACAATAAAACAAATCCAACAAACATTCTATAAAGAGTAGATTTAAAGTGGATTTTGGAGAAATCTCTGTCAAATTTGATCTTAGCCATTAAAAATCTAAAGCAAAAGAGTAACTTTTACAAATTTGGGGCTTCTGTCATGTACTTTGTATAGTATGAGAAATGGCCCAGGTAGATTTGTGGCTACATACCCCAACTGCACCAGCCAACTGTCTACTGCCCCATGCTCCTGACATAAATTGTAGTCATGTATCATAATTGAAAGTACATATTTTTAAGATAGAAACTGTACCTGGCAAATAACGATGCAGGTTTGTTCTCAGTTTAATTGAGTCTGGGAAGCCTTTTTGCAATATGGAGATTAACTGTCAAATTTATGTTAATATGATCTCAGAGAATGTAACGTCTATAAAAAGTTTCTCCCTCACCCCTCACTTGAGCATCTCACATTGCCTGGCTGCAGTTCCCCTATGCTGGTAGTTTCCTATGAAACCAAACCAGGTCAGGTCAGTCCTGAAAAAGCAAGGCACTTAACACATTCCATTCATTAAAGACATTAAGACAAATAAGTTGAAATCATAGCTATTATACAGAGGGAAAACTGTCACAATGGTTGACTTTGCCGCATCTCAGCAGAATCATTCTATGCCAAGCTCTCCTTTATCTGATTAACACAAGATTACAAAGCTCTTCTGAGCACTCTCCCTATAATACAAAGAGCCTTTCATTCCTCTAAATACTACCCTTTTTTATGTGAAAAAAATGCGCCACCCATTTTTTTTTTAATTTTGTGATTTAAGAAAAAATGCAAACAGTTTGAATCATGAGTCCTGTTGTGGGGACTGAGTTAATTAAAAACATGATGTATACATACAGCTGATCCTACTCACCCTAATGAAGAACATTAATTCTAGAGCATGTGTGGCTGTAGTCACATTGCTACAAATTACTGGACTCTTTCCTTTATCTGTTTCCAAGAAAGTCTCCCCCTGTTAGTTAGGAAAAAAGAAAAATATGACGCCTTAGTTCTAGGCAGCATAAATTACACACATCAATCAGAGGAAGCTTAAATTAAAATACACATTTGGCAAACAAATATGAATATGTTGATCTCATCTGTGAATCAAAATGATTTACTGACTCTGTTGACCCCCCACTGTTCAACATGAAGGTCACTGCAAGCAGCTTCTCTCTCATTGAGAAATGTTTTCGAGTCTTTTAAAGATGTGATTTTATATATGCCCTAATGTTCAATCTAGTGATTCCAACGTAGAGAGATTGATTTATCTTATAAAGAAAATACAGGCTCATTTTTATTTATGTAATCCAAAACAGATAGCTAAATTAAAATGGTGAAAAAAAAAAACTACCAGTAGTTTATAGTTCCCACATTGAAGATTTTTCCAATGTGTTTATGATATTTTCTAATCTAGCAGAATGCTATTTGTGAAATGGACTGATACACCTTTCCGATATTGAGTAATCATAAATCAGTCTATTCTTATCACCTACAGCATACATTATAGGGCTGGGACCCCTGGAGGGCACCCATTACATGGTGACGCTAAAGTAGAGATGATCTTGGGTCTTGGCTTGCCATTTCTCACAAACACCTGTAGGTGAAACAGGCAGTGATCTCCCCGAACCAAAGCATATTTTGTTATGACATTAATTTTGAATATGCATGTTGTACTTTCTTGCTGAGACATCATCATTATTACCATGAACTAGTATACTGATACCTGCCTTTGTTAGTTAGATTACACCTCAATACTACACATCCTCACAGGTGTATGAAAGGACAATTTAAACTGATTTAAAATTGTGCACAGCACAGATGCCTTGCAAATTGAAGAAGGACAGTCACCAAGGAAACCTGATAAACTATCGATGTCTAGGTCTCCTTCTACCAAAGTCCAAATCAGTGGTTGTGAAGTGAGGCATGGATCTGTATTCTTGGATCAGTCCAAGGCTATTCAGAACAAACTTTGAGAAGGGATATTGGGGGGATAGTTTGCTGAGAAGAAAAGTAAACATTATATAACTTGTTGGGTTCTAGCAGTTTTACAAAAATTATATGAAAAGATTAAATCCATGGCTGGGATGACCATTTCACACTAGTAAGTAAACAGCAGAAAGAGGAGTTATAAAGGGCTTCTGTAGGACAGCTGTTTTATATTAGAGAATTTCTTCCTTCCTTCTTTCCTTCCTTCCTTCTTTTCTTCCTTCCTTCCTTTCTTCCTCCCTCCCTCCCTCCCTCCTTCCTTCCTTCCTTTTTTCTTTTTTTGATGTAGGGTACCAGCAGAACTAAGAATTACCAGAAAAGCAAGTCACCCAGAGTAAGGCACTTACCAAACACACCAAGTTTTTTTTCTTTCTTTTTTTTCTTTGAACCCCAAGTCTTAAAAGCATATTTTAGTCTACATATCTATTTTCTTTGGTATCATATCACATATACTGATTGTTAACTTAGGACATACAATTGCTATGCTTCTTGCACAAATGCTCAAATAAATTATGGCTCTTTACAATGTTGGGTAATAATAAACAAGTGTGGAAAGTTCTAGAAGACAGGAAAACACTGAAGTAGGGTAAAAGGAAATCCCAGTTTCTCATTTTAGGGAGTATAGAAGCAACTGCTTATCTCTCCTCTGTAAGAAGCAACCGAGAAACTAGTAAACTAGTACAGTTTAAGAAAAGATAGGTTAAGGATGTTTGAAGAGTGCTGTCTTAGGGAGGAAAAAGGACTGAGTCAGTTTTATCAGGGCTCATATTGACTGTTAAGATGGCCAAGATGAATGGATTGGTTGTGCAGCAGTCTGTTCATTTTGGCTCAGATAGGCACTGCCAAGAGGAACTTGGGTATAATTTTGCTCTGTGCTAATTAGAGTTGGTCAAATGATCCTCTGATGAATTTCCTCCCCTGGATAGAATTTGAGAGAATATACAACAACAAAGTAATTATCAGGGGTGCCAATTATCCATAGGGGTGCCCAAGCTGGATCCAAGGATGTAGAACATGGTCTCAACTTCTTAGACAATTTCCTCCCCATCTAATGCAACCCCATTAAAAGTCCTCTTTCAGTGGGCACACAACCAATAGTGCATATGCTGATAGCATTTTCACATACAAATCTGATAGTTAGGCACACCATTACCCAATTTACACATGCAAATGCAGTAATTGTGTGTACTGTGGGCTCCTGGAAACCTGGCACACACCCAAAATGGAGGCCTTTTCAAAGCATGGCCAACCCACCAAATTCCTCTTTTACAGCAACTCAGCTCACTGTCTCACCTCTGCCTCTGTCATTCAACATTCTATGGGATTCTGGGAGAAGGGAGACATGTTTTGTGGACTTCCCTCAATGGCTGAAACTTATTCTCTAGAACTAGAAATGAGAGTGATCACGGGTTGTTACAATAAGTGATTTGCACTTTTCAAAGAACAGAGATTGCTGTTTACAGCTATGTGCACATGAGTTTATCCCAAGATGCATTTGATTATTCTAATTTGCTGAGCTGCTGCAGAAGCAGCCATTAACTGTTTCCTGTTTCTTTGTTTATGTATTTCAAATATTCTGGGGCTACTAGAGTATTCAGGCAGTACAAAGAAGACAAAGAAATTAAGAACTACTAACAGCCTTGAGTATACTTATTGTACCAGTATTTTTAAGACAGAAGATGTAAGTTCATGGAAGGATCAACCAAAAACAGCAAAAAATAGCAATACAGGAGAATTCCCCAATAGTAAAGATGAATATTTTTTATTTAAAAAAAGAGTGTAATTGAAAATTGTAACTCCAATTTCTTTGGAAAATATTTATTGTATAATTCCAATGTTGATATACTGCCTTGTTCTCTTTTTTTCAACTTTGGTTATTCTATCTCCTTTATCTTATTCTTTTTTTTCTTTTATTGAAAGTATATGTTTTTCATACAATATATTAATTATAATTTTCTTTTTCCTAATTCTTCCAGATCTTTCCCACCTTCCTTCCATCTGGATTCACACCTCTTTTGTCCCTCATTAGAAAACAAAAAGGCATCTAAGGAAAAATATAAAATAAGACAAAAACAAACAAATCAGAATAAAAAAAATATATATATAAGAAAAAGGGCCAAAGAAAAAGCATGAGAAATACATATAGATGCAGAGACACACATGTTCACACACACAAGAATCCCATTAAAAAAAAAAAGAATTGGAAGCTATAATATACATACAAAAGATCTACAAGTTAAAACAAAAACAAACAAAGAAACAAAAACCAAACGCCCTAACTTAACATTATGAGACCAAGAACCTCCAAAATGCCACTGAGTTAATTTGGTGTTGGTCATCTGCTGCTGGGCATGGGGCCTACCTTTAACAGTGGTCGGTTTCCCCAGTGACACTCCCTTGGGGCAAAGTGATTTGTTTATTTGCAAGTGCTTATCACTTCAAGCTAGCTTCTGGGTTAGAAGTGTGTCCATTTGTCTTTCAGCTCTAAGACCCCATTTGGTGCAGACCCATGCAGGCGGTGTGCATGCTTATCAAGTCTTAGTGAGTTCATCTGTGTCAATCCTGCTGCATTTAGAAGGCCTTGTTTCCTTGATGGCCTCCTTCCCCTCTGGCTCCTACACTGTTTCTGACTTCTTTTCCTCAAAGTTACATGAGCCTTGAGGGGAGGCATCTCATTTAGGGCTATGTGTTCCAAGGTCTCTCATTCTCTGCATAATGTCTGGCTATAGGTCTTCAAATTTGTTCCCATCTGCTATAGGAGGAAGTTTCTCTGATAATGGCTGAGCAAGGCAGTTATCAGGAGTCATTTTCTCCTACATTCATTGATCAGAACAGTAGTTTCCAAATTCCCCTAGGTCCCTAGCTTATCTAGTCTCATGTTCTTTGCTACTCAGACAGTGTTAGGTATGGATTCCATCTCATGCAGAGGGCCTTAAATCAAATCAGATCTGGTTGGTTACTCCTACATGTTTTGTGCCATTATTGCTCTAGCATACTTGCAGGCAAGACACCATTAAAGATCTAAATAGTTGGGTTAGTGTTTACCATTCTTCCTTGGTAGCATGCAAAATATCTTCCAGGACTAAGAATGTTTGTTCTTAGGGATAAAGGCTTAAGGTAGGCACCAGGTTGACTTCTCCTTGATCAAAGAGTTGTGTAAGTGTTGTCTTCAGCAATAGGGCCTTATAGTCAATTTGTGGTGAACAATCAGTAGCCTGGGTTGTTTGGTGGTTCCCATGGGGCTGTTTTGACCAACAACTTGATTAGATGTAACCCATTCCTGGTACTGGAAGCTTTGGTAATGAGAGATGTCCAGTTGGGCCTTTATTTTCCCTGTTACTTGGTGATTTATTTAGATCAACTTCATATATGTATAGATTTTAGGAAGCTTCTATTGCATTAGGTTTCCATGTGACCCCTCAAATGGCTCTTAGTTTTAGGTGTCCCTGTGTGTATTTCCTTCCATCTCCCCTCTTCCCTCCATCTCCTTGTTTGATCCTCCCATTCTAGGACTCATCTTCAACTATCCATAACTATTCTACTTCTCCTTCCTAGGGATATCCATCCCTCCTCCTCCTCATCCCCTATTTTATACCTAATCTCTGTGATTATATGGATTGCAGCTTGCTTATCAATGACTTATCAGATTTTCTTCCAATTGCATCTTTAACCACAGCTCCTGACAAGAACCCTTCTCCCTTGTAATGTCCTGGTGGACAGGCACATCTATTATTCTAGGGTGACAAGTCTGGATGGGTTTCTGGATGGGTAATAGTTACAGAAAAAGATCAATGCCATATTAGAAGCACTTGGGGAGCTTCCAGGTTACTAAGCATGGAGGGTGCCCAGGGAAGGCAGAAGTGCTCCCCACTTTTCCTCATGCATTGACCTGTGTACCCCTCCCAGCTGGATATTCACATACACTTGGTTAAATTGTTTATATTAAAATGATGAATTCAAGTAAAATGAATTCACTGACTTTTGTGAGCCCTCCCAGTAGCCTATAGAATCAAGGGAGTGTGAGAATTCTGAATTATAGCCAGTTACTCCTGGACATAGACCACAGTCTGTAACTTCTGACTGGCCTGTGTCTTCCTCCATTGTGTACTGCTCTAGTGGAATACACCATAGACTGGTTAATTTCTCGTGAACACACACTTATTTCCCACAGTTGTGAAATCTTGGAAGTCCCAGGACAAGGAGCTCACTTGCCAGAGAGAGCAGAAAAAAACAGAAGGGAATTACAAATGATGGCCACAGTTTTCCTGTTCTGAGAATTCCACTCCTGTAATGACAATACAAATTAATCCATAAAGACTAGTCCTCACATTCTAATCACTGTTGACTAAATTTTTCCTCCCAATGCTGCCCAATGCATGAACTCTGGGGCACATACAAGCCACACAGCATCTGAAGCAGAGACACTCAGATCTAATGGGACTAAGCATTTATTATCCTAAAATAATCATTTTTTTCCTTCAGGTCAAAAAAAAGCTTACTTTCTCTAATGCATATTATTAAGAAGGCAAAAATTTAACATATACAATATTAGCAAAATCATTTACATATTTATTGATCCCTAGCAATTTAAGAAAAATAAATAAATTAAACCCAGTTTCATCACCTGTGTTGTGGGATAACCTTTTGTACAATGGGAAGATGTATCTTTGCCAAGGTATGTTCTGACTGGTTTAATAAAGAGCTGAATGTCCAATAGGTAGGCCAAAAATAATAGGAGGGATTTTCAGGGAGAGAAGAAGAAGAGGGGAAGTAGTGTAGGTATGCCAATTACACCAGGAGATGCAGAGCAAGTTGGACACAAGTTAGAGAGGACAGGTAACTGAGCCAGTGGCAAAACGTAGATTAATAAAAGCAGGTTAATTAAGTTATAGGAGCTAGTTGGGAAAAGCCTAAGCTAAAGACCAAGCTTTCATAATTGAGTCTCCATGCTATTATTTGAGGGCTGGCAATCCAAAGAAAGTCTGACAGGGAAGCTTGCTACACACCTAGTATTCATATCTATTTCTTATTTAGAAATTATACAGATACACAAAGATTATTTATGAACTTAATTATTTGTTCAAGGTTTTAAATGTATCTGTTGTAGAATATTATTTCAAGGTGTGTTACTTCTTTATGCTCTGGAACTTTTGTTTAATGATACAAAAATGTGTTTGATTAAATAAAAGTCACCTGCAGTCAGGAGACTGAGTCAGCAACTAGCTGACAGGAAGTGGTAGGGAGGAGCCAGGTGAAAGAGGGTTTATAAGGAGGGGTGAGGAGAAGGGTTTTTGGAGGATATGAGCAAGGAGAGGAGATGAGCTACTTGCTATTCAGCCTCTTTGAAGAGAAGAATTCCACCTTAAACTTTGAACTTGAGTTCTTTAGAGGGAGAGACATTTAGTTAAGTTCCCTTAGTAGCTTTGTAAGAGTTGGAGCCAGAGAAAAGAGATTTCCATCCAGCTACCGCCCTTGCAGCCTAACTGCTGCTGGTAGTAGTGGAGTTGCAGTTGCTGATTGAGATATCTATGGCTTAAAAGGCAGCAACCATTTTTTAAAAAAGGACCTTCATTGGAGGATGGGGGGGCAAGGCAGGAGGGGCAGAAGGAGGGAAGAGGGGAATTATTGTGATTGATATGTAAAATGAATAAAACATTTCTTAATAAAATAAGAAACAAAAGTAAAAAAAATAAAATAAGGACAAGTATCTAGAATTTATCATTTTCAGTTAACACATATATAGCATTGCAAAAGCTGCATAAAACCAAGCCTTATAACATCTTTTATGAGTATTATCCATTTTGTTGAGTATGATCTCTAAAGATGTGATTTATTATGACAAGATTCGAAACAATAGTGCCTTCCTTGATGCACAAAACTCAGCTAGAGAATTCTTAAATTATAAGCAGCTAATGTGCTTGCATTCTTCTTATAAAGTTTTAAAGCTTTTGAATGATTATAAAGCATTTCTTTTATCTTAAAACTATAGATTTTCCTTCTAATCTTGTGAGCCACAATAGCAAAGGCTATGATGTGAATATGCTTTTTATTATCCCCAAAGAAAGTCCCAGCATGATAATACATTTTCACTGCCTTTTGAACATTTTAAACTATTTATTTAGATTAAATATTATTGAGTGAACATTTAATTAAGTAGTTATCTTAATTAGTCTCTTATGTTCCTCCCAAGAAAGAAATAGAAAACAAATTAGAGGTTGTCGCTTTCATAAAAATAGGAAAATACTTCTGTAAAAGCAACTGTGTGAAATGATTATATAGAAAATCTCTTGCAATTATTGACAGCAACTCTTTAAAGAGTAAGAGATTATAGCAAAGTTGCAGGATAGAAGCCTAATATACAAAAGTATCTATATCTCCTCTGAAGGCACAAAAATATCGTTGTGAAATGATAGTCTGAGATGAACACAGGGGTGGCTTCAAGGTGCTTTATACAGAAGTTGGGTTCATGATATATTAGGACGTTTTAATTCCTGAAACAAAAACAAATGCTGATTTAGAAAAAAAGGGGGGGGGGAGATACTATGACACACGTGATTTTTGGATGTCTCTCAACACTACATACATTGGAATCTTGGTCTTCAGTTTTTGAGATTGTTGAATCTTTAAGCGGTAGGGCCCTGTGGCAGATGATTTCATCATGAAGGCACTCATCTTTGTAAGGAATTATTGTACAGTAGATTTTCATGAAATTGGATTATTACACAGTAAAGTAGAGCACCCTAGCTCTCTTTTGTCCTGTCCTGCCATGTGGTCCCTTCAGAATACACTTCTGCAATTGCAATGCCGGGAAGACCCCCACCAAAGCTGGGCAGATTGTTGGCACCATGCTCTTGAGTATCCAGAATGCTGAGTTAAATAAAACTCTTTATGAAGGATATAGCCTCAGGTGTTTTGTTATAACAACACAAAGCAGAGTAATATAGCTGGATGTGTCTTCTCTGATAAGTGAAATCGTCTCTTTTATTTTATGTTTGCATGTATGTATATATGTGTAGGGTTGTGCACATATGTGTGCACATGCCTGTGGAGGTCAGAGGTCAATTTGAGGTTTTTCCTCAATAACTATATACCTTATTTTTCCACATAGGACCTCTAACTGAATCTGGATCTTGCGGATTCAGACAAACTAGATGGCCATCATGTTCCAGGGTTCTCTCCTTCCTATATCTTCAGCATTAGAATTGCAGATGTGCCCAATGTGCTTGCACTTTTTTCCCACATAAATGCTGGTGACTAAAATCAGATCCTCATACTTTCATGGCAGCTACTATACCAATGGAGCCATTTCTGCTGCCTTCTTTTAAAAATTATATATATATAAAACCTCATTCTGAGGCAGGGTATCATGTAGTCCTGGCTGGCCTCAAACTTGCTACATAGCTGAGGGTGGCCTTGAAGCTCTTGATCCTCCAGACTCTACTTTCTGAGTACCAGGATTATAGGAATGTCCTACCATACCTTATTAATAAGAAATAATCTCTTTCAGATTAGACAACCTCCTCACAAAGATTCATTTGCTTCTTGCACTAAGCCTCAATTTAGTCATCATTTGTTTGTGTAAGAAAACTCTCAATAGTAACTTCTATAATTCCAAATTACCTTTTGTGCTAATCTGCCAGAGGAAGAATGATGTCAGTTACTACTGTGAAAAGAGTGCAGGAAGCAGGCATTTTTCTGAAAGAAGCAGTGTTACTGATAGAAAAAGTCCCAACAGAACTGCTGCAGTTCAGAGGGCCATGATGGTTGCTTTGTGTCTCCAGATGTTGGCCAAAGACCAATCACAACTCACCAGAAACCCATCAAACTTCTTCATTCTAGGTCCATAAAAGATAAAAGTGTTTCAAAAGAACACCAAGTCTTAGAAAAAGCAGACCAAACAATGGTAATCCAAAGTATGGTCTATGAAGAGTGGCTGATTTTGAAATGGAGTCCTTAGACTCTGGTGCTCATTGAGGGAGAAACAGATTTTGTGGCCATGTACCTTATCTTCTCCCAATATAGTATTTCTGTTAGACAAGTAACACCCAAAATGCTAATAAGCAGACAGTCCACAGAAGCAGGTGTTCAAAACCTGGGAAATAAATTTACCAGTGAATAACATGAATCTGATTAGATAATAAAAACACATCCCGAAGTCCCAATGGACCTCATCCCAGAGAAAACTAAACAAGCTCAGTATTTAAAGTCTACGACAAATATCAGAAATATTTGAAGTGTCAGAATATCAAATATCAGATCTATTGTGAGTTTATAATCAAGAGGCTTATAAGAATGGTGCACGATGGTAAGGTAGGTACACAAAGTGTTTTAGACATGCATGTTTTCAAAAACAGTTGAAAGTCCTAGTCACTTCCAAGAAGTCACAGCTCCTACTGCTTTCTCACTTGGGTTGGGATTTCAAAATGTGAATTCAGAAGAGAAATCAATATTCAGGTGTTTCTTGTTCTCCATAACTGGACATGGTTTTCCTCAAAGAAAAGTCATTTGATTTTCCTGCAAATCTGCCCAGGTTTCTCCTCTTGGGTTACAAGAAGACCTTTGCCATCATTTCCCATTGACCTTCTGATGCTTAGCCAGATATTTCCCTGTAGTTTCTGTTTTACCACTGTTTGATTATTACTTTCCCTTTTTAGATCTTATAAAAACTAAGGTGATCTAAAAATTGTTTGCCATTTTTATTAAAAATTATGAATATAATTCATCCATAGTGTCTGGAGAATAAAGATAAATAATATAAATAAATATATACAAGTCAAGGTGTGCAATTTAAGTTGGGACTTTGGTCTCTAATAAGGTAGATTGTACTCAGACTCACTAAACTTTAAATGCATCTCTGAAATTAATAGCAATTCTGAATCTATCTGAAAACTTCTTTATGAAGAAGTTTAAAAAATATGAACTTTACACACATGTGAAATGATATTACTGACAACAAAATGTTGGATATGGTCTGTGAAACAGAAGAGTTCCAAAAATAGAAAAGAGTCATCTGTCCATCAAGGAAACACACACACACACACACACACACACACACACACACACACACACAATGGCTAAATCATATCGTGTAGTTGTGGACAGTCTTCCACCAGCTGCTGATTTGGTGAGTTGGGTTTCTTTTGAACAGATAGCTGAAGTTACAAAATACCGAAGTAGTACGTACTCCTCCTTCCTCTTTAGGAGCTTTTGCCAGGAATTGTTTACAACTTGCAAGACAACTTCAGAGTTTCCATCTATATCTATCCCTGAGGAATACTAACTGAAAGTTAATTAAACAAATAGAATACTGCCAGCCATACAAGTTGTGTGAAGACGAAGAAATGATTTTGTTCACTGTGCTCTAGCACAGAGGCGCAGCCACACACTTACACCTTTTAAGCAACAGCAATGACTTGGCAGTATCCACTCATCCGTGTGTGTGTGTGTGTGTGTGTGTGTGTGTGTGTGTGTGTGTGTGTGTGTGTGTGTGTGTGTGTGTGTTACGTACTCAGTACTTGAATGTGACTTTTCCTTTGTGGAAGGAAAAGTACAAATTTCAACAGCTATTCAAGGCTCCAAATGTAGCTTTGCTTCAAAGAGTCTAACTGGTCCATTTTCACTTTAACAAATGCATCCAGGAAAACTGAAACTAATAGAAAAGAAGACAATTAATTGTATATTTAAAAATATATTTACAATGGGACTCCTGCTGATGTCGCTGCTCAGAGATGATTGAATGAGACTGGCAGTCATTTTTTCTTGACAGGGAGATGTAATATATCATTATGGTACACTTATATACACAGACACAGTGAATAGGGCTCATATCACAATGGATCAAGTTTGAGATGGAACTAAAGAAAGTCTGTAAAGTAGCCAGAGATGGGGACATAGCAAGCTCAGTCAAAATTCAGGCACAACACGTAAACAAAATCACCAGCCAGATCATAATAAGATGTGTAACTTACAGATGAGAATCAATACCAGGTAGTCACCATCCAAAGTCACCTATATAGCGCAGGCTCCAACTACTTCATGATGCTTAGGGACCATATTGAGCAGAGGTGAGACATAGTAGCACGAGCCAAAGCTCTGAGATCTACTGGAGTGACCAACAGCAGGAGCTGAGAGGGGAGTGAGGAGACCATTGGTCATTCAGTGGCTGCATACTACTACCCCAAGTGAAAGTAGATCCATCTGAAATGGCTGTGAGCACATCATGATGGGTTCTAGGAACTATGTAAAGCTATACATTCTCAGATGGAAACAGAGGCTTATGGTAATATAGGGACTAGAATCATGTATCAAGATACTACTTATCTATTTCAAAAGATCCCAAGTTTATTAATTCTACCATTATTCCCTCTCTCATCATCAGCTCCTCTCACCTTCAGATACGAACAAATTGAGGAAACATAATCACATCATTGTCTTTTTGTGTGTATGTGTATGTTTGTGTGTGTATGTGTATTTGTTTACATACATGTGGCAGGGATTTCACATGAGCATACAGATGCACATGCACATGTCTACAGAGACCAGAGAAAAATGATGAGTGTTGTTCTTCAGGAACAATCCATCTCAATTTTTTAAGGCATGTTTTAAATCTGTGTGTATGTGTATGTCTGTGTAGCAACAATCTAGATTGGGGATCATGTGGATCTGGATTTGAAAATATGTCTGCCTCTTCCTTTGTTAATCTGGATAAGAAAATGGCTTCATTTCCATCTCTGTTTCTTTCCCTGTTACAAAGAAAGTTAAAATAACCACTTTAGAGATGACATTGAATTTAGAGTATGGGGAATGCCCACCACACATGATATATATGCAGTAAATATAACTGTTCTTATCAGAGAGAGACCAGTATGACATAGAAAATGAGATTCCCTCTGCATATGGGAGACAGTTGTGTAGCTGGGTCTGTTTGAGCAGCCCCTGGCAGTGTGATCAGGATCTATCCCTAGTGCATGAGCTGGAGCCCATTCCTTATGGTAAGAGACCTTGCACAGCCTTGATGCAGTGGGGAGGGGCTTGGTCCTGCCTCAACAAAATGTACCCCCATAGGAGGACTTACCCTTTTAGAGGAGGGGATGGGAATGGAGTGGGGGGGGGGGGGGGGGGGGGAGCAGGAGGAGGGATTGGGGAGATCTGTGGTTGGTATGTAAAATGAATTTTAAAAATTTAAATAAAAAAATAAAGAAAATGAAACTAAGCTCTCAGTTGAGTTCCAACTTTGAGCCCCAACTACTTGAGTAGTAGAAAATTAAGCTCAGTGAAACTTAGAAGTATTCACCTTAAAAAATGCAGACAATAGTAAATGCTTTATGAGTTTGATGCCACTATATAGACAGTGCACCTGCTGTCCATGGTAAGAACCTAGGCATGGGGAAATTAAGACCTCTTGAGTTTCTTTTTTCCAGGTTCTTGTCACCATCAGAGAAAGTATTTAGAGATTAGACAAAGTAAGGTATTGAAGGAAATTTTATTACAGGATAAAACTGTACACTTAAAGACTAAGTGCAAGCAGTCCAAGACAGTGGCATCAACCTGGAGTTTGGATAGGGTCTGATGGGCAAACTTTACAGGGGAAAGGAGTGATTTCAAGAATTGGGTTAGGACCCTTGGTATTCCTGTGGATTTTGGATGTGTCATGGTATCAGGTGTACCATGGAAACAGCCTACAAGGCTAATGATATAAAGATGTCATTATAATGAAGAATAGCTAGCAGTCATCTTGTGGCTCTGTTAATTCCAACCAGCTTTGTGTCTTGAACATTTGAATAGTCACATGGTATTCTGCAGTAATGCTGGTCTGTGTCTGTTTAAGACACTGGCCACCATGCAATCTGCTTCCTTTCTCCCCTTTGTGTAGCTAGCATACCTTATACTTGCCAAAATGTTGGTGACAATAAGTGCTTGACATTGGTATTACATTATGTTTCTTATTGGGAATCCAGGTGGGAATTTTTATAATGACTTGTTTAAAAAATAAGTTTCATACATTTGGGGGGTGCATACCACAGTACCTGTGTGGAGGTCAAAGGACAATTTTCATGAATTAGTTTTCTCTTTCTACCCTACCATATGAGTTTGGGGATCCCAATGCTAAGTTGATAAGGTTCTGATTTGTCCTTAGGAAGCTGTGTTTTGGATCCAGAAAGTGAAATGCTGCAGTAGAGACAGGATAGAGATAGGTTTTAAAGTCTACATGAAATAATGTTATTGGGCTTCTTGGCAAGTGCTTTCACTTGCTAGAGGAGAGGTAGGTAATAACAGATATGAGAGGCTTAAGTGGAGTGTGTATGGGAAGACAGGGCAGAGAAGGTGGTAGGGAAAGTGATAACTAATAAATACTAAGGATGCTTGGGGGAAAATATTGAAACCTACTATTTTATAAGCTTCTTAAAAATATTTTTTAAGTTATTTTGACAGAGTTACACTACATGAGCATGTTGGAGTAGGGACAATCCTCCTCCTAAAAGCTGCAGGTTATTAAACAAAAACCCAATTCCAAGTGTGAAATATCCCCCTTTTGGAGTTGTTAGTCAGAGACCATGAAAACAACACAAGATGTTCCACCAGAACTTGATGACAGGACCCTGTTACTGAAGATCCCACACCCTTTGGTAGACGGACATGAAAAATATCAAGTTGATAAACCCTAGTAAGTTCCTTCAAGGTAGCTTTCATGGTTCCAAAAGATGCCTTTCAGGCTAATAAGGCAAAAGAAGTTGCAGTCATTCTCAGCTATAAAACATGGAAGCTGCAATAATGACCAGCCTGGTAAGATATATCCATTGGCTCAATGGTGGCTTAACTTCTACAGTAGTAACCAACAATTTATGGATTAGATTTCAGGCCTATTCTGCAGAAGGCAACTCATACCTGGTACTGTAAACCTGGCCAAGAACCCATGATTGAAAGGTCATGAGTACTAGAGGAGGACTGAATAGTAGTATTTTGCTAAATGAATATAGTATCAAAATGCTTCCTAAATGCTTATCTTTAGAACTGTAGATTGATGCAGTTCTCTGCCAATATCAGAGAGACTTCTCTCTACAGTTGAGGGGAATTAGTTATCACAAAGACCCACAACTAGTCAAAGTACAGAGCCTGTAGAGTGCTCTGTCCTAAATGAGACATCTGTACCATATCCTTCCCTCAAAGTTCAAGTAATGTGGTGGAAAAGGGTAGAAAGACTGTAAAAACCAACAGTTATGGTAGACTGCTGTGTATCAATTACTTCTGGACATGACATGGCCCATGTCCTCCTGAGCTCAAATCAGCAATGGCTGCCTGCACAAACCTGCCCAAGATCCAGCCCATTAACATCCCAGCATGGGGATGGGAGGGGTTCTGAGGCTGCCAGACTCCTAGCTGAAGAAGAGTTTCCACAATTTTATTCCAAGAGTATGGTCCCTGGTATGTTGTCCATGCTCCAGGACATGGAGGGCTTTATATCCAAGCACAAACAGATATAACTAACTGGAGCCAGTGGGTTATTTTAAAAATTAAAAATAAAAGGGGACAGGAAGTTGGGCAAAGGATCAAGAGGAATGGGATCTTTGAGGAACTGGGTGGGACTTGGCTATTATCAAAATGCATTTTATACATGTATGGAGTTCTCAATGAAAATGTAAAAAAAGATTATATTAAAAGCTAAACTTTCTCTCTTTTACTGTCCTTATTTGACATTATTTCTTGATGTTGGGTTGATGTCTTCATTTTATCCTCAGAGTCTGACTATAAAATGAGGATCTGAAAATATATTAAAAAATAATACTGAGTCCAAATGCAGGCTTTTATTCCATAAATTGACCTAAGTTGATAACGTTCTTATTTCTCCTTATTTTCCTAAATGGGGGTTATATTTTGGCTTTAAAAACCAAAATGCTGCAGTTGAAACAGGATGGAGATAGGCTCTAAAATCTAAATGAAATGAATAGTCTTGCACAAGCAAAAAAACAAATTTTCATGAGTCCCTGGGAACCAGCAAAAGTGCGTCAGAACTGTTGTTTTCAATAATAAGCTTTATTACTCAGTTAAAATACTCCATACAAGAAGCCTTCTATTCCTTTGGTGTCTCTGTAAGGAAAATTAAAACAGAGCACACAGCACTGGGGCCAATTTGTTTCTAAGGAAGTCAATTATTAATGTAGTATTTAGTATTTAATGAACTCAGCCTATGTATGTGAAATGCTGCAAAGAGATCTTCATACCAACTGAGAACAGGTGTGGATACAAGCTTTGCCCGTATGTTTACCAGCTGATTAGTACCCATTAACAATGATAATAATCTAATAAAAATGACTTTATATCCAGTGAAAGCAGAAGCACCCCCGTGGGCTAGGAAATGGTTTTTATCTCCCTTGCCAGGCCAGAGATAGGATGGAAGCAACAAGAACCCAAGGCACCCTGATTATCCTCAGTTTCTAAACACAGGCTTTCTCCCACAATCCCTGTCTCCAAAAGGGACAGATTCCCCATAAAGCCAGAAAGGGTGTACTCTTTTCATGGATTCAAGAGAAAGACAAAGACTTTACCACTCAGTGGCTTCTTCTATGGCAAGCAGAGCCAGCATCAGAGCCTTAGTAAAGAAACAATACTACTCTGTCTGCATTGAAGACTAGGCAAAACTGTGGGTGCCTTAAGGACTACGCCACACTTTGGGGACTTCAGAGGCCTCTGAGTAGTCGCCAAGAAAACTGTGAACCTTCTTTGACCAAGAATCACGTTCCTCTGTTCTCAACAAGAGCCCCCCTCCCCCAGAGGAAATTCAAGTCAAAGGCTGCACACAGGTGACTGAGGCACCCATGCAGCTGCCTCTTGGATGACCTGCAGTTTCTAAGGCTGGGTTTGCCACACAATGGAGCGTACATTATTAATTTCATTGACTGCCTTCCAAAGCATTTACACTAGAAAGAAGGAAGTTGGGAGGATAGTTATGGTTTTACTAATTTTACTAGTAACAGATTCCCTGTGGGCATTTGGGCTATGAGGAGAAGGCATGGGAAGAAAAGCAGGAGGGTTCCGAGAACGGAAGATTTTGGTGGAAAGTGAAGGAGAAGCAGCAGCTCTCCTCTATGTGCTGTGCAGTCCTGGGACTGTGTGAGGGAGGCCACCAACATTGCTCTCTTGGACTGTCCTCTGATGGGGGTGGGAGGTGAGACAGGAAACACCCAAATGAAGAGGTCAGGATGTCACCTCCTGTTCCAGGAAGCCATGCAAGGACCTCAAGGACTGTAACACAGTCTCTCTAAAAGAGCCCCCTTTTGGTTAGTGCTCCCATACACTGTGCATTGACTTGTGCTAGATCCCTGAGTCTAGGCTGGCAGAGAAGCATTGCTATTACTTCTATAAAGGAAGCCATGACTGGTGAAGTCTAACATTTCACTGAAATTTTTTGTTCCAGCCAGCAGACTTGAAAACAGTATAGACCAGGAACCAAAAAAATAAAAGATAAAAATCCCAGACTGTGTGACATGGTTGCTTTCAGAAAAACACACTCCAGAACATGTGACTTCTGGTGCTTGTGTGTGTGTGTGTGTGTGTGTGTGTGTGTGTGTGTGTGTGTGTGTGTTCTTGCTATTTGGCCCAGAGAAAGTGAGAGAATACTGAATTACCAGCTCTCAGAATCACCTAGAAACTCTACTTGAACCCAGGACAGCAGCCAGAATTGGAGCAGGGCCAAAACCAAGGGGATGGTTACAGCACACGACCAGTTCAAACCTCAGATGTCTAAGAATGCCTATTTAGTCTTCATGTTCACTGGATAAAAAATAAAATTACAAGACAGGAGTGGTGGCGCACGCCTTTAATCCCAGCACTCAGGAGGCAGAGGCAGGCGGATCTCTGAGTTTAAGGCCAGCCTGTTCTGCATGGTGAATTCTAGGCCAGTTAGGTCTATACAACAAGAACCTTCTAAAAAAAAAAAAAAAGAATAAATAAAATTACAATGGGATCTGTAGCAAGACACCCCTCATACTACACCCTAAAAAATACCAGTATCATTTAAAGCAGAATTTTTTCTTATTAAGGAAAATCCCAAATCAGTGTTAGAATTTAATACAGTGGGGTTAAGTTTAGGATGTATAAGGTGTTTTTTGTTTTTTGTTTGTTTGTTTAAGAAACCAATATAAACAAGTGCGTTGTTTGTTTTTTGAGATTGGATTTCTCTGTGTAGCTTTGAGCCTTTCCTGGAACTCACTCTGTAGCCCAGGCTGGCCTCGAACTCACAGAGATCCGCCTACCTCTGCCTCCCGAGTGCTGGAATTAAAGGTGTGTGCCAGCACAAGTTTGTTTTTTATAATGAGGGTTTTATGGACAGATATTAAAATAAATAAGGAAAGGCTATTACCAAGTGTCCTTGACAGATTGGATTGATGGTTCCTTCACTGTGTGAGAAACCAGAGGAGTGACAGGAACAAGAAGCAACCTTCCAGGTGGTCAGACCTCTTTGGGAACCAAGGGAAGCAAAGATTCTGTATTTCAGTACTGAACAGATGTCTAAGGCACAGCATTGAAGGAGAGTTCATCCTGCGGTGCTGGCTCTTTACACAAGGCCAACCCAGCCAAGCTGTGCCATGTTCCCAAGGCGTGTCCTGACTGGGAACCTAAGTTTTCTTTGGGAAGCTATGAATTCTTTCCAAGGCTGATATCCTTCTCATTTGTGCCGTTCCCCATTGCTTTTCGCTTCTGTCCCCATGCAGGATCTGATTGCTAAACAGAAAGCTGATGCTTAGCCTTTGTGGTATGCAGTTACCATGTCTGGCTACTTGAACTCTGGCATTTCTGCTCACTTTTTTATTTTGTTCACTTCTTTTATATTGATTGATATCTCTTGTAGTTTCAAGTAAGTGCCTAGTTTCCATCCCTAGGCATCAGGCAATCCTAAGAAGGATGATGGAACCGCTGTGATAGATTTTTCCTCCTAGTTTAACTCTTAGGCTTTTAGAAAGTTCTGTGGATGTACAAAACACCACAACTATTATTAATCTGTGATGCTATATTTTTACATAATTTGACTTCAGAAACTGATGAAGATGGGCCCTGGACTCCTCAAGAACCAAAAGTCATTGTAAAAATCATGGCTTTAAGAGACGGTCTCATCTTTGATTGGAAAGCAACTAGAGCTGCCACCGGAATAAGCAGAGGATTCTGGTTATCTTCTTCCTTGGAAGGCTCAGCCTGGGATCACAACCCAGTGAAGCATAGCAGTCAGCTATACCCTTCATCTGACTACCTGATTTGCAGCTCTATGTCCAGTCCACAAATTCAAATGGAGCAGTGGGGGAATCCCTGGAGATTTTATCCAGGAGATGGAAAGAGAGTTTATATCACATACCCAACAGTAAGGCATGTTAAGATGTTCCTGACTGTGTTTGTTGGCCATAATTTGATATTCCTTGCTAGCTCCCATCAAAGATTTCCCCTCTATTCTTTCATTTCATGGTGCCCAGGCTCCTGGTGGGTTTCCATTTCCTCCAGTTGTACAGGTGCCAAGACTAATTCTCTGTAGAGCGAAATGGTCAGTCATAAACAACAAACACAAAACAATTTCCATTTTACTAGAATGAAACTCTGAGGCTGGAGAAGAGATGATTTCCGCATCTGCTCCAAAGGGGGACTGTGTTATTCTTATAGTCTACAGACCAGAGGATCAAGGTCCACAAAACTTCAACTTCATTTACATAAATAGATAATATACAATGCAAAATCACATGACTCTATTCAGGGCTTCCTCTAGACTCCACAAGGTGTCAGGAGCTGCTACATACATAGGCTAAGAGAGTGGAAGAGATTGGTATCCTAGGACTCCAGTCCTAATCACAAAAAAAGGTAATACATTTGGGCCACAGTGAGTTTAGACATTTCAATTTGATTTAGCCATCAGATTGCCAAGAAACAGTGTATTTGGAAAATGGTAGTAATCAAAAAATCAAGAATTTGGTTAAGAAAGAAAAAGAGCCCACACATAGTATTTTTGTAAAACTTTATTGTTACTCTGGACTCACTCTGTCAGCAGAGACTGTGAGGTAGAGAAGAAAAAAATCTTAACAATAACACGCACGTGCTATGAAAGAGATGAGGCAGAAGATTAAGCATGAAACAGAGATATTTTATTGCCCTAAGGCATTACTCATTTTCCTGACACATTATGTTTTTAATTAAAATTGCATGTGAGTTAATTAAAATGTTCATTCGGGCACTTTTTTTTTTTTTTAACTCTACTTACACAGCCTTGTTTCTCCTTTACTTTTATGCTAAAGCTCCGTTCCATTTTAATCCTACTTCTTTTACTGGCTACAAATTTAGCAGATAGTTTATATGTTAAACTAGCTAAAAAAGAATAATAAACTAATGTGAAAATAACTAATCCTTAAATGACCCCAGAAAAGTGGAGGTGGTGGCAGGGAGTGTCCTGCCTCCCTGACACTTAAACCAAAGCTTGTGCAATTAGCAGCAAAGAAAAGTGTGTATTACAAACAAATTTAAGGTCATATGATTCTTCTTGCAATAGACATGTTTGTGCATCCACATTCCCTTGTTCTGGAAAGGATTAGTGCTTAAGACAACTTGATTATGTAATATCACCTTTTTCTGATTAAACTGATTTATTAAGCTGTTAGTAAACATTTATCTAGTTCAAGTTGAAAGTAGATGAAGAGAAGCCTTTGAAAGTACCGCTTGAAAATGCTGGTGTAGAGACAGAGAGAACATGGTTACTGGGGATTGATACTGGATCTGTGAGTACAGCCAGGCTGGATGGGAGGGCCAACTACTTCATTTGCCAACAGGAGCAGTTGCTTAAGAAAAAGGAGTGTCATGTGTAGGCAGCACGAATTAGACTTAGTTGGTATTTGTTTAAAAAGTACATGAAGTTGGGAAGGGCCATATTAGGGGAAAATGATGGGAGTTAGAGGTAGAAAAAGGGGTGATAGATATAATCATATTTTATTATATAGATGTGTGAAATTTTCAAAAGTAGACAAAAAAAAAAGAGGATTAGGCAGGAAGAAGCAATCTCTGGTGGGTGGCCTTGTGGCCCATGGGACAGTTAATGAAGAACCTCCAGTTTCAGCTAAAAGTTTCCCACAAGTCTTAACTCCTTACTATGCCTCAGAAACAGCCAGTTCTTTTCTAGTTACCTAAAATAAAATTTAAATACTTTTAAATAGCAAGTTGTCTTTAAACCATCGTGCTTCCAAAATCACTATGTGATAAGAGTTTATGAAACTAGACAAAGAAAATATACCAGAGAATCTTCAAGATACTGTGGGTAACTTAAATGTTTTCTAATGAATGTTCATTAATGCTACCTCAGAAGAGTATACAGCAGAGGCAAAAATAAACAAATGAGATTATATAAAATTAAGAGAACCCTGTAAAAGTTTATTTTCTCCTTTGTAATTAAGATCATGATTAGAGGTGGACAATCTCTTCCCTTCTAACAACTGTTCAGTATATAAGAGCACCTAACTCCCTGTAAAGTGTAGGGTAGCTCTGATAAGGACTGCTGTGATTTTTGGCTACATCACACCTTTTTGTACAAACAAATGTTAAAGAAGAAGAACCATAAATTGAGCAAACACTGCCATAAGATTGGCCTATAGAAAAATCTATTGAGCATTTCCTGATTAGTAATTGTTGTGGGAGGGCTCAGCCCACTGTGGGTGGTCCTATGCCTTTGCAAGTGGTTCTGGGTTGTATAATAAAGCAGGATGAGCAAGCCACAAGGACCACACCAGTAAGAATCCTTCCTCTATGGCCTCTGTTTCAGTTCTTGCTTCCAAGTTCCTGTCCTGCTTGAGTTCTTGCCCTGAGTTCCTTCAGTGCTGGACAGTTACCTGGACATACAAAATGAAATAAAACCTTTCCTTCTCAAGTTGTTTTCGGTCATGTTCTTATCATAGCAATAGAAACCTAAGATAAACTTTGTGGGTGACAGTCTTTCATTCTGTAAAATGAGCAGACAAGCTCATTTGACAAGCTATTGACCCAACAGAACATGGTACCAATAACCAAAATATTGGAACTCAAACAAAAAATAGAAATCTTATATTATAATCATGATTTGAATAGGCACTTCTTGAAAGAACCAATGGCTAACAAAAACCATAAAAATCTTCAATACTATTAATCATCAGGGAAATACAAATGTAAAACTCAAAATGAGGTATCACATCATCTCAGTGAGAATGGCAATGGTAATAATGAGAGATGCTAGTGAGATAAGGAGGGAGCTCTTGCACAGTATTGGTAGAGTGTAAATTCCTGTCATCATCTTGGAGAACAATAGGAATGCTCTTCAGAAAAGGCCAAATAGAACTAACTACACCACAGGATCTTGCAAACCCACAAGTGGGTAAATAGCCAAGGAAATGAAATAAGTATATAAAGGGGGTGGCAGCATTCTCCTGTGTGTTCATGGCATCATTAAAAATTGCCAAAATTGGACTCATTTGAGGTTTCTTGATGAATTAATGGATATACAGATTGTGGTATATATACATAATGACCTTTATTAATTCATTAAAAAAAAAAAAAAAACCCTTTAGTTTAAGTAACATGGATAGAATGGAAACATGAAATGAGCCAGACATGAGTGTTTCCCATTTGCTTACATGGGCAATGGATTCCTTTTTGTTTTGTTTGTTTTTGTTGGTGTTTCAGAAAGGGTTTCTCTGCATAGCCCTGGCTGTCCTGGAACTCACTCTATAGACCAGGCTGGCCTCTAACTCTAACGAGATCCACCTGTCTCTGCCTGTCAATGCTGGTATTAAAGGATGTGCCGCCACCACCAGGGCTCAATGGATTCTTTAGCACCAGCATTACGTTTCTTCCTTGAGGTTACTGAGCTCCTCAGTGGCGAGATTAGCCCAGTATTGAGAACGTTAGAAATTCTTGAGCTGAGATTTCAAAAAAAAAAAAAAAATAGGTATTTTGTTATAGAAACAAAAAAAAAAACAGATTAATATAAGTATTAAAGTGCAGAAACTACCAAATACTTCTGCATGTGACTCATGACAAAAAAGAACTCAGGCAGCCGAGGAAAAGCTACGTGTTTAGGAGACCAAAAGAGAACTTTGGAAAGCATCCAGGAAGAAACTGTGACCTTGGAAACTTGGAGAGTCAAAACAGTGACCCAGAAAGAGGTCAAAACAAATTGCAGCTTCAACTCTAGTTCTGCAAGGAAAAGGGAAGTGGGAAAAGTATCATCAATCCCATCATAGCAGAACACCTTCAGGTCTAACTGTATGAGATTGCTGGTCTCCATGGATTTTAAATCTGATCTAAAGGGCAGGCTGGTGAAGAGAAGCAGAGAAGCTACTCTTGAAGCACAGTGCTAGAAGGTACTCTGCATGCTACCGGAAGAGAAAACTGAACACAACACAACTACACACCTACAATCTATAGTGGTGATCTGCCTACATGATATGCTGGTACAATAATACTAAAGCTGTGGGAGTAACAACCACTATTTGATTGGACTGAAGGCCCATGGGATGGAGCCTAGGCCTGACACTGCTTAGGTGGCTAAGAGCCTGAGACTAGATAGGCATGGACCTAGAGGAAAACCAAATACTATTACTCAGCTAAAGAAACACAGCAGTAAAATGACTCCTTATGGCATTCTGCTAGACTCATAGATCAGTGTTTTGCTCAACCATCATCAGGGAATCTTCCTCCTGCAGGAGATGGGAACAGATACAGAGACCTACAACTGGGCAGAAAGAGACCTTGAAGAATTCAGTCCTAAATGAGATTTCTTCATCAAATCCATCCCCTCAGGACTCAGGAAACTATGCAGAGAAGGAGGAGGAAATACTATATTATTATAAAGGGGATGGATGACACCAAGAAAACAGTGCCTTCCAGGCACAACAGGACTGACCCATGTGAACTCACAGAAATTGTAGCAGCTTGCACAGGGCCTGCACAGGTCTGGGGCAGTCAAGGATCCCAGCACTGAAAGGCAGAAGTAAACATGGGTCCCTGTCTTTAACCCAGAAGTTATCTCCAATTGACAACTGCTCATTAAAAAAAAAAATAGTTTTCCCCAGTGGAGTCTTATTGGTTATTTAAACCACACTTGTGGGAGGGCCCATGCCAGCTCCAAACAAAGACAAAACTATTTCTGTTGATTTTATTATTATTCTTTTTTGTCTCATAATGCTTTGTTTGAGTTCCTCTTCCCTTGTCTTTTTCTTAACTGTTATGGTTTCTGACAGGGGTAGGTACATATGCATATGTTTGTTTTTGTTTTCCTCTTTCTCTTTGCTTTATTTCACCTTGGTTTTTTGTTTGTTTTGTTTTATTTGGGGCCTTTTTTTTTTTCTAAATAGAGAGTAAAAGAAGGAATGGAGTTGGAAAGGAGGGTGGTTAGAAGATCCATGAGCCATGGAGAAGAACTTCTCTAGGTTCCCTAGTGTGTACAGGTAATATTTAAACTTGTGACTGATGTGAAGGACATGGAGATCTCCGAGGTCTATGGATTGAGTGTAGTACTGTGAGGCTTGTTGCTTACAACCTACAGTTCTCTAGGTCAGCCTCACAAGCACTGAGCCCTGTGACTATAGACAAACCCATATATGACTTGTGACTCTAGGGCCTGCATAACTGCAAGCTGTTAACCACAAGCCTCAGGCTACTATACTCCATCAATAGGCCCTGGGGAAGGTCTTCTCTGTGGCTCATGGCCTTGTAACCATAGCTGCTAGTGTCCCAAACCCCATTGTTGCTATATTTATTCCTTTGGATCTGGAGAAGTCACCCAGAGACAGAGACAATTCCTCACTCATGTAGCAAGGAACAGCACTAACCACTAGCATGGGACCTACAGAAGGTTTATTTTACACCCACAACTTTAAGTTGATGATCACTGATACCTCAGTCCCCACTATCATTTGAGCTCATGCTATAGGACCTTGGAAGGATCCATCTGATTCTGTGGTTAAGGAGCTATGGCCTCTGCTTCTTCAGGTCCAAGCACCTTCTGTCTCTGTTCATCCCAAAGGACCTATGGAGCAAGGAGCAACTCTTCACATTCTGTGACACACTATTGTGGCTGGTGACATCACAATGGATTCTGTCATTTGTACTTCCTCCATGGGGCCTGAGGAAAATTCTTTTCACATTCCATACTACCAAGGCTGCAGTAGCTGCTGCCTCAAGCCTCGGGGCCATTGAGACTCAGTCCATGGAACCTGAATGCATACAAGTTTGGAAGCCTACAGGAACTGCATAGTCACCCTGCTTCCTTCACAAACTGATGAAATCTGGAGTACTGAGACATACATAGGCTATGATGACATAAGTAACAGCCAAAGACAGTAAAGCAATGTGACACTTTTATGCTTATCTATAACCAGATACCAAGAGCCTACAATATCCTGTACCACATCAAAATTAAAAGATAACATTGTATAAAAGCTATACCCTAAAAATGGAAACAAGTGCTCTCCTATTAGGTATATAGGTATGTAGGAATACAGGAAACATTCAAAGGAGCATGAGCCCTCCAAAAGTGCAGAATTATTTTCCATATATGATCCTAAGTTAGAGGAAGTACATAAAGTGACTAAAAAGAAAATTCAAAATACAGTCCTAAGAAAGTCAAAGAAGTGCAAGAGCATACAGGTAGACCCATCCAAAAAGTGAGAAAACTATCAGGATGTGAGTGAGAAATCCACCAATATAAAGAAGTTATATTTTTCTGAAATCAACTAGTAAGAAATCTTGAGACTAAAAATGCCGGTCAACGAAACAGAACATGTTTTAGACCATAAAGGGAATTTTAATAAATATGAAAAAATCAAAATAATTTATTGCATCTTATCAGCCCAGAGTGGGATAAAGCTAGGAATCAATAGCAAGAGAAGTTATATAAATCAACAGCAAGAATAATAATAAAAAATACACAAAGATCATAGAAATGAGTCAGTTCCCATGTTCTTCAATGTCAAAGAAACAAAGAATCAGTTCGAATGGGAGGTTTTAAAAATCTTTTAAAATAACTGTGTTAGCATTTCATTGCTGTAACATAAGTCCTGAGAAAAACAACTTGAAGGAGAAAGTGTTTTGTTTAGTTTCTGAGCTGTGCACAGCTGCTTTACCACATTGCAGCCAGGAAGCAGAGATGGGAAGGATCAGGGTTGGGGGAGTATGTAGAACTCAAGAGCTCTCCATCAGTTAATACCGCCTGCCATGTTTCTATCTAACAGTGGATCCATTCACTGATAAGGTCAGAGCCCTCATGATCTGGTTACTTTTTTGAAAAGCCTTTACCACATAGCTTTTGAAGAACATTTTAGATATAACCCAAAAAGCCATTGTAATATGAGGGAAGTTCATTGTGGTAAATGATAAGCTAAAAATGTTGAGTTCGTCACAGAGAAAAGTAGCCAGGAAGGGGAGAGGGAGGGGCTGAGGGAGGAAACAGAAGGGTGGGAAATGAGCACAAAGTGCAGTTTCTGAGTTTCTCAGGAATGAACCCATGCTGTGAAGCTAAACTACTGTGGTCTGACACTTCTGATATAAGCCAAAACAAACATCTTCTCCTTCAAGTTGTTTCTCCCACAGATCATCTCAGCAATGGAATGCTAATATAAGAGTTCTCAAAGGTCAGACAGGCAGATTATGTAGAACTGCACTTGGAGAATCATGAACTAAGAAAACAATAAAACAAAGAAGACAGAAAAAATGATTCCCCTGACTTGATGCCTACACAGGGTATACATGTAGCCTATTTTCATGCTATCATCTCATAAAAATGGAGAATTCAATGACAATATAAAGAAAACAAATCCACATATTCTTAAACACCCCAGATAGAGACAATTAAAAAAGATATATAGAAATGTTAAGTAAAACTCCATCTATTGAAACTCAAAATTTTAGGGTCTCATGTTCCATGGGTGATAAGAAGTATGAGACTGAAATAATAATTTTTCCACCATATTACAACCCCACCATGGAGTGCATTGGGTGTCTTTGGGGTCTTCTTTTTTCTTTTCTGTTGTCTCTTATTTACAATGTCCCCAATAATGTCCCAGTGCATCTGAGACATCAGAGCCCCAGCAGCGGCCTGACTGACCTTTTTTCACTTTTCTCTGTCATCTGGATAAGGCTCACTACACCTTTCCTCCCAGATCAGATTTCTAAAATTCCAGCTGAATAGGTATGCTATGTCTTCTCAGTCCTGATTCTGTTCTATGACTGCATACTTCCTGACATCCACAACCCATTAATCCTCCAAGATCAGAGTTTCCTTTTCAGCTCAAGTTCCATGGCTTATCATTACAATCCATCCCCTTATGATAAAACCATATACAGTTAAGACTAATCTATATTTCTAACTACCTGTGACATCAACATGGGAGGACAGAATTGAAAGAAAGTTTACAAGCTCCTTGGTCTCCCTATAAATTTATCATCATGAACTTTAGGTTCATGTTTCAATGATGTTGCCTGGCTCTCATTTTTCTTATTGGCAGATATGTAACTTTTTTCTTTTCTTTTCTTTTCTTTTCTTTTCTTTTCTTTTCTTTTCTTTTCTTTTCTTTTCTTTTCATCAGATATGTAACTTGACAGTATTTACTAAATGATAGTTTGCTAATCCTGTGCCTCTAACCTTCTTTGGAGTCAACACCTATCAGATTATAGCTGTGACTCATGTATTCAAACTCTCCCAAGTTTAAACTGAATGTTCAGTTGTAGTCCCCATGATCTTGACTGCCAGCAGTTAGTTCTTGTAGAATATCATTCTGTATGCTGTGAATGTGTGTTGCTCTGATTGGTTGATAAACAAAATGCTGATTGGCCAGTAGCCAGGGAGGAAGTATAGATGGGATGAGCAGACAAGGAGAATTCTGGGAAGAGGAAGACTGAGTCAGGAGTTGCCAACCAGACACAGAGGAAGCAAGATGACAAGGCAGAACTGAGAAAAGGTACCAAGCCACATGGCTAAACATAGATAAGAATTATAATTTAATTTAAGCATAAGAGGTAGTCAGTAATAAGCCTGAGCTAATGGTTGAGCAGTTATAAGTAATATTAAGCCTCTCTGTGGTTATTTTATAAAAGGCTGCAGGACTGTGGGTGAGAGATTTGTCCTGCCTGTGGGCCAGGCAGGAAACAGGAAATCTTCTGACTGCAGTTAGTCCAGGCAAGAATTTCTTCCTTTGCATTGCAATCTCATCATTACCTCCAGAACATCATTCTTGCTTGGTTTTTCCCCCTTTTCCCTTTTACTGTCTTCCTAGGCCTCTTTTTCCCACTGTCCTCTGGCAGGACATCCCAGAACATATTTTTTTTAATCTTCTCTTGTGTCCATTTGTCTTCGCTTATAACAGTTTCAGCCCTGGTGGCCCCACTCAGTCTCAGTGTTTCATATGTGATTCCTTGAATGTCTTCCAAATTTATATCCTGACCTAATACATCCCAGAAATCTGAAGTCTTTTGCCTACTTTGTATCTCCATGGGGATGTTCATTAGGAATCTAACATTTCAGTCTAAAACTCAACCCTGGTCTTCCTTACTAGACTGCCTCAATCATATTAGAGAGTGGCACTGTTTTTTTTCCTGTTTTTCAGCCTAGAACCCTGGAAGTATTTGACATTCCTTTTTATCTCTCTTTCCTATTATCTCAATCACCATTTCATAAGATTCCATGAACTTTACACCTTTAAGCATACTTATGCAGAGTCTGAGGGCTTCTTCCTACTTCTGCTGTCACCAACCCTTTTAAATGACTACCTCCCAATACTGTCCATTTATAGCAGATTAGCAGCAAGGGCAGGTCTTTCTAAATGTATGTCAGCGTTGTTTACTAACAAAACTAAACCTATCACACTCAGAGCAGAAAGGAAAGTCAGTAAAGTGGTTGACAAGGCTTTAAATGCTTGTCTAGTCCTGGTAACTGAATGGCTTCTTATCTGATTCTCTAGAACTCCAAGAACATTCTTTGTTCCTTCAGCTCCCTTTTAAAGGATTCACACAGCTAGCTAGTTACCTTACCCCATTTAATGTATTGTCTAAACATCACACTTATAATAAGGTCTGTGTTAATTATCTATTTGAAATCACAGTCTCCCATATCCTGGTTCATCTCAGTCTTCTCACTTCTGATTTAAATAGAGTTTATGATTTGATAATTTGCATTATAATTTAATTTTTTGTTTATTCATTATGTGTCATTCTATTGTTGGCCTTCCACATGTGTATATGATTTCTAAAATGTCGAAGATTTTTCTGTGTTTTGAATTAATATTTGAAGCATCCAGAAGAATATGGTATGTATGCAACAGGCAGCCAGAATTTGTTGAAGGGATAAACAAATGATTCTGGGCTGAGAAAACAGATCAAAGACCAGACAGTGGTTGGCAGCTGTGTCTTGAACTAGCACTGATGAATGTAAGACAGGGAGCTAAAAATCTAAATAATGGGAAGAGCAAATCTGCCAGATTTAGACTGTGACCAGAGTAAGGCAAGAATGCGCACAGCTGGATAAATAAAATTGAAAGAAAGGACACCTGCTTAAAAGTTAGAAGCTCAGATCCTACCAGAGCCTGCATGTTTGTTCTGAATGTGCTCATAAAAGGCAGAGAGTCCATGTCTTCCAAGTGAACCCGAACTGACACTGAAATGGAAATCACACTTGAAATCGCCTAACCCAAGCTTGAAAATCAACCTGAAAACTACAATCTATAAATCATGCCCTGGAAGAAAATTTCAGCACATTTTAAAGGAACACAACAAATTTAATCAACCAAAGGTAGACAGCAGCATGACTCTTCTTTGCTTCCTTGTGCATTTTAGAATTGCTCTCTCTATTTTTTTGAAAATGCACCATGGAATAATCCTTCTGTACACTGTGAAGATGTGTTGCTTTCATTGTTAATAAAGAGCTGACTGGCCAATGGGTAGGCATAGAGGGACTTGAGGACAAAAAGAGAGCATGGGGAAGAAGAAGGACAAAGTCACCAGTCAAATGCAGAGGAAGCAGGAAATGAACATGCCTTGCTGAAAAGGGGTAGTGTCACATGGTAGAGCACAGATATGAAATATAAGTTAATTTAAGACATAATGGTTACTTAGTAAGAAGCCTAAGCTACTGGTCAAGCATTTATAATAATAATAAAAAATAATAAGTCTCCCTGTGGTTATTTGGGAGCTGGCTGGTGGAACAAAGCTGTCTGGCAGGACAGAAAGGACTGCCTACAAAATTGTCCTGGAATCCTGATAGGGATTTTGGGAATCTGTATAGAATGTGACTCACGTAAACATTTTAATAGTGTGTGGTTTCATCTACTGTGTTTTCTTCTATCCACATTTTATGGTTTCTGTGTGCAAGGCTTGCAATTGGTTGGTTAGTTTCTAGTACTTTCAAACTGTGGATCAAGGTTCCTATGCCCTTTCTTTCTCTTTCTTTTATTAGGAAATAAACAGGCAAAAAACAAAAATCAGAATATAAAAAGAAGAAGAAAACACACAGAGGAAAGGAAATCCATAGCTACACAAAAATCAGAAACCATAATATACAAGCAAAGAGAAATAAGACAAAAAAAGTGCCCAAAGCAAATTGAGACAAAACATCTACAAAAATACCTCTGAGCTTGTTTTCTGTTGGCCATCTACCACTGGGCATGGAGCCTACCCGTAAATGTTGTTTGTTTGCCCAGTGAGAATCTACTGAAGAAAACTAATTTTTCCTTTGCAAGTTGATGTCAATAAGAGATAGATTTTTGGTTAGGCATGGGGCCTTTTGTCTACTTCTCCTTGTCGGCACTGAGACCACATCTGACTTGGACCTGTACAGGCTCGAGTATGCTGCCAAAGTCTCTGTGAGTTCATATGTTCAGTCAGCCATGTGTGTGCTGCCACAGGCTCTGCAATTCAACTAATTCTTATACTTTGAATTTTTGGCATACTATAAAAATTCATTTAGTTCTAATAGGTCTTATATTAAAAACATAAAAGATTTTTCTAAACATATAGTTGTGATTTGCAAACAGGGAAGGTTTTACCACTCCCTTTTTTATAGTATGTCTTTCCTATCTTTTTTGTCTCATTGCTCTTGGAGGAATCTCTATTTCTGCTTCCAAACTAAAGTAATTAAAATAGCACAGTGCTAGCTTAAAGTCAGATGCCAAGGTCAATGGAACAGAACAGAAACCTCAGAAAAACAAAATGTCGAGCATATATGCTGAACTAATTTCCATCAAAGCCACCAAGAAAACATGATGGGGAAGTCTAGTTTCTGCAATACACAGTGTTAGAAAACCTGGGTATGTACAAACAACAGAATGAAACCAAAGTTTACATCCTGCCATATACAAACATGAGTCTAGTATAGGCTAAAGACCTAAATGTAAGACTTGAACACATTAATCCCTAGGAAAAACCATTATGGAAAATGCCCTTCATATTGGCATTAGCAATTTTTTTAGTTTTTCTTTTCTGTGTGTCACACAAAAACCTGAGGTAACAAAACCAAAACTAAGCAAATGGGATCACATCAAACTAAGAAGTTCTTCACAGCGAAGGAAGAGCAGCCCACAGATTGGAGAAAAATATTTACCGACAATGCATCTGAGGACGGGACAATAGTAAAACACGTAAGAATCTTACACAGCTCCTAGCAACAATGCATCTGAGGACGGGATAATAGTAAAACATGTAAGAATCTTACACAGCTCCAAAGCAAAAGATCAAACAATCCAACTTTAAAAGTGGACAATTGACTTCAATAGGCATTTTGGCCAAGAAAATAAACAAATGGCCCTAAAATACTTACACAAAGGAAATGCAAACCAATACTATGATGAGACATTGTTTTCCCCAGCCCCCTCGACATAAAAATGGTAAGAGGTCAGTAGAGTTAAGGATATGGAGCTTAGTAAAACTTCACACTCTTCACAGTGAAAATTTGTACAGATTCACTGACATAATTAAATAGAGGTGTCCTATGGTTCAGAAGGTTCTCTGCAAAAAATGAACTAATGGAAATGAAATAAGCAACTTTCGGAGATGGGTGCATTCTCACATTCATTGTGACATCACTCACAATAGACATAAGTATACAATCCATGTCCATTGATAGAATATGTTTAGATTCATAAATGATATGTATAAAGATACATAGACACATGCCCATCTAATGGAACATCACTCTCCCTTTGAAAGGAAGCAGTATTATTGATGAGAAGATTTATAACTTGGTGGCTATTATGCCAACTGTAGAAGGACAAATGCATAATCATCTCACATACATACAGAATTATAAAAAGAATATCAAACAAATAAAAACAGAGTCGAACAGTGGTTTTGAAGAGCCAGAAAATAAGGGAAAACAGATGAAATGTAGAAACAGTTATGTATGAACAAGTCTAGATACCTAATAAGCAGCATGGGGATTACAGATACTATTATGATAATGTATACTAAGTTCAAGAGAATAGATTTCAGCTGTTCTTTTACTTATATGTCCAAAGGTAACTATGGAAGGTGATGGGCACAATAACTTGTTTGACTACAGCAATCATTTAATTATCTATATGCACATCAAATTATGTCATATATTTCAGATATGTATGATAAAAAGGATTGTAACAACTCTAAAACTGGCTATTGTCATATTTTTTATATTCATTGGATAACAAAAAATAAAAAATAACATACATGCAAATTTGAAAAAATGATTAAACTAGAGGAAAATCAGCTTGTTCAAGGAAGTGTGAATGAGAGAGAAAATCCCACTTGTGCTTTCTTCTGTATATTCCCTACATCATGTATGTCAAAGCATCCTCCCAGCTCCATGATGCTGAGTCCACACAGCGTTACTCTCTCATCTTCTTCTTCCTCTCTATTCCATTGAGTTCACCTGACCTTTTAGAATATTACCTTTTATCTCAATTATTTCACCTATGCCTAGCTAATTTGTAACTAGTTAATCTAATAATCCCATGCATTATATTTAGAAATTTCCTTTCTGCTTAGCACCCTGTGAGGCTTCACTGAGCCATACCATCTTCTCTTACTATAAATTAAAGCAATGTCAGTAGACGAGGTTGCTGAGTGTAAAATATCACCTTCAGTTTTGGAACACATGGAGGAACCACCTACATATACAGTGTTTAAACCTAATTGAGTTGCATAACTGAGTACTGAAACCATTATGATCATGTAGCCACAGTCCATGATCAAGGATGCAGAGTGTGATGGTGATGGGATGTGGAAGCACTAGCTGGGTTTCCTCACCTTCTGATGTTTTAGATTGGAATTTGTGGTGCTTGAGACTGATATGGGATGACCCTAACGAGGGTGACATCCACTAAGGTGTGACGTGGATATAAGGTTTAAGGAGCAGTAATTTGACAGAAAAGAATGAGTATGGAAGGAAGAGAGGGAGGGAGGGAGGGAGGGAAAGAGGAAGAGACTGGAGAAAGGAGAACGACTCTTCAGTGGGCAAATGCTGCTCTGTTTTTCTTTTCTTTTTGTTTTGTTTTTCTTTAAACCTCCTGGATGTTAGTGCAGAGAGCTCAGGACTTTTTAGTTCAACCTTTAGACTTAATCTTTGGAACAGTCACTTTATTTGGGAATACAGGTTGCCATAACTAAACATTTACTGTTTAGCTTAACTTAAAATATGTTAATTTATTTCTTTCACGGAATCAGATAACTACCTAATTTTGCAGGAAAAAATTGCTAATGTTTCTTCATTTCTTTAAGAATGATTTAAACACAGCAGGCATCTCCCCTCAGAAATAGCAAGGCATTATTTAATTTAAAAGTGCTTTAGTGTGACAGTTTAGGCATTTTGAAAAGTGCATAAAAGATAAGGTTACCTGACGGTAGAATTGCTTCACAACATCATTACACTGATAACAACTGGGGCCATTTCATTTGCATGAAGCCATTTGATTATAGCATTGAGAATCAAGTGATATTGTGTTTGGAACCATTTGTTCATGCTATTTATTTTATCATAATACATATTTATTGGTGTTTTATTCACAATGTAAGTCACATGTTAATAACAGTTTAACAGGCTTTAGAGACAAGCCTTCTCACATGTTCAATAACAAGTTCATGACTAATTCTGCAAGGTACACATACCCACAAAAGGCTCCTAATTATGTATATAGTGTAGTATTACTGCCATAGCTGAGCAAAGACTTATGTGATATAGTTGCCAGATTTAGTGAACTAAAGAATAATGCAGTAAGTTAAATTTCTATTTGGACAAACAATGAATAAAGTTTTATCATAAATAAAACTGTGCAATATACAGGTAACATATATTATTAAAAAACATTACTTGCCAGGTGGTGATGGCACACGTCTTTAATCCCAGCACTCAGAAGGCAGAATCAGGTGAATCTCTGTGAGTTCAAGGCCAGCCTGGCCTACAGGGTGAGATCTAGGACAGGCACCAAAACTACACAGTGAAACCCTGTCTCAAAACAAAACAAAAGACATTAGTTCCTGGTTTCTAAATTTAATACAGCATCCTGTATTTTATCCAGTGATTCAAAGCTAGAAAGATGAACTCCATATCAACTGTTTAAAAATCTACTGCAGGGCTGGGAATATGCTATGCATGCACACAGGAGTTGGGAACATGCTACTATGAGCCCAGGGAAGACAGGAAGGAGAGTTATTAATTCAATGCCAGCCTGGGACACATAGTGAGATGTTATCTTTTTTTAAAAAGAAAGAAAAAATCTAATAAACAATAGATATTTCTAGTTAGTGCAAGCATACTGCAATTGTATTTCAGAAATAAGACATTTAGAGACAACCTTGAGCTCTCAACACCCCAACTTCAATAAATCCATGTTATTCATGTCTTGGATATTGCCAAAGAGAGCTAAGGCAGATCTGCTTCTTGCAACCTACATCTACTGAGGTACCTTGCCTTGTGTAGAATAAAATGATTTAGACATGTATTTAGAAATATGTATGTATATAGATAGTATTATTTTTTTACTCTGTGTGTGTGTGTGTGTGTGTGTGTGTGGTGTGTGTGTGTGTGTGTGTGTGTGTGTGTAAGAGAGAGAGATATTATATATATGTATCTAACACTGAGTGGCACAGCCCAAAAGGCTTCATTGTAGAGAAGAGCCCATGATAGAAAACCAGCCATCAGCACTGATGGAATCCAACACTCCCAGTGGGTTGAAGTTATAAGGGGGGCACGGGTAGACGGGGGCTCTTGATTGTCTTGACCCACTACATTGTGAACTGTGGATTTCAGGAGAAGCAGTTTTCACAGCTCATTGCTGGTACTTCCAGTCAGGGTTCAGTGTACCACTAATAGCCAAATGGTAAGGCTAACAGCAATTCCAAGTCTGCAGGTGAACTGACACGGGGCTACTTAAGCTTTTTCCCCCGTCCCATTTCTGATAGTGTGTCCCAGCGTTCATCTAAACCTCTTACCTGCTGGGAGAGTATGGAAAGGGGGTTAAGGAAGAAGATGACTGAGTTACATTTGCATCCTGTAGAAAACTAGAGATGCAGAGGCTGATAGTGATCACATTACTGATGATGAATGAGCAGCCTGTGTGTCCAGAAGCCACTGAAAACATCTACCTCTGTGTGCTGTGTGTGATTTGTGAACTTCTTGCCAGCAGTGTTCATAATTAATGAGAGGATGGAGCAATACATCGAGGGAAACACATTAGTGAAGTGGGAAAGTCTTTTCTTTCTGAAGTAGAATGGCCAGGAGGAGTCTCATTGTTTCAGCTGACTTTGGTGTCACGCCAAGCCAGAGGCACTGACCACAGACACTCTTGGCTCCTGCTTTCCTTTGCCACCCCGGTACCCCAGTAATACCACCACCACTGCACAAACTGAGACCAGACCAGAGAACACCAGCAGCTCTCCTCCTTTTCCTTTTTTTCTTGCTATTTTTAGATAATTTTGAATAACAACCTATTCCCCTCATTTATTATTCTTGATGAATAGCAAATTATTCTAATAGCATTGACTGTTCTATTCATTCATTATTTGAGGATGATTAGAAGTGAATAGCTATTATGAAGCCTCACCAGTTCCAAAAATTAAACCTCAGAATGTTGTGTTTCCTTTTGACTCTGAGTAATTATCTCCATAGCTTCCTGTAATTCACACACACACACACACACACACACACACACACACACACACACACACGGTGGGTAATGTGCTCCCTGAAATATTGTGTGTTCCCCGAAATAAACATATCTGGGGTCAGAGAACAGACAGCCACTAGAACAAAGCCAAAAATGGTGGCTAGAAAATGGGAAGAGTAAGCCATAACAGAAGTTGAGCAGTGGTGGTGCACACCTTTAATCCCAGCACTTGGGAGGCAGAGCTAGCCGGATCTCTGAGTTCAAGGCCACTTTAGAAACAGCTAAGCATGGTGACCCACACCTTTAATCCCAGAAACCCAACCTTTAATCCCAGGGAGTGGGGGCAGAAAGAGAATGGTATATAAGGCGTGAGGACCAGGAACTAAAGGAGTAAAGCATGTAGTTAGTTAAGCATTTGGTTGGTTAAGCGTTCAGGCTTTGGAGCAACACAGTTCAGCTGAGATTCATGTGGAGAAGGACTCAGAAGCTTCCAGCCTGAGGAAACAGGATCACCTGAGGAACTAGCAAGGTGAGATCGTTGTGGTTTGTTCTGCTTCTCTGATCTTCCAGCATTCACCCCAATAACTGGCCTCAGGTTTGTTTTTATTAACAAGTACCTTTAAGATTCCTACTACACACACACACACACACACACACACACACAGAGAGAGAGAGAGACAGAGACAGAGACAGAGACAGAGACAGACAGAGACAGAGAGAGACGGACACACACACACACACACACACACACACAGAGAGAGAGAGAGAGAGAGAGAGAGAGAGAGAGAGAGAGAGAGAGAGAGAGAGAGACCTTGCTTTTTTTTGCTAGTGGTAGTCCATTTTGACTTGATTCGAGATGGAACTTTTTTAAAAGTTATCCTGAGACGTGATGGATGAGCATCTGAAATGCTGTCTCCTCATACACATCAGAATTAAGTTTAGGTTCAGTACCCATAATTCACTCACAACCATGTTATTTAAGCCCATAGAATACTGCATAAGACATGACTTGCAGATGGCAACAGAAGTAATTCCAGGATAAATCACAATGCTACTTATTGAACAGTGTGTGAAGTTCTAACCTGAGGACAGAGTGACAGGTGAGAGAAATATTCATTTTTATTTTTAAATAACAAAATTTGACATTTTGTTTTTGGTTCCACCTCTGCATGTGTAGCTGGAAATTAGTCCTAGGACACTGTACATGCTAGGCAGATGTTCAGCCACTAAGCTGAACCTAGGTCTTTTTTTAACTTTGTATTTTGTGTAAAGGTTTTGTAAAGTTCCCCAGACTGGCCTTGAACTTATGATCCTCCTGCCTTGACCTCTTGAGCATCTATGATTACTAATTAGTACTAATAGGCTCAATCTTTTTCAGTCACATTCCCAGTAGCACACCAGCTATACTGAATCATTTTTAATGAGCCAGTTATTTCCTCCAGATACAATATCTGCTTTCCTTCCATTTACATTTTGTTTTCTTTGTCCTGGAATAGACTTTCAGCTTCTCCACACTGTCTCCTATCTCTAGTATCCAAGTTTACTGTTTCTATGAGGACATTTGAAACCTCTTTTTAGTCCACTGACCTCAGAACCATATTTATTTCTAGGATTGTGCACTCTTCCCCAGAAGGACTCCATTCACAGTTACCAACTGTCCTGTGTGGTGTGGCTTTTTACTTAGGTAATTCAGGGTGTCACATTTAGGCAAAAGGAATATCAAATTGAGTTTATAAAACTTGGTACATAAGAGGTTATTTTGATAGTGACATCAGATAACAGAGTAACTCCAAAGTTCTGCCAATTCATAAAAGTGACAAAATAATGACAAAACATAGAGAAATAAACTTTTGTTAGAACTTGGAAACTAGTCAGAAGCTTATAACAATGCAGGAATTATTCAAGAAAATGTCTGGTTTCTTCCTGAGAAGGAGTTTTGTGATACTTTAGCTCACTCACCCTAAACCCATTCTCAATGTCTAGGTCTTGAAATTTCTGGTATTCCCAATCTGAGTACTAGAAAGAGCAGAAAGGGCTGAGTTAGCTGAGAATTGTTATCATTTGCTTGACCAATGTGGCTCAGAGGTTTCTGCATATCTTAACCACCACAGAACTTACATTATTCTACATTAGCAATGAGGAGTGGGTGGGAAGGGGTTGGATGCTGAGGTGGGTGTATTGTTGAAAACATTTACAGGCAAATGTTTTAGTTGCAGCTGCCAGAAGCAGCAAATAACATTTGGAACACACACACACACACACACACACACACACACACACACACACACAAATAGATTAAGCAAGACATTGGAAGGAAAGGGTGGAGTACGAGATGCTTTTGAAAGAGATCTGAAGGCTTCATAATGTTCTTGGAACTCAAGAATGGCACACTATGTCCAACACTGTGTGCATGTTTGGAAAGGTCTGAGGAAGTTCAAAGTTCTCAGCTCTAACTAAGCTTGACTTTCACACTTGAAGGAAGAAAAGGTTGAGGGATACGTGTGAGCTACTGGGGAATCAAAGGCATAGCCTAATAAACACAGAAGAGCCTGAAAGAAGGAGTTTTTGTTATTTTCCTGAACTTTGATGGAAATCTCTAACTATTATCTGACCACCAAGAGTACTGAACAATGAACAAGAATAACAATGACATCAGTGTTATATTTGACCAAGAATACAACTTTACGAAAATACAGCTTTAAAAGGAGGAAGAATGAATCTTATGAAGACAAAAGTATGTGACTAGCATAAGTAAATAGACTGTATAATTTTTTAAATGAATAACAAACCAAAAGTTAGTCTTTTGAAAACATTAATTAATTTGAGAAATCTTTAAACTATAGAGTAAAAGAGAGCCACTTCAAATTGTTACAATTGGGAATAAATTCAGGAAACCTCTTTTGATCTTCTAGAAAGAAAACCTATTCCTAGTAAATGGAATAAATATTTTAAAGCAGAAGAATTAGATGACCTCAATGTAGTAAAAATAAAAATGCAAGGTATCACAACTATCCCAAGAAGGAATAGATACATATAACAGGTTAAAAGACTGTGTCCATAATAACACACACAAACAAACAACCCCAATGAAGAGGACTAGGACTCTGACATCATCACATTTAACTAGTAAATTTTACCTAATGTTTAAAGAAAAAAATACCAATTCTTCTTGAAGTCTTCCAAAAAAATAAAAGAATGGGGAAAACTTCTTAAATTAGTATATGAAATCAATATTACTTCATAGCAAAGCTGGATAAAGTCAGCATCAAAATAAACAAAGATAAATTTGCTGTATAGATTTAAAAATACTCAGCCAAATAGTAGCAAGTCCAATCCAGTACTATATTACAAAGATTAAACACTTTGACCAACTGGGATTTGTCCTGAGAAAACAAAGCAGTTCATTTGTATGTGTATAAAATGTATATAATATGCAAGTGTACACATATATACATTTTTCCCATTTTCAGTAGCCATACAATACTGGAAAAATAATAGAATTAAGGAATTCACTTTTCCCAATTTTGAATTTTAACCATTACCCTCGAGTTACTATAAATCTATAGTTGTCAAAACCATGTTATATTGATATAAGTACCGACACACAAATTAGTGGGCAGCATGATATTGGTGTAAGGACAGGCATACAGATAAGTGGAAAGCATGATGTCAGGGTAAGGAAAGACATATGGATGAGTAGACAGTGTAAGGACAGACATACAGATAAATAGACGGCATGATATAAGAGTAAGAAAGGCATACAGATGAAGGGGAAAGAATTCAGAGCTAGAAACAAATTCCTAAAACTACACTCACTTGGTTTGCATTAGGTATCAAGGCGCTTTAAAGGAGAAAGAACAATCTGGTCAATTTAAACAGAAAACCTGCTATCCTGGTGCAGAAGAATTAATTTAAAACCTATATAACAATTAAGGGGTGGAAATGATGTAAATATAGTATTTGAGTATGAAATCCTCAAAAGTAACTAATCCTTGACCAATATCAAAGAACCAGAACCACAAGATGCTTCAAGAGGAGTACAAGAGTAAGCCTCAGTTGTAACTATAACACCAAAGCCATAGCAATAAAAATCTGATAAATCAGACTTCACTGAAATTCAAAACTTTGTGCAAAGAATACTTCCAAGCTGAAAGACAGCCAGCAGAATAAAAGAGAACATTTGGAAATTACATATCTGACAAGAGTTAGTATTCAAAATATGAAAGGAATGATTACAAGTATGCAATAAAATGAAAAAAGATACCATTTTGAAAATGGTCGAAGAACTTGGATAGACTTAATTTCTCCAAAGGTGACATACAAACGGCTGAAAAGATAACTAAAATTTAAACAGTAAAACAGAGTAAGATAGCACTTTATACCCACTAGCTTGGCTCTAGTTTGTAAAAATGGAAGATAACGACTGTTGGCCAGGACATGAGGAAACTGGAAGCCCCAGACACTGCTTCCTACATGGAAAATATGGAGCCACCGTGGGAAGTAGATTTTCATGAAACCTTTAACTATAGTTAGCTTACAAACAGTTCAGATCCTACCTCTATACCTAACTCTAAACCCTCTCTCAAAAACCTGTACACCAATATTCATGGTGTGCTATTCACAATGGTTGAAATACAAAACAACCCAAATGTCCATCAGAGAGGCCAAACAAGGCAAGAATGAGCTATGTTAGCCAGAAGCCTCAGTGGAGTACATGCAAGATCAAAGATGAGCCTTGAGCACATTACACACACCAAATGAAAAAGAGCCGCAAGACCAGATACTTCAAGAGTCTATGTGTATGAAGTGTCCAGAATATGCAAATTCATGATGGTAAAAACTGATTACAGGGAACCAACAGGAGGTTGTCTCTGAGATAGCATCTTCTTTCTGGGCTGATGGGAAGTTTCCAGAATTAGATAGTAGTGATGGTTTCAGGGCTTTGCACACATCGAAGTGCCACTTTAAACAATTTAAAATGGCCAAATCATGTGAATTTCATATGAAAATAAATAAATATGTAATAGAGTACTTCCAGAAAAGTAAATTTTAAATTATATATACTATTTAAAAGCTGTCAGATACTATAAAATTCATGCCTGTGAAACAAAGATCAAAATAAAAATATTTACATGCTATTAGCATATAAAAATATAGTATTTAGGCCGGGCAGTGGTGGTGCACGCCTTTAATCCAAGCACTCGGGAGGCAGAGGCAGGCGGATCTCTGTGAGTTTGAGGCCATCCTGGTCTCCAAAGCAAGTTCTAGGAAAGGCACAAAGCTACACAAAGAAACCCTGTCTCAAAAAACCAAAAAAAAAATTATATATATTATTTATATTTATCTTATTTCACATATTTATATATAAATTTATAAATTTTATATATTAAATGTCTGCTATGAAATTATTTCCTCTAAATTTTAAGTTGAAAGATTTTGCATAAAAAATCTTATAACATTAATTATTATAAGAACAGAAATAATTCAATCTTTCTAGTATGATAAATTTAAAATCTTTTATAATTAGTATTTGTAATGAATAAAACACATTACTCTGTACATTGCATACTGCTTAGAGTATTCATCTCATTTTTTTTACTCTACGGAGAATATCCTATAATAAATTTTATTTGAAATGATTACCACTAGAAAGGAAGATAATGTATGGCATGTTTCAACACCATTCTCTCAATTAAGATTTTGAATGTATGACCACTATCGAGAAAGCAGTTTTGCTTGGCCAGGAGATCAGGGAGAAAAAGTATTCAGGTATTCTAGGGCTACTATGGATTCAACCAACTTTGGATAGAAAATACTAACACTCCAAATCCCATTTGCATGGAGTACATGAAGATCTTCTTCTTGTCGTTCCCTAAATGATGCAACTGTTTACACAAACCATTTTATTGCCTTGGGTGTCTAGGAAGTCTAGAGATGACTAAAATTATGCAGGAGGCTGTGCATAGGTTCTATGTAGATGCAGTCTTGTATAAAGGACTTAAGTATTCTCAGATTTTGGTATTTGTGTAGAATTATAGCATACATACTCTATGGATGCTGGGGGGAAGTTGTGTAGGATATGGACATGTCTCCTGTTTGGAAGGTTTCCTATATACTCAAGTCTTGATCTCTATTTCTTGAGGTTTATCCATCATGACTTCTCACATTTGTCCCACTCTGGAGAAATATTTTTCTTTCATTAATTGTTCAGTTGTATGTAAAGAAGGAGTTCAATATCCCGACAAAATGCCATGCCTCCTCCATATAGCTTCATGTGTACACTGCTTGTATAATACTGTCATTTACTGTGAATGCCTGACCAAACTGTTTTAACTTCCCCAAGTCTTATTTCCTGGTCTGTAAAATCTTGTTATATCCACATCACAGTATTGTTGTGTGGAGTATGTGAGATGAATTGGGTTAAGCACTAAGTGTGCTGCTTTGTTCATAATGGGTGTTCAGTATGCTATTATTGGTTTGTGTGGGGGTGTCTTTTGGTTACATTTTATTTGTGATAGCCTCCTGGGTGACTTACTCAGAAACTGATTGTGAACTCTGTGAGAGTAGAATCTATGAAAGGGTTCCTCTTTGTCACCATTATACTTAGGACTGATCTCCATCTTGGAGTCTTAAAAACACTAAGCAATTGAACCAGCAGCATTGGGGCAAAATCCCCCTCTTTCTAGCAGCCTGGCTTTCTAATGGCAGTTGCTGCACAAGTGTTCCTCCTCAATGGGTGAGGACAACCCTGGAGTGAACAACCCTGGAGTGAACAGCTGCATGCTGGGTACTACATTTTCCCAGTTACTGATCTCAGTTTCTGACTTTAAAGTTGTAGTAGTGAGTTTCTGCTAGTGGGGGTGTAAGATACAACATGTTAATCTTCCAAGGACACACTCTTCTCCCAGAGCAGAGATTCACAAAAATGGTCAGTGGTCTCAGCACCCAAATATCCCAGCACTGCACTAACTGTGTTTTCAGGGCTCAGTAAAATGCTACCACCCGCTATTTTCTGTGGAACTCTTTGGGAAAACCCTTCCTGTTTCAGGTTTTCACTTCTCACCCTTCCCACAGTTTACCCTCTCCTCATTGTCTTTCTAACCTCACTGAGAACACATGAGGTCCTAGCTGGCTTCTTGTGATTTTGTTCCAGTTCATGAGGCTATTTGCCTGCTTTTAGAAATCCTTCACTTTAAACACCTGAACAAACTTTAGATTTAAGCAGGCTAAGCTGGTTAGGAAGCCATCCAAGAAATTTAATGAAAGGACTTAGCAAAAGCAAACAGACCACTTCAAACTAATGCCCACCATATGTAACTGTGTGTCTTTCCACCAGAGACAGAAATAGAGATATGATTAATAGTAAAACCTACATATCCCTGCAGAAGTCTGCAGTTTGGGTTAATTTCAAGCAGCTAAGACTTTGCTCCCTTTCTAATAACCAGTAGTTTAAGAAAGAGTGGGGACTCATTAATTTACAAAGCGGGTTTCTCATTCCAAATAGAACCCAGAGCTCTTTTCCAAGCAGTCAGAAGCTCTCTTATCCCTTGAATTTGCTTGTCCTTCAACCTTGGCAAGTCATTAATCCACATGAACTAAAGTGAGTTCCCCTACTCAGCCTGATATTGGAGTTTAGGATCTCTATTATGTGGAAATTCTTTCCAGTGCTGTATAGTCATTTCTATTATACTTCAGGGATTTATTTCAACATGGCCAAAGCCAAGTCTGCCCTTCCTAGATCTCAATCTCAGAATTACTTGACATTTTATTAGTCTTTATGGATGTTAATATTTAGGTACTGAAATGACATGTGTGAAAAGAATGTATACACATGTAGTTCTGGTGAGAGGCCTGTTTGAAAGAGGAGTCACCACATGACAGGTACTGTGATTTGTGAGTTGGGTACTTCAGGTTCACTTTTGGCACCACTGTTCCAGTGTTACTGAGCACCCACACTCATTTACTGACTTACCATGAGCAAATCACTGGCTTTTGTAAGCCCTGGCATCATTTATTAGGAAGATAAATGAGAGTAATTAAGCTTCAAGGCCTTCAGTGCTAAAACTTTTTGGAATTAGTGTGCTATTAAAATGACAGAGTACCTGGCTCTTCCCAGGTAAGTGGTGCTCTTTCACCCCTGTCTCTGCTTCGTGGTTGACCTCTACTGCCCCTGCCAGCTACAGCCCTTGCATCCATGAGCTAAATAGAACCCTCTGTTAGTACCATGGGTGGATGACCAAGTTGTGGTCATGAGCCATTCTGGGCTAGATCATTTAGTGTCAAACGGAGGTCATCATCAATACCTTTCAGGTAAGGGTTGCTAGTCTCGAGCAGCTAGATACAGACCTGGTTACCTCACAAAATAGCAGTTCTCTTTACATGGTAGACTGAGGCTTGTGGGGCTTTTGTCTTAACAATCAAGCAAGCTTAGTATTTAGTCATTTAACATAGCAATCTAACATGCAGAAAAGAGAAGAGGAAAGGTTAAGTACCAGAATGAGGAAAAGGCAAGAGTTATGAACGAGGATATAGAGCTAATGATTTTTCTAGCTTTAATTAAGTCATGTTTTTTTTTGGGGGGGGTGGCAGTGGAAAAATATATAAATCACATTGGATAGTGAATGTGTAAAATCCAATATGAAGCTCCAGAGCTTTATAATCTACTCAAACTGTATAGAAGTTCATTGAGATGTATATACTTTGGGCCTGGTTAATTTTCATGTGTGATTTTGTTATCTGCAAATTTTTTGGTCTAAATTTCATAAAATAGCAATAATGTGATTGTGAAGTTATTATAAATACAGCATATTTGTATGTGAAATTATCAAATAACATTTTTTAAAAGTGTTTAACTTTCTGTAAATAGTATGCATCAAGTACTCAAGCTTTCTAGCTTTCTTGAGTAAAAAGATCTTGGCTATAATCAATAAATACAAACAGATCTAGAAAATATAACTGACTTAACTTTTCATTTTTACATTTACCTATATGCTTGTGTGATTTTGCATGGAAAGCCTGTTCATACCAGAGTTACTGGAATGACAACTAGTCCTATTTCCTATGTGCCATGTGTGAGCTCCTATTGTGAGCCGTATGTGTGAGTTCCTACTATGCATCACACTCGTGAGGCCCTACTCTGCATCAAACATTGCTGATCGTGGGACTCAGCCTCGCTTCTCTGCCCAGGGCTTTCTGTAAGAAAATACGCAGGCAATTATTTCAGCTTAGGACTTCTCCATTATGAAACCTTTCATGTACATAGAATACTTCCCTTCCAATAAAGTGACAAAAATTTTCACAATGCTATTTTTTTAAGTATGAGTGGTTTGAGTATATGAAGGAAATGTCAAATAAGACATTGTAACATCTTTTACAGTGGGATAAAAAGATTCAGGATTTCAACAAAACAGAAGGGCACCCTACAAGGCATCATTATTCTTAGTTAAATAGGACAGTCTAATTATAACCTTCATGCTTAAAAAATGTTATTAGCCACATTTTTTTTGTATGGTTTACCTCTTCCCTACCTCTAGTTGTTGTTGTTTTGGTTTTGGATTTGGATAATAAAAAGAGAAGAATTTGCATGTGGGTTCATAGAGGACCATCTTTAACAGCCTCCATACCAGTTTCCCACATTTCACTTTGTCCCTAAAGAAGTCATGCAGTAGTAACCCAGAGTCTATATGCTGAAACTTAACTCACTGGAATTACCCATTTTAGCCTCATTACTATTGTTATTCCTGACCAGTTAAAGAGACAAATCTGCCAAATGTATGACTTTCATGTTCCTTGTGACCTTTGCACACAATGTGAACTTTCAAACTTGTAAATATCAAGATTTAGATACCAATGTATCAGCCCTCCTTCATTCTAATTATGTTTAATAGAACATGAAGGAAGAAAGGAATGGAGGGAGGGAGGAAGAAAGACTCAAGGGAAGAATTAGAATAGAATAATTGATATGAAATTTTGTAATATAAAAGAAGCTTGAAAAAATAACAGACAATGAAATGATTTTCAAATATACTGCTAGTCTCATGTTATATTTTTTACACTATAACCTTGGGTTTGAAAATTAATTGTTATATAAGAAAATAAACAAGGTACCAACAGAAAATTCCCATGTAGCCCCTCACAGCCTTCCCTCAGCTCTGGATTTATAAGTATATTTGTTTCTGTAATTGTCTTAACTCATAAGCTCAAGACCAAACTCACCTTGCAGTCTTTGCCATTATCTAGGAAAGAGGAAAGAGCACCTTCAATATAACAAAGTTCTGCAGAACAAAGAGAAGAAGCTCCTGGGAGCACTGTCCACAGTGGTTGTGCACTTGTCTCCAACATCACCACAAACAGTTTCTCCAGGTGTCTGCAGACAGATCTCTGCAGCATCAGTACTGGGGAACATGTCTTCCTCTCAAATTGAGGAAAGGAGAGTTTTGAAAAGAATTATACGTGCCCCCCTACCCACCCATCAATGCCTGAGGCAGGTAGGAGAGCTGGCCCTACTGGTCATAAGAGCAAGAAAGCTGTTCCTGACCCCCACCAACTACCAAACTTGGGAGAAGAGGCCCTAGGCAGCACAATAGAGCCAACCCTGTTGGTGCAAGTGTGGATGAGCCAGCCCCAATGCTGTCAGCATGGGAGAGCTGTTCCCATCACTCAACCTTCATGTGGCAGCATGGGCTAGAGGAAAGATGCCCTCTCCCCACACCCATCAATGCCTGGGGCAGGTGGGAAAACTGGCCCTGAGGTCACAAGAGTGGGAGAGCTGTCCCTACCCTCCACCAGCTACAACACTCAGGAGATCAGGCCCTGCACCTCACCTGGACAACATAATAGACCCAGCCTTGTTGGAGGAGGTGTGGGTGAGCCAACTCCAAAGCAGTAAGTGTGGGAGAGCTACCCTCACTACTCATCTGTCATGTAGCAGTGTGGGTGGGGGAGAGATTCCCCTCTTACCATTTGTTCTTTACCCCTGCAAAAGACAAGAGAGCTGACCTCCCTCTTACCAGCTGTAGCACTAAGGAAAGTGGGCCTTGCTCCTTGCCTAGGCATCACATCAGAACTGGCCCTGTTATTGGAGGTATGGGTGACAACAGCCTCAGTGTTGTGATGGGGAGGGGTGTCCCCGTTACTCTTCTGACATGTGGCAGCATGGGTGGAGGAGAGATGCTCCCAACCCCCTGCCCATCGATGCCTGGGACAGGTGGAAGAGCTGGCCCTGGGTCACGGGAGCAAGAGGGCTGTCCTGCCCCTCACCAGCTGCAGCACTCCAGATGAGCCTGGAGTTTAAGGAATCCAACATAACTCATCAAGAAGATTCCTTGAACTGTTCCACTCTCCCCTTTACATTAGTTAAATGACTTCAGACGTGATCTCATCATTCAACTTGCAAGATGAATACCAAGTGCTCTTCTTCAGGGTAGTCTTATTACCCTGTCCACTTCCAAGGGCATACAATGGCTCTGTCCCTTCAACTCCACAGCAGTTTATTTACACACAATAACTTTCATGTCCTTAACATGATCCGCAGGATCCATTGACAGAAAATTAAAATAGGGATTGTTTTTGTACCTATTGTTTAAGAATGCCTTCTATCTTTCAAGGAAGCTGAGGAATGATAAAACCACGGTAATATTCAACTATAAGCATATCTTCCACCTCTTCTACTTTGTAAACAGTAAAATGTCTTTTTGAACTCTCATCTATTTTTAATGACTAGAGACTTCTTGAAAGGAAATTAAGCTCTTTGTAGCAGGAAGTTGCTGATACTGTGTGTCTTTCAGATTGATAAATCAAATCCCTAGGTGGCTGCATGGAATTAGCAAGGTTAGTCCTTGCTTGTTCCTCAAAAGACAAATTCACACAGGCCAAGCATGCTTTAACTGGAAAGATTTTGGAGAACAATATGAGCACAAGTGTCTGAAAGTTCCTAGCACTGATCATGAATAGGGCTGGGAGACCAGGCTTAGTTCTGAGGGTAACCTCCTAAGCACAGGTTCCTGGAGCAAGGCCCACAACACTGAATTTTTCAAAGAACCCCAGATGTTGCAATGAAGCTAGATAGCTATGACAACATCAGACCTTTTTCATAAAATGTAGTTAGCTAATACACATGATTTTGGCAGATGGCATCATAGGGCTTGGTAAACCCTAAGATAATGATAATAAACTTCTTACTAATATCTCATTTTACTTTATATTTAATTTGAAAAAATTTGAATGTGACATGATTTATATTGCATGTATAGCATGAGCTTATCCAAGCCCTGCTTTTGCATGTGCACGTATGTGTGCTGTGCATGTATGCATATTTGTATGTTTGCATCATATGTATACATTTTGAAGTGGAGCACAAGAATTATGTAAATCCCTGTAAAGGCCAGGGAATTTATAATTTACAATGATACCTTCATATCATGAGATTAATATCTATCCTGAAGATACCCACATCACTTGATTTTCATTTACCAGGCTTGTATAAGATCACTTCCCAGGTTATCCAATAACCTTCCCCAAGTTTTCCACTATTTCCATCTCTTTCAATAAAGTTCCTTTTGTTTCACCCCTTTATTTTAAAAAGTAACAATAACACTTCTTATTAGCTACTTGGATTAAGACAGAAATCCATACTTCTCACCCTGTTCTAACTCTTGCTGACTCCTTCCTCATATCTTATGCTCACACTGTACCTGATGATGCTGTTCCTTCTAGTTGCTCCCATGTGCTTCCTAGGATCCTCATGCCTTCAGAAGCAACACATGCATGTTCACTTGAATGAAGCCATCCTCCCTGAGAGAAGATTTAATACTATTCAGTCATGAGATCTCAGCTCCAACACCAGAGATATTTTCCAAAGATCTTCCCTACCACCTCAATGTACTCATCCACATACTGGAGCAAGAATAGATTGCTGTTCTCATAGTCTTTTATACCATAGGACTTATTACAATTTTCAAATTAGACTGATTTTGAGATTTTCTTTTGCAAATAGGTATCTTGCCAACAAATGTCATACTATATGAAAAAGAGGCTTTATCTACTTTAATCAGCAATTTGAACTTCACAAAACTCAGCACTGGATGGTAAGCATTTAAGAAATCAAGCCAAATTCTATATAATCAAAAATATTGAAGACTGATACTTGAGATAGACATGGGATATAAAACAGGAATAAAGAAAAGACAATCTTAGGGCAAGTGAGACAGCTCATTGTGTAAAGGCTCCTTCCAGAAGATCCAAGGACCTGAATACAACCTCTAGGACACACATGGTGGAAGGAGAGAACTGACACCTGCTAGTTTTCCTCTGACCTCTACATGATTGTCATGGTGTGAGTGCATGTGTGTAGTCACGTGCGCATGCACACACACACACACACACACACACACACACACACACACACACATACACATAAATAGAAATATATAATTTAAACATTTCAACATAGTGACACATTGAGAAAGATGGAACTAAATGAGAGAAAAGAAAGCTCAAGGTATAATAGTGAAGTTCAAAAATAATGAATACATGTAGCAAAGACATGGATGATGGTGTGTGGTGAGATAGGATCAAAGAAGTAGAAGATAAGGATGGGCAGTCTTGGTTTTAAGAAGTTAAATCCTAGAAGTATGTTCCTGAATCAACAGAAAAAACTCAGGTCATAAATCAGAAATGTTTTTTTATATTTGGTTAGGTGGCCAGTGTAAGAGTAACTACACAGATGATTTATAATAAGTAATATCCATCATGCTATTGTATGATAAAGTGTTTATAATATATCAGTATAACATTTTCACTCTAAAGGTTATTATCTATGAGACTCTTCTTATGTTCTGTCCAGATTTCACTCTACTTTTTAATTAAGTGTTATTCTTTTCAGTGAAGGATTTCTCTCCTTCCACTTTTGGGAATACAGTGCTGACCATAGAATACACCAGCAGCTCTCCATATCCCTTCCTGCCTTACAAGCCAAGGTGTGTGGGCCAAAGCCAACTGGCAGCATCTGAGCCTCTCTATCTGAGGGCATCCTCTGTGTTCCAGCCTTGCCACAGAAAGCTGAAAGGACCAGAAATTAGCTCCTCCTTCTCAACTCTTCAACTGCTCCTCTCAACCAATGACTGACAGGATACATAGGTACAACAATTTCCTTTACTGAGGCTGGAATATGTCAGAGTCACAGAGTTACACAGTTGCACATTGGGAAAAATTCTAATTATCTGCAGTAGAAATTTATGTGGAAACTCACCCAGTTGGAATGGTTTCATCTTTCCCATTGTAAAAATTCCTCAACCCATTCAAAATAAGCAACTTAACATTTGTTTCTTTGGCTTAGGGTCTGTTCCCAGGGCAATGCAAGCCTAAATTTCAAGCAAATAGCATGGAAATTCCTACAGCATTCATGGCATTGCTGTTCTATATGCCTTTCTCCTTAATTGAAATTACTGGGAGGAAGAGATTCATTTACATCCTTAACATTCAGTATTTAAAATAACATACAGTACAGTTTCATGTAATCATGAATAAATGTAATATACTACTCACATAGTACACTTATGCTGGACACCATTCTAAGAATTTATCAGCTTTAAGGAGATAGAAACACAGTCACATACTGTCAGTATCCTACGAAGTTTCTTAATCTTTTAGGGATTGTGATTCAGGCCAAACCAGGATTTATGGCTTCAATGCTGAGAAGAATGTGTGCCTATCTGAGAGGAATCTCAGCTGAACTGCTGCTAAAAGCCTAAAAGCTTAACCAGACTCTAGTTCCTGGTTTTCATGCCTTATATACCTTTCTGCTTCCTGCCATCACTTCCTGAGATTAAAGGCATATGTCACCATGCCTGGCTATTTCCACTGTGGCTTTGAACTCACAGAGATCCAGATGGAACTCTGCCTCCAGAATGCTAGGTTTAAAGGTGTGTGTCCACCATTTTCTGGTCTCTATGTCTATCTAGCGGCTGTTCTGTTCTCTGATATCAGACACATTTATTAATGTGCACAATATATCGGGGGACACAATATCACCACACCCACTCACTTCCATTCTCTGGGGATTTCACTTCTCGATGCAAACTCTAGTACTCCAGATATTTCCCCCTGGCCCACTCACTGTTTCCTCCTAGCCCATCTCCATTCCTTTCTGTCATCCACTGACCTGGAGAAGCTCTGTCTGTCAGGAACTCTTCAGCCAAACACTTGCCTAGGATATAGAGAGGACAACAGCAACCAAAGAATGGAACAGACACCCAACAAAGACAAGACCAGATGGCAATACCAAGAACCACTTCAAACATCATAACCAGATGCCTAGATCCCATTGCAAAAACATAAACATGAGCAGCCAAGATAATCTGCTTCCACCAGAAACCAGTAACCATAGTGCAGTAGGCCATGAGAAATGCAATATAGCTGAAGCACAAGACAATAACTTCAAAATAGCAGGTATAAATATGTTCAAGGTCCAAAAAGGGGATATGAATAAAGTCTTTAATGAAGTCTGTAAACATACAAATGGTTGAATGAAATTAATGAAAATAATCCAAGACATGCAAGTAGAATTCAGCAAAGAAATAGAATCATGAAAGAAAACCAAAACAAATAAAATTAGAAACGAAAAATTTAGGATGTTAAAATAAATTCTCAGAGATAATCCTCACCAATTAAAGAGATGAAATCTATGAACAACAGGAATAGAGGAAAGAGGAAATCCAGGGCAAAGGCACCAGAAATATTTTTAACAAAATCACAGAAAAAAATTTCCCAACCTAAAGAAGGAGGTGTCTATCAAGTTACAAGCCCACAGCTACATCAACCTAAATGGAAACTCAAAGTACTTTCACTAAAATCAGGAACAACACAAGATTGTCCACTCTCTCCATATCTATTCAATATAGGACTTGAACTCATAGCTAGAGCAGTAAAACAACTGAAGGAGATCAAGGGGATATAAATAGGAAGGGAAGAAGTCAAGATGTCCTTATTTACAGATGATATGCTAGTATACAAAAGTAGCCCTATTTTCTACCAGGGAACTTCTACAACTGATAAATACTTTCAGCAAAGTAGGAGGATACAAAATTAATACACAAAACTTAGTAGCCCTCCTATACACAAATGACAAACAGACAAAGAAATAAATCAGGGAGACAGTATGATTTATAATAACCTCAATATAAATAAATAACTTGAAATAACTCTAAACAAGCAAGCAGAATAGTTGTATAATCAAAAGTTAAGAAATTGAAAAAGACATCAGACATTTGAAAAATCTTCTATGTGAAATGGCCATCCTAACAAAAGCAATCTGCAGATTCAATGCAAGCACCATAAAAATTCCAACAAAACAACACAATTCTTTGCAGAAATTTTAAAAAATTTCAACTTCATATGGAAACAAACAAACAAAAATCCAGGATAGCTAAGACAATCTTAAATAATAAAATAACTGCTGGATATATCACTGTCTTAGATTTGAAGTTATACACAAATCTATAGTGTCTTAGTTAGGGTTTCTATTACACCATGACCACAGCAACTCTTACAAAGGAAAACATTTAATTGTGGCTGGCTTACAGTGTCAGAGGTTTAGTCCATTATCATAATGGTGGGAAGTAAGGCAACAGGCAGACAGACATGGTTCTAGAGAGGTAGCTGAGAGTTCTTCATCTTGATCTGTAGGCAAGAGGAAGTGAACTGAGCCCCATACTGGGTGTATTTAGGGCATATGAGACCTCAAAGATCCCCCCACACACACACACACACAATGACACACTTCCTCCAACAAGGCCACACCAACTCTAACAAGGCCATATCTCCTGATAGTGCCACTCCCTATAGGTTGAGCATTCAAACACATCAGTCTAAGGGGAAGGTTATACCTAGTCAAACTAACACATATAGTAATTAAAAAAAACAACAGCAAGTATTGGCACAAAAACAGATATGATGATCTGTAGAATTGAACTGAAAACGTGGACAGAAGTCTACACACCTATAGACACCTCATTTTTGACACAGAAGCCAAAAATATGTAATGGACAAAATACAGGTAGAATACAAATAGGAACATATTTATCTCCCTTCACAGAACTCACTCTAACACTTCAACATACAACCTGATACCCTGAATTTGACAGAAGACAAAGTGGGGGATAGGCTTGAATTCACTGCAATAGGAAAATACTTTCTGGATAGGATACAGATAGCACAGGCACCAAGAACAAAAGTTAATAAACAGGACCTTATAATGCTGTGTAAAAGGACACCATCATTCAGGCAAAGATCAGCCAAAATTCAATTACAAACAGGGTACAGAACTAAGCAGAGCAAGCATTCTAACAGATGAAACACAAATGGCTGAGAAACAAAGAAATGTTCGACATCCTTAACATCAAGGGAAAGTAAATTAACACTAAGATTTCATTTTAAACCAGTGAGAATAGCTAAGATCAATAAAACAAATGACAGCACAGACTGATATGGATGCAGGGAAAGGGAAACAGTTATCCCTGTTGCTGGTAGGAGTGCAAACTGTTACAACCTCTATGGAAATCATTTTGCCTGTTCTTGAGGAAGCTGTGAAGCAATCCACTACAAGATCCAGCTATACAACTCTTAGGCATACAGCTAAAGGACCCTATATCTGACTACAGGAATAATTTGCTCTTCCATGTTCATTGATGCTCTATTTACAGTAGCCAGTAATTGGAAATATAGTGTCAGTCAACTGATGAATGGATAATGAAAACGTCATACATTTTTACACTGAAACATTATTCAGCTGTTAAAAAGGAAATTATCAAATTCACAGGTAAATGGATGGAGCTAGAAAAAAATTATCCTGAATGAAATAAATCAGACTCCCAAAGTGAAACATTGTGTTTTCTCTTATGTAGATGTTAGCCTTTAAGCCTTCTTATATGTGTGCTAAAATCTGAATAACCTAACCATTGTAGCTGAAGTTTTTCTGTGTTCTACCTGGCCCGCAGTCAGGACAAATCTCTCTCACCCACCAGTCCCATAGCTGCTTGGACCCAAATAAACACACAGAGGCTTATATTAATTATGAACTGTATGGCCTTTTGGCTCAGACTTCTTGCTAGCTAGATCTTACATCTTAAATTAACCCATTTCTATAAATCTATACTTTGCCAAGTGACTTGTGGCTTACCAGGATCTTTACATCTTGCCTCTTATGGTGGAGCTGGCAGCATCCTCTCTGTTCTGCCTTTCTCCTTCCTCCACTCTAGTATGAACATCCCGCCTCACCCTATTCTGCCTCACCATTGGCCAAACAGCCTTATTTATCAACCAATCAGAGCAACATATTTTCACAGCATACAAAAAGACATTCCCATCAAACCACAGAGGTTGTAAGCTAGTAAAGGACCAGGCAGAAGAAGTGGGAAAAAGATGGGATCTCCCAAGAAAAGGGGAATAGATTATATTGTTATGAAGAGACAGGGGAAACTAAAATTGGAGTTTTAAATAGGGAAAAGATGGAACACAAGGCCAAAGGAAGGAATATCGGGGTAAAACACTAAAGATCACTTGAAAAACCATATAGAAATCCACTACTATAGAAGCTTCCTAAAATGTATACACATATTAAAGGAATATAAATGGAGTCATCAAATGATAGGGGAGACAATGCACTGACTAGACACTTTATATCACCAAGTAAAACCTCTAGTGCCAGGAACAGATTACATCTTATTGAGTCATTGACCAAATGGGCACTGTGGAAACCTCCAAAATCACTTAGGATTGTCATCTATTGATTGCTCTCCACAAATTCATGGTAAGGCCCTGTGGCTGAAGACAGCACTAACATATGCCATCTAATGTGAAGGAATCGAACTTGGAACTAACTAGAAGCTTCCTCTCTACTGACTAGCATTTATGGTAATGGAAGGTACTCTGCAGCCTTCTAGAGGAGAACGCTAATCATCAGTATCTCCTAGCTGTAGATCCTGTGGTCTATAACAGTGACCTGCCACTAAGACCTAATTGTGCAATAGTGGCACAACTGTTAGAGGAGTAACCAACCACTTTCTCCCTAGATTTGAGACACACTCATATCTGACACCACTAAAATGGCCTAGAACCCGACACTAGAAAAGTCATAGGCCTAAGGAAAACAGCTCACACAATTATTCTGCTAAAGGAACATATCAAGAAAATTACTCCTTGTGATATCTGTAACCACAGACCAGTTTCTTGCTCAGCCCTCAACAGAGAAGCTTCTTCTTCCAGTAGATTAAAACTAACACAGAATCCACAACTGGACAAAATGCAGAGAGTGAGAAATTTTGCAGCATTCAATCCTAAGTGAAATGTTTCTGTCAAACACCTCCTCTCCAGGCTCAGAGAATCCATGCAGAAGAATCAGAAAGAATGTAAGACCCAGAGGTGATATTTGACATGAAGGAAAACATGTTCCAAACACAGTGGACTGAGGCACATATGAAATCACAGTCAGTGAAAGAACACACAGGGCCAGCATAGGTTCAAGCCAGATGGGGTCCCAGGGCTGAGAGAGGGACATGAACAGGCCTTCTGCCCCTAAACAAGAAGTTATCTGTTAACTGGTACCCAATGACAAAAGAAAAATCAGTTTTCTCCAATGGAGTCTCACTAGGTATATTAGCTATATTTCAGGGCAGGCCCTGTGCTCAGGAGTAGCTAGACAACGCAAAAGTGGACTCAATGGTATTTTTATAAACATTTTGTCTCATATTTCTTTGTTTGGGTATTTTTATGTGTGTGTCTTATTGATCTTTCCTTTGTTTATTTTGATGCCTGTTTTTGTGGAGATTTGGTGAGGGGGAGGGATGTATATCTTGTATTGTTTTGTTTGTTTTTAAAGAGAGAAAACCTAAAGTTGTGTGGTTGGGGAGGTGGGGAGGATCTTGGAAGAAAATATGATCAAAATACATTGCATGAAAAAAATTTTTCAATAAAAAAGTTTAAACAGAAAAGGCCTGTGCCATTCCCAGTCAGATCTCTTTGCTCTCTGCCTTGTTGTAGTGTCTCCAGATGGGAACACTCAGCTACTGCCTCACCACCACACCTGCTTGCCTGCTGTCATGTTCCTTATCATGGTGATCATGAACTCAACCTCTGAAACTGTAAGCCACCAATTAACATTTTCTTCTATATATTGTCTTAATTATGGCATCAAATCATAGCAACAAAAAAGTAAAGATAGCCATAAATAACATTTTGATGGCTCTCAAGTTACATTTCTGAAGTTGCTAAGAATTCTATTTTTTCTTTTCTTATTTTTTGATAAGTGGGCCAGCTCTGAAGATGTTTCAGATGGAATTAATGAAGGGCTGTAGTAGGCCTCCCATTCTCCCAAACCCCCAAAGACTATTACACTCAAAGACTCTTCTGCCTACATTTATAAATCCCAATACTCCTTACCCTTAACAAACTGCTGAGGCATCAAACCCATCATTCAATCATTTTTATCCAAACAGTTTCTAACTCTCAGCTCCTCACTCTATAATACTTCCATATTGGTAATCAGAAAACCTAATGAAACCTTCATTTGGTCAAAGACCTTCCCTCCATTAATGCTGCTGTTGTCCCTCTACACCCTGTAGTCTTGAACCCTTGTACTATCCTCTCCATTATCCCTGACATCACTCACTTTTCAGTCCTAGATCTGATAGATTATTTCTTCTCAATACCCCTGGATGTCTATTCTCAAGATCTTTTTCCTCCACATGGATGGATCCTGACACTCAACAAACCCAGACTGTCCTCTCACAAGGGTTCAGAACCAGCTCCCACCATTTTGGCCAGGCACTCACTACAAATTTGACATACCTTCCCCCCTTTGCCTGCCTGCCTGCTTCAGTACATAGATGACCTTTTCTTTATAGTCCTTCCCTCTCTCAAAGCTAATTGGACATTGCTTCACTCATCAATTTCCTCAGATCCAGAGGCTCTTACCTTCCAAAGCTCAACTCTCCTTTCCCAAGTCACCTATTCAGAATTCTCCTCCACCACAATCCATAAGCACCTCACCTTAAATTGCCTTGTCTATCTTGACACCTTACCTCTACCCTCAACAAAGTCCGAATTGCTTTAAACTTAAAACATTCTTTTTGCTCCAGCCCTCTCTCTCCCAGATCTATACAGACCTTTCCATGTTTACACTTCCAAAACACATAAACACTTTATTGGCTTGAACTTTGCCCATGTCACCTACCTCTACAAAACTGTAATTGATACCATCTCCAGCTGTGCTCCTTGTGTACACACTCCTGCCACAGCCTCTCTGCTCATTCCTAAATCTGACATACACTGGGATTACCCCCTTAACAATCTAATCTCACCTCACAATCTATTCCCACCACTATCTCACTCAACTCCTAGCTTACAAAGGACTCCAACCCCTTCCACTGTCTCAGGTTCTATCCCTCCAAACTTCTCTTACCAAAAACTCATCACTTACATTCCTTATTTGTCCTCCCCTCAACCCATTCATGCTTATCTGTTTGCCTCAACCTTCCCCAGATCCTCTGCACTCCTGTCCAAAAACTCTCAAAGACCTCCACCCCCATCCCTCTCATACACAAGTTGGTCCTGTAGCTACTTCTACCTGCACTTTTTATCTGGATGGCAGCTCCTTCCTGTTACACGGCCATATCAGACTCACCCCTCCATTATCAATAAAGAGAATAACTGTGTTGACATGACAGCCCATCAAGCCACCCTTTCATCCCTTATGACTCACCCCACTTCCCTCCAGCCTACCCTACTACATAATCCAGATAACAATATACCTAACCCTCCTCTTTCCTAACCCCAGCTTTATGTATTCATTCTTATCCTCCAGGTTCCTCTCAAGATCACCCATTCCTCACTGTCAACAATTTCCAAACAAGCTTCATCTCTCATCTCACATTTCTACTTTTCCTCTGCCCAAATGATTGTCAAACATGCACCACCAACTGGCTTCCCTAAATTTATTAACTGTCCAGGTGTTCTCAAACCTAAAATGTTGTGAACAAATCCTACACTCCCAATTACAAGACATAACTAAATCCACTCTCATGGCCAAATCATCACTTGGGTTGAGGTTATCCAACAGCCTCTCTCTCTTCTCAACTTCACTGATCCCTCCTTGAATGCCTCCCACTGCTTTCTTTGAACCTTCCTCCAATCCCCTCCAGGAGCCATTAGCAGCAGCCTCCCTCTCACCAGGCACACCCCAGTTACCAATGCCCCTCCTCCACTACCAACTGCTTGTTCATTTGACCATCCAAGCCCTACTTTAGGAACCAAAGCCAAGTTCTCTCAACCTTGCCATATCAACCCCATAAAACTGTTACAGACCATCCCTCTCACCGTTTGCCAAGAGCCTCCCCAATCATCCATGTTCCTAAAATATTTCAACTTCAGCACCCACCTGGACATCCCTGGAAAGACTATTCTGATGTAATAGAATCCTCTCAAACTGTATTTTCACCAACACAACCAGGCCCTGCTTTCAGATGATAGGTGTTCCATAATTAACCTCATATAGCCAATCTAAATTTTCCTGAGTCTTCTCAAGAACTCTCAAACAAACTCTAGATAAATATTCCTGTCAACCAACAGCCTATCCTCCTCCCCATGGCTATTCCTGGGGGTGTTATCTCTCCCCATTTCCGTGGTCTTGGGATTCCTCTTCCAAACTGCCAGGACCATGGGCCTAAAAGTTTCCAATGTACATCCAAGATAAAAACATTTCCCCTAAACTCCTTAACTTTTCTTTTGTCCCTAGGGTATCTGTTCTAGCAGATCTCAAATCAACTACAAACTGCTCCAGTGCTAGCACAGTATTAGAACCTACACCCTGGTCCAGTCTCACAAACTATACTTCCTTAGCCAGAGATAGTCCCATAGAACCTGGGAATCAAAGGACACTGCCTGCCCTTTTAGACCTTGACCAACATTTGAGCTTCCTTGGGTGCCAAATAACAACACTCCAGTGTCAACAGGAAGCAGAGAGAATGATGCCCATGTGCCCCACATCTAGTGACTCAATAATAGAAAACAAATTGGGAATGAAGATCTCTAGTAGGCCTGAGCAGGGCAAACATGGCTCTGGCTGGCCTTCCCCTGTCCACATTCCCTCAGCCTGGCTAACCATTAGGTTACTACATTCCTACTACAATCCTTGAGCTATCCACCAATGTCTGTTCCTTATTTAGCCACTTCCTCCTCCTGAGGCTGACTAGCATGGTCCAACTATCAATGTATTAAAATCCAGCAATCAAAGCCCCCTTTCAGCTACCCTAATTAACATGCAAGACAAACCAACTCATCCTAACACAGAGTTTCCCCTTTTCCCTTTATAATCCCTTTATAAATCCATTTGCCTATGGGTCACATATGTCCCCTCTAGAGGCAGTCCTTTGTCCCTCTAGAGAAAATATTGCTTCCCCACTCCTTTGTTCCTTTTTTCTTCTCTCTTGTCCTCTATCTCCTGTCTTTGTCTCTTATTCCCAGCCCTTTGTCCCTCTAGGGCAAACAATCTCCTTTGTGCTGAGAACTTGGTCTTGGTGTATCTTGTGCTGATTCTGATCCTTTCAATTGTAATCTAACAGGAAAAAAAAAAAAAGATGCAACTAGAGTTACACAAGGGGTTTAGTTCATGTCCTTTGTAAAGATTCCTAAAAAATTGCAAATTTAGATAGCTGTAGAAGAGAATGCCTTAATGTTGTAAGACAAAATCTTCCTGAGGAGATGCAATACACAAGTCTACTCACCATAGACAGGGAACTCTTTATAGACCAAATTTTGGAAGCCACCAAACTCCAATTTGGTGAATCCATGAGTTTTATTGGTGTTACTTAAAAAGATATGGATATGGTGGTTTGAAAGAAAATGACATCTGAAGAGAGTGGCATTATTACGAGGTGTGGCTTTATTGGAGTGGATGTGGCCTTGCTGGAAGGAAGTGTATCACTGTGGAGGTGGACTTTGGGGTCTCATATATACTTAAGCCACATCCAGTGTCTCTGTCCACTTCCTGTTACCTTCTAATTAAGATGTAGGCAGAACCATGTTTGCCTGCATGCCTCCATGTCCTGCCGAAATGATAATGGAAATGTAAGCCACCCTAATTAAATATTTTTCCTTTATAAAAGTTGCCATGGTCTCTTCACAGCAATAGAAACCCAAACTAAGACAGTGGGTGAGCAGTTACTTACAGGAGCAGGAATGACTCAAAGCTGCATCACTAAAGCCCACTCCAGCATGGGTGAGAGCTCATAAAAACTGGGAACACAGCCCCATCTTCAGGCAGCTCAAGAAGTGGAAAAGTGTCTTTCCAAGTGACTCAGTTGGTCTAAATCCCTTCCAGACAGCTCTGGTGGCTTCTGCTTCTTCATGCAGCTGGCCTGGTCCCAGTCTTCTTTGAAGCTCATCTCTGCTCCTCTGAGATGTACTCTCAACTTTTATTGTTTACTCCAGTAGGGAGGGGCCTAGTGAATTTGGTTTCAGGGACTTCCTAAAGCTATTTGACCTTATTACCTTTCGAATAAGGAGCTGTCCTGTGCGACGGAATGCTTTAGTCTTGGAGGGAACTGTTATAACATGTTACCCCTTCCCTCAGCTCTTACATTCTTTCCACCCTCTCTTCTGCCATGATACCTATACCTTGTGTGTGTGTATGTGGGGTGACTATATATGTCTACATATATCTATGAATTAGGTCACTGTGTCACAGCCACAGTTATTTGTTCTCAAGAGCATCACCAATCATTATGAGTTGCGGTTGACAATAACAGTGATCTATGGATGTAAAACCACTGGTTGAGAGGGCAGTTTGACCAGTACATCACATTCATCTAGAAATTGCTTCCCACTGATACTTAAGACCTCCCCAGCCACAAGTTTGTGTCCTGACTTACATACAGTACCAGATGTGAGCTCCTTCTTGTGGAGCAGGCCTTAAATCCAATCTGAAAGCTGTTGTTCTTACTTATGACAGCCTAGCCACTATTGCACAAGCAGGCATGTCCTGCCTAACACAATAGTATTTTAGCATGTGCAGTCCATAGCCAAGCAGGAATGTTGGTGACCAGTCTCCACCAGCAGCCTACATGGCCACCTCTGGCATCATGTAAGCCAGCTAGAAGGTTGGGAGTTTCCAGTTCAGTCTCAGCTTAATTTCTCCATAGCCTGCAGGCAAAGCACACACACATGGAGTCTTCAGCAATAAGGTCTTACTGTATAGTCCTGACATACAAGCAACAGCTGTAACAATAGCCTTCATGGTTTGTGGGGCATCAGGAGCTTCCCTGGCTAACAACTCACAGGAGGTGGTCCATGGTACTTGAATTTTTATTCCATAACCTGTGATCTCTGGGAATGTTCTTTTCCACCCACGCAGGGTGCCTTTTGGATTTAAACTCTGTAGCTATTGTTTAAACAACCCATTTTGCCTTTCAGTTAGCCCAGTCTCAGCTGGGTTATAAGGCAGGTAGAAGTACCATTGCACCAAGTTGTCTCTCCAGTGGCTTTCCAAAACTATGAAAGACTCAGGTTAGCATTATGTCACTTATATTAAAAAAGAAAAAGGGAAAGGGAAATCTTTTCAGGATAGACAGAACAAGTCAACATCCTGAACCACTATCTTATATTAAATAGTGGGGTTACAAAGATAATCTTGGTGAAGCACTCTGAAAGTCTGAGCAAGGATCAGGTGACCCCAGAGCTTCACAACTAAAAAGGTAGAAGCTAAGCAAGGTCTAGCACAGGCTCCCCTAGCAGCTAGAGCCGAGCAAGCAATTCTTAGGAAAACCACAACTTAGGAGCAACCAATCAACAGGTGCCCCGGCCATAGCCTCCTGCTGACTCAGCAGGTCCCCAAACCTGTTATGCTTACTCAGCAGATGTCCCCCAGCCCTCTGCTAGGTAAAGATAGCTTTCCCTACCCTCTCACCAACAAGCCCTCGACACCCCCCCCCAGGCCACCACCAATGGGCCCCTAACTACTACAGCCTCTCACCAATCCTCTCCCAGACTAATCTTTCCTCCACCAATCAGCATCAGATTGATCCCTCATCTCTGGAAGTCCCCTAACTCTGCTTAAAATAAGCTTGCGATTGGTGTCGCTATTTACCACCCCATCATGCTGAAAATAAACGCTCTTGCTAAATTGCGTATGTGACTGTTGGTCTTTCTTGGGGGCTTCTCTTGGACCCTAACAGGTTTTATCCATACTTTAGTCTGTTATGGGCTCCCTGAAAGGAAAAAAAAAAAAAAAAAAAAGGAAGAAAGAGGCACACAGGCAAAGTGAGTAACTTTTGGTAGGGCCCCCTACAAAGTATGCCACTAAGCAAACACACCCCTTGCAACAGACTTAATTGGTCCTGTTTTGTCCCTGTTAGGCTACCAGTGTTTGCATGACAAAACATTTCCTGCGTCACACAACCCATACATCTACTCACCCCAGTTAGGGAGTGTTAGTTCTCACCAGCAGCAGCCTGCTCTAGCTGCTAGGGGAGCCTGTTAGGGCCCTGGCTTGGCCATTCAGTCCCTTCAAAACCGAAGTCCAAGTTGGTGAATCAGTGAGTTTTATTGGGGTTACAGAGAGGAATGTGGGGGAAGAGCTACTTACAGGGAGCAGAAATGACTCACAGACAGCTGCATCACCAAGCCCGCCCCAACATGGACGACAGCTCCCCAAGACTGGGAATCTGGAACACAGTGTGCTTCTGCAGGCAGCTCAGCAGGTTGGAGGCTGTCCTTTCCAGGCGTGTCAGCTCATCTTCACAGGTGCCTCTTCCAGGCAGCTCTGATGGTTTCTGCTAATTCCAGCAGCTCGTCTGGTCTGGTCTCAGAGTCATCTTTGCAGCTTCTCTTGTCTCAGAGTCTTCTTCCCAACTTGGCCCTAAGCCTCTGAGAGGGACTTTCCTGTTTTATTGCTTTCTCTAGTAGGGAGGGCCAAGTGAATCTGGTCGGTTTCAGGGACTTCCTGAAGCTATTTTGAGTTGTTTACCTTCCTGCTTAAGGAGCTTCCCTATAAGCTGGAATGTTTCAATCTCTAAGGAAACTGGTACACAGGTATTCAGTTGCTAATGTTTTGAAATTCTCCTTTCTCTGCTGTCAAGAAGTTTCCACTAAATTCCTGGGGTCAGGACTCCTCTCCAGAAGAGATGCACTGAGCAAAAAAAAAAACAAAAAAAAAAAACAAAACAAAACAAAACAAACAAACAAACAAACAAAAAACAAAACAAAAACCTAAATGTTGCAAGTCTTAACCTTCTGTGAGCTGCACTAAAGATCAGTGAGGAAACTGGAAGGAGCTGGTGTGCATACAGGATCAAAATGTGGAGATCAACTATGAGTGGGACTGGTTTGCTGCCAGGATGCACTTTGAATGACCAACGAATCACTGTGTATGAAGTATCATGCATGGATGCTGTTAACATTCAGCATGTCTGTATTTTTTATTTTTTCAATCATACCTGAATCCATATCAGTTAGCAAATTTTTAAAACTAATTTCTGATCAGTTTACAACTAGCAATCTGTACAGACCAAATAGATCTTCCTAAAAGCCAACTTTTATTCAAAGAACAAGGTATCTAACTTATCTTATTCAAAGTTAAGGATTTAGAAGTAAGTAGATCCTACTGTTACCATAATCATAAAAATTTTTAAAAATGTATTCAGTTACATAGTTTAGGTAAAAATTGCTGGGACATCTCTGATAGAGGAAAGACATGACTTAAATGTGTGGTGCTAATTCCCAGAGAATCACTGTCAGCCCTTTATATTTATGTGTTTCACATTCACAAAATCAACCAAATAAAGATGGAAAATATTCAGAAAAAGCAAATTGTGAAGTTTCCCAAAACAAAGCTTGATTATATTGTATGATAAATATGACCCAGAATCCATGTGAATTAGGTCATGAGGTCATAACATTATGTCTTATAAGCAACCTACAGGTAACTTAGTGTATGCAGGCTGATGGGCATAGTTTATATAGTATACTACACCATTATATGTGAGGAAGCCAAGTATGCACAGATTTTAGCATCTGAGGGAAGCTCTGGACTGATGTGAGTGCACAGCTATTACGACTCCTGTGTTACAAATGAAGAAACCATGGTGCAAAGGGGTGACGTGACATGCTGGAGATCATGCAACATGCAAATAGTGAGTTTGGAAATGAAGCTAGGGCTATGTCTTTTTCAAGGTATGCTACTGATTATTCCAGCTTTTCTTATGAGTGATTTGATCTGGCTTTTGCATTTTCTTTTCCCCAATATAGCGAGCAAGAAAACCTTGTAATCACTGTTAGGATACAACAGTGACTATAATCCGAAGAATAAAAAACAAAAGAGGGGCAGAGTTGCACAAACAAATGCCTAGATGGAACAGTTCATTAGAGGGATTTTACATAGCAATTTGAAGGAAAATAAACTTAAACTCAGGGTTGGTGTGATGGTATAGTGGATTGGGTACACAACCTGGCCACCCTATGACGCAAGCCTGATGATCGAAATTTAATCCCTGCATCAATATAAAGATGGAACGAGAATCAGAGAATTGACTCTACAAAGTTGTCCACTGACTTCCACATACACTCTGTTGCGTACTCCCCACCATACCCACACCTACACACACACATCACACATACACAATAATGAAAGATAAAATGAGATGAATTTAGAAATCTAAGTTGCAATGGTCACAAAAACCTGCTGTCCCTGCAGTTCCTGAAGTCTCTGTAGAGTCACACATTTAAACAAGTTCAGAAGCTAGCAATGAAGACGGTGCTATGCTAAGTGATGGCTTCATCACATGGTACTGCAGGCAGATGGTGTGGACAGCTGGACTGCAGAGGAGTGGAGAACTTCTTAGAGAAATGTTTCCATCCCCAACTTTACTCTTAGCCACATCTCAGGTAGGATTTCGTTAATCCCATAGTGGGAAGATGATTAATATGAAAATTATACTTCGAAGTGTTTCTATATGAAATGTATATATTACGTTATAGGAAATTGTGATGAGTGACACATAGGTGGTCATTACTGTAAAAGAATGAAATTGTCATTTTAAAATCCTTTGTGTGAATTTCTCCATATACCCATCTATTCAAGTATTGGTTTTCATAGATACCTAGGTTTCAACGATGATAATACTAAGCCTTCGGAAGCTTCAAAGCATGTAAACTATGTAAACAGGACTCTTCAGTGCTGTTTTAACCTAAACCTCCTCTCAGCTAAGTCCATTATGGGCTCTATGATGCCACTCACACTAGGGACACACAGTGGACTTATCTTGATGAAATGCTTTGTTGTGGGTTTTATTTAGCTGTATGTTTGTTTGGTTTGGTTTATTCTACCAAACATCCATCACAGAAAAATAACTGACTTTCTGAAGGCTGATCTTGATGGGAAATAGCAGTCACGCACATGTGTCTCAATTATATTTATACTCTTTGCTCCCAAACAAATCCTGCCTAAAACTAGAATTTTTATCCATCCTCCCATTCAAGCCTTGAAGGCCTGAAGATTTACATTAGCCATTTCACCTCTGAGTCACCTTCCCCTGCTTTGATGTAATGCAACAGAATGAGGACTCACATTTAATTAAACAGGAATCTGGATCCAGCTGTGGGCCATGCAATCAGTCTTTGTGTAAGCAAAAGGGGTGGAATGCCTGGCCCATAGATCATTGCCGAGAGGAAATCTGCTCTCACTCAAAGCCAGCCACAGGCCGCTGAAAATGATTTTCCCCCTATATGAATGACTTAGCCTCTGCAGCTGTCCCCCTGTCCCCACCTCATGAAAAGAAACAGAACGGCTAAAAGAGCTTGATTTGTTATCTTCCTGTAAGTGCCTTTTAATCAAAGGAGGTCTGCCCTGCCTGTTGATACACCAGCATTTCCTTGTTGGCTACAAGCAACTCTGTAGATGTGGCTGCTATTTCATGCACTTTCCCACATGCATCTCTCTAGATAGGCATAATTCAGCAATTTGATACACTCCACTATGATTCTCTGAAGACAGCTTTATAAAAGGTAGATTTTTGCTGTAATATGATGTCATCTCTCTTTCCAAAGGAATCTTTTTGATCTTTCTGATTTGTGGATGGGTTCACCCACAAAACCTATCTTTTTTTTTTTTTTTTTTTTTTTTTTTTTTAATAAAGGCTACAAGAGTCTATTTGTTACAGAGACGGGCCAGCTTTAGTCAATGAAGAGTCGAGATGTGTGTTTTGCTTAGACTGTGGAAAGTGGGAAGAGACTCATTAATCTGGGGCAGTTTTCCAACAAGAAGTATATAAAGCCCTTGGGCCTACTCAGAGGAAGGAGTGGGTAAATATGAATGCTGTGGTTTGAGTCTGAAATGTTCTCCCCCGCCCCGCAGTCTCCTGATTTGAATGCATATGTCTCAGCTGGTAGCATGCTTAGGAAGTTGTGAAACTTTTAAGAGATGGGGCCTTACTGGCAGAAGTAAGGTCACAGAAGTTTTTGAAGACTATTCAGGTCCAACACTCTTTGCTTCCTGATCTGTGGTGATAAAATGCACCTCAGTCACGTGCTCAGTTACTGGGAATCTCCACCAGATGTTCCCAGACTCTATGCACTTCGACTCTGAGAAACGAAGGCCCAAACTAAACCTTTCTTGCATAAGCTGTTTCTGAAAAGTATTGTGTCCTGATAATAGAAAACAGACAAAACAAACTTATACAGCTCAGTTATTATATGCAGCTTAGAAAAAGATTGTCTATAGATGGTCTGGGTGACAGAAATAGAGCATCTTCTTTCCAGAAAATCAGGGATGGGAGCTGGACAGGATCAGGGGATGGGAGCAGGACAGGATTGGGGGATGCCACCTTAAAAAAAAAAAGAAAGAATAAAGTATCAGACTTTCTCTGGCATATTTCTCTATATAATTCTTCAAACCAAGCAACAAATTCCTGTTACATGTGGAAAATTTTGCAACTTTCCACACTGAGGATACAGATATATTTTCTAAAAAGATAAATAACTTAGTTAAAAGTCAATTTGCCTCAAATTCTGCTGATTGCTGAAACCCACCTGTAAGAGCTAATAGAAACTCCAAATTTTAGTACTTTGATAAGTAACTTTGAGGGTAAAACTCCTCAGGAAACATGACTTCTATCTCTTGGAATGACACCCTTCCTCAAAGATAGTACAAAATTCTCACGCAGATCAGCAGTCCTCAGCACTGAGGCACACCAGTTCACAATAGGGAGTTTCAACGGGACAGGGAGATTCAGTACTTCAGGTCCTGAGGAGATCCAGGGCATTGGGCATAGTTATTTGGTCCCCATCTGGTCCTGACATGCAACCAGACACACCTTGGAACTTCATCATATTTGACTCTAGATTTTGAAATTAACTTCTCGTTGTTAGAACAGATTTGATTTCTGTGGCCAAGTGTTTTATAACGACATCAGATCTCATTTCTGACATACACCAAAATCTCAGCTCTAACTCATAGTGAGAAATGAGTTGGGCAGTAATTAAAATTTAGTTCTAATATGAGCAGAACCTGGGTTTTGTGGAATCTATTGAGAGAAAAGGTATGAAGAGTCACCACATAGATTCCGTATCAGCTTATTCCTGTGTACTACAGAGCCCCTGGCTCTACAGAGCCTGGGGTAACATCTTCTACTCCTAAGTGCATCATTTACTCTAGTGCGGCATTAAACAAAGAGACATCTGGTTGACCTTACCATTGTAATGTAAAGGAGACAGACTGCTTACTTTAGGGAACACAAAAATTCTCGTGGTTGTTTTTCATCTGACCTAGCAGCATGAGCATCAGTTATACCAGGTCAGAGGATATGTTCATAGTTACGTTTTGAAAATGAATTCTATGTTCTCATCAACTACATCTGTATTGTGGGTTTTGTGTGTACAGTCGACAGAATGCCAACTTGAAAAGTATGAAGCTAGACTTTTAGTTTTTATTAAAATGTGTTTTAATTGACACATGGAACATGAAAATTGTACATATTTGAAGCACCATGTTTTTTTAATTACATTTATTCTGTCTGTATGGGCATGCATGTGCCACAGTGTATGGTGGAAGTGACAGCACAACCTCCCTATGCAAGTTTTAGAGACTGAACTCAAGTCACTAGGCTTGGTGGCAATAGCTTTACAAAATAAGACATCTTGCCATGCCACTGACAGATATTTTGATATCTTGCGAACACTATATAATATTTAAATCAGAACTCTATCACTATTTATTACATTATAATAAGAAAAACAAATCAAAATAAGCATGTTAACATTTGCCAAAAGAAAACTCACAAGGAAATAAATACCACTGCCCAACATTTAAATGAGTGGTTTGGGGGATATCAGGCAAATTTTCAACTAGCATTTGATTGGCAGAGTCAGGGTTGAAACCCTTGTCTATCTGTCCCCCAAGTCTGTGTTTCTGGTTATTAAATGATGCTCATCATGTCCTTGTATTCTATTTTCACTTTAAGAAATTATGCACTATTTCAGAATTATCTTCAGTTGAAAATCCCATTTAATACTAGTTTAAATTTTGCTTTGAAGTCATTCATCCAAGCTTGATGCTCTATAAACATTTAACAGAAGTTATGTAGTTTGTATTTTTCCACAAATGTTTGCTGAAGTCTAAATAAGGGAGTAGGTGATAGAAATAACAAACAGATAAATGGTCCCCACATTTCATAGAGAATTCTATAGCAGTGGAGATAACCACAGAACATTGTTTATCATGTATTTATAAAATGTTTCTCATCAGTGTTCATTCATTAGGCACACTTTTTTTTTTTTTCTGTAGTGCATAGAATCATCCCTTTGCTAATTCATTATTTTGTATTTCTCCAGTGTCAGGTGCCCTATTCAACAACCAAGATTTGTTAATTAGGTCATTTGTGTAATGGTACTAGAAGTGAGAATTGTATTTTGTTCTCAGCTTCCCATTTGACTCATACATTTCCGTGGTGGTTTCTCACAGAAAGGGGCTGGTGGGAAAAGTTCTCCAAAGTGCAACATTGGCGTCAGACTCTTTGACAGGAGTCGGTCTCACAGCATTGAGTCAAGGCTTTGGTAAAACAGCAATGCAAAACATACAGTGATAGCACACCATAAATTGTACTTACTGATGCCATTTGGGCACATGCTAGAGGACCTTTGTTTCCAGAAGAATTTTGGATCCCTAGGGAAACTAAACACAAAACGTGAAAGATTCTGCAAGGTGTTTAAGAATAAGATGAAGTCTAGAAGTAGTAGGATTATGAGCATGAATGAACAGAGGTTGTCTTAGGGTTTCTATGGCTGTGAAGAGACACCATGACTACAGCAATTCTTATAAAGGAAAAATATTTTATTGGGGTGGCTTACCTTTTTGGAGGTTTAGTCCATTATCATTGTGGTGCAGCATGGTGGCATTCAGCAGATATGTTGACATACAGGCAGACATGGTGCTGGAGAAGTAGCCTAATGTCCTACATCTTGAATTGCAGGCAAGAGGAAGTGGTCTGCCTCACTGTGCATGGCTTGAGCATACATGAGATCTCAAAGCCTGCCTCCATAGTGACACATTTTATCCAACAAGCTCACACCTATTCCAACAAAGCCACACCTCCTAATAGTGCCACTCCCTTTGGGGCATTTTCTTTCAAACCACCACAGGGATCATAGCTCACAACTCATATTTGGTGACAGGCATTCCAGCAAGGATGTGCAGGTGCATCCTGCACACAGGATACCTATTTTAACAGTAGTTAAAGATGAAGTTACAAGTAAAGAGAATTCATTTGAATTTGAGCTACATAAGTGATCATAAGGCCATGGGGGCAAAATAGGGAATAGAGGAACCACATTATAATTTGGGCTGTGGGGGGCTGAGGAATCCCTGGTTGAATGTAAAAAGAGCAGATAAAATGAATATATATTGTTTGATATGGACACAGCTATGTCAAGGACCCAGTGTCCCATACCCATGAGAAACTGGCAAAGCCTCCTCTGATCCAAGTGTGAATGTTGACAGTGTATGAAAGTATCAGTGCAGATAGATACTTTGGTCTGTGTGTACAAAAATAAGTAACTGTACCTTCCTCTTTCTGGATATTTCCAGACTGAGATTCCTCTTCTATAGATACCTCCTGCCCACACTAACTAATTCCTCACCCTATATTATTATAAACATGGTGAGGTCCTGAGTTGCCATGAAGTTGGTGAGGCTCCATCAAAAGACCCAAAGTCCATCATGCAGATTTTCTGTATGTGTGTGTGTCCTTCCTTAAGTTCCTTGACACCCCAGTCATGTTTCCAGGACCTAAGTCACATAGGATATGGCTTTGGGTATAGTGTGATTTTGTCCGCCAAGAGTGAATATACCAGAAGGCTCATTTTCAGTGTGGTGGAGTGGGAAGTGGTGGGACTAAATGGATGAGACCTCATGGGAAGCTTATAGGTCACAGGGAAGCTGCATAGGAACCTTGAGTCTCATGAGTGAGCCTGACCCTGGAATCAGTTCTGAAGATGACTGCTGGGATTTTTCTCCCTCCATCATTGGCACATGCTACTGGAATGCCAATGACCATAAGGTCCTCACCAGCGCCAAGCAGATTCCAGTACTTTCTTTGAACTTTCAGGTCTGTGAGCTACATAAATATCTTTTTTTAGAAAAGTTTAGCTGGCTATAGGTATCTCATAAAAGAAAAAAAAAATTGACTAGTACAGACCAATAAAGAATAGCTGAGCAACCCATTATTAGTAAGCCATCATAACACATACCTGTGATCTGAGCACTGTAGAGGCTGAGGCAGGAGGATTCTGGACTGTATGACTCTGCCTTCAAAAACAAAACAAACAAACAAACAAATAAATAAAATGAATGTACTAAATACATAAATTTGTAAAAGAAAAGGACCTGTTGCTGCTTGGGATAGCAGGAATTTAATACTTCCAGGTCCTCTGGAGAAAAGGAGGAGTGTGGAGAGGTGCCTTAAAATATCTTTGCCTACTCAGATACCCCCATTGTTTAAGAAATGCCCTTATAGTTAAATCATATCCCAATTTCACAGGCAGTGGGTCTTTGGAAAGGGTTATAAAGATGTAAAACAGAGAGAGTATGGGATTACTTCTGATATGGGATCTGACACAGACGTTCTATTATCACTGGGATGAAGTAAGATTGGTTGAGAGATGAGCCACAGTGCTCCCCAAAGCATGCTGGTCTTACCTTGGTTATTTTGACAAGGAACAGGCACAAGTTTGGTCTTCTCCATTGCTAGTTCCTAAAATGAACTAGAAATGGTATAGTCTTAATAGATTCAATAATGTAAATGGATTCTCTTCCTCTGTTCTCTCCTGCCTGTTTCGGAAAATGAAATGAAATATTCTGTTCCTCAAAAGCCACTCGTGAGGAAACAGGTGAGTAAAGATTCTTCTATCAGAGTGAATTTCCTTTTGAACAGTGTATAGAATGCTTCATTCAGACCTTCTATTATTCTACCCCAGAGATATCAATACAACCATCTTTCTGCCTAAAGCAAATGAAAACTAATTTACTAACCTTTTCTGCTTGTTTAAAGTATAGATCATGTCAAGATAGGCCTCTTTTACTCTGAGGAGTCAGGCTGTGGTCGCACTTCCTGCCTTAGCAGATACAATTAAAAGGACATCTGAAAACATGTCTTTGGCTCTTGACAGAACACGATGATTAGCATTTACTAACCCAAGATGGTAAAAGCCAGTTCTGCCACACAAAACATTGCTACTATTTCCACTGTATTCAGTGTAATTTATACATACACACAATAAACCAATTACAGTAGAAACACTAAAACAGAGACATTAAGACATGGCCATGAATATTTTAATCAGTGAGATATATGCATCATATCTGTCTGGAGATGGTTTCAAAGTGTTTGGATGTGAGAATGTGGGAAAGGATGCCATTAAAATTGTTTCAATAATTTTGTTGTAAACTGATAAAACCCAAACTCAGTGCGGTCAAGTTTGACATGCCTTAGCTGACATGTCAATCTGCCAGTAGTCATATGGTTCTCAGATGGTGACATTCCATAGACGCCAGCAAAATGTGGAGATTCTGGCTCATTTCCTCTCTTTCTTTGGATGCTGTATTGCCTGTACATACACACACTCACATGCATGTGTTTGCATGTTCGTCCAGCTCTTTGTCATATTAGAACAGCAAGACATAACCTGCCACATCCCAGAGATTGTCACTTTGGCCTTATCCCTGCCTCCCTAAACATCCAGGCCAATCCATTGGCAAACAATTAATGTTTAGATTTCTATTCTCAAAAATCACAAAATGGATGAGTTCTCAGTTTCAATACATTACATAGCATATATTTTATGCTGAAAGCAAATATTTCTGGATATGAATAATAATTAAACTTTTTTTCCATATTAGAACTAATGTGTGCCCCTCTGTTGGTACACAATTGCTCTAATTATTGTGTGACAAAATTGTGTAATTTTAATAAAAATTTAATTATTTAAAATTTGATGTGTTATTTTAATGCAGGCCTGACATCAGTGCCACCATACCATGTCAATGCAAGCATATAGAAATTCTTTCCTGTTACATCCTAAATAAGCAGTGCTGAGCAAAGGAACAGTAAATGAAATCAAAGCAATGTACTCACATAAGTTGACAAATACAACATACACATGAAGGAAGCACATTTCTAGCCAAGCCTTATCCTTAAGCCCTTAGCTTTAAGCACAGAGACATATCTGTTTCCACTCTGCATTTCCTTTATCCAGACCTTAATGACACATAAATATTTGTAATTTAGTGCATACAGTATTTACAAATATAAATACAATATGGTCTACCTTTATCTTCTAGACCCTTCTATGGAGTGAGATCTTCAGGCATACTGTATACAAAATGGATGGCAGATGGCAATTGGATAAAACTAATCTATGTCTGGCTCACAAATGAAGAAAAGTATCTAATGAGTGCTATCTCCCATCCACTCTGTAAGGATGCTGCTGCTACAGAAGATACAGTTTCAATAAATATAATGAATTATTTTCATTATAAACACACCACTGCCAGTTTTTTATAGAGCAATGTTTACATACACATTTTACTAAAATGAAAAGAGATGCAATCAAATTTAAATTGAATTCATTTCGAAGCTTATAATCACAATGATCGTTTAGAAACTTTGCTTCCATACTCAAATAATCCACGAATGATATCAAAACGGATGCATTCTGGGTATTCCTCTGTTGGAGTCTCTCTGCTCTCAGGAGTTTTTCCTCACTTAGCACATCTATATGGCTCTACATTGAAAAATAAAGCATTCTTTTGAAATTATAAAAGAAAAGATATGAATTCTTCTGGAGCTTTGGGGTTGGTAAATATTTTTAATAGAATATCAAGCTATATCCACCTTCTGGATAATCTAAACAGGAATAGCAAAACATTATTAGATAGTATTAAATTAACATAAAAATTTTATACTTCAGCAAATGTAAATGCATTCTCATTTCCTCATAATTCCTGAAGAACAGCATGGAGAATAATGTGGTGCTGTGGTGTGTATGCTCCTAGAACACATACCTTAGAAATGTAACACCAAGGCTATGTGTTTAAGTTAACTGGAGAACAGGTCTTTAGGAATCATTGGGTTATGAAAAACACACCCTTACAAATGGACAATACCACTTACAGAATGATGGATTAGCAAGGGGGTAGCTTTTTGATACAGGGAGCTTGGAGATACTGTCTCAAAAATGCCCTGTCTCTGTTAATGATTCAGCTAGGTCTTGAGTGGATACCAGGCAGAGGCAGGCACCATGCTTCTGCACTCTCAGCCTACAGACCTGTGAGCTAAATAAACCTCTATTACTTATAACTTTCCTGGTTTCAGGTATTCTTGTTATGACAACAAAGAATAAATTAAGGCATGTAACTATCTCTATTATCACTCCTAAACTAATTTTAATATTGTCCACATCAATGGTAAATTTATAAATATTATTTGAGAAGTATACCCTTCAGGCTGACCATAGGAAAGGATAACGTAAAGATAAGGACATCAAAGCAACATTTCCATGATTATCTCAATCTAATTTTGCAAATTCATACTGAGAAACACTAGATGGCAAGTAATTGTTAGGTACAGAAAGATAAAGATGAACCATAAAAAACATCTCATTTTCAGGGTATTCACACCTACTCTTTTTATTTCTCCTAATATTCAAGATTGAATACAGGACCCCAGGCATGCTAGGCAAGGGGTGTACCACTGAGCTGTCCCCTCCATTTAATTTTTAAATTGGAGACAATGATCTCAATAAACACTCAGCCAGGGCTGGCCTGAGCTTACTGGGTAGTCCAAGAAGGCTCTAAACTTCCAATGTCTCCCCTCCAGGGTCGCTGGGATTACACACCTATTGCCACAATAAAGGACAGCAAATGAGAAAGGCCCAGGACTAAGGTGAACACACTGTACTCCAACCAGCTCCTCCTTCCTGAATAGAGGAAGCCATTCTTCACACCAGGCATTAGAACATTCTGGATACAGTCTTCTTGCACAACACTGCTATGCTAGTTAGTATGTCTTAAGTTAGATTTTACCAGTCATTCTTGAATAATCCAGATTATTTGGAATTTCACAGAAACTTTAAACTGAGAGTATTTATCAAACCTATTCTTTACTTAACATTGCATATCCTTTAAGTGAAATGATGAGATTAATAAATCCTTCCAGAACAAACACTATAGGCATGTGATGATCATTTTACTGATGAACCATTGATAATTAACTTCCCAAACACTTAGTATTTTAAAATCTCAATAAAATGTATGAGAAAGCATTAATCTATGATACTAAAATACTAATTTTAAAAATAAACAGTTGTTTTCACTTTATTTGGGGGAGTTTTTCCTTCCTTTCTTGTTCCTTTTGTAGGTACTATTTATTGTAAGCTACTATTTATTGTAGACTTTGTTTCATCAGCATGAGGATTTATCAAATTGATGATTAAGATCCTTATCTCTTGTCCCATTGAAGAGAACAGTTGTAACTATATTTTAATATGGTGGTAATAGTCCTCATTAAAGTTTTAAATTTCTGTCCGGTTTATTGGTTGTGTTTCTACCGACATCACAAATGATTTGCTTGGTCCTGCTCCAATGTTTCCTTTCATGTCCTGTGGGCATATTAGTGCTTTAAAGAGTGGGGAACTTAGAATACATTCACCTGAGATCTATTTCCCCACACCTTTAACATCAGCCTTTGGATTCTCTGTCTCCTAGTTGTCTATCTTTGACACTGTACTGGAGGTGTTCTATACCCTCCCCACAATATCACTGCAACTGGCCTCTGCCGAAAGACTTTGACCTGCTTACACCTGCCAGCAGCACTTGCCATTGGTCATCCTAAGTCTCATGAGTAGATTTTCATGTGCCTTTACTTTGTTTTGGTTGTTTTTAGGTGCACTAGTCCTTTTCAATAATTAAGAAAACAGACTAAGCTTTATTAGTATCACATCATTAACTTAAAATATGTGAACCCAAATGGCTCTAATTTTTAGTATGAATATTAAAATACTGCCAGTTGCCAACCTATAATAGAAACTTAGGCAGCTATAATTGCCTTCCATCTATCCTCATGCTTCTTGATAATTTGTTGAGAAGAAATTTAAGACTGGGAGGTCATTGCCAAATTACACTTTTTTATTGAAAATAGATTTCCCCCCACATAATATATCCTAATTAATGGTTTCCCCTCTATCCCCAGTTCCTCTCTACCTCCCTTCCCATTCAGATCCACCCCTTTCTGCATCTCATTAGAACAAACATGCTTCTAAGGGATACTAATATCATATGATAAAACAAAATACCAACATGCTGGAATTTTACAAAACAATCAAACAGAAAGAAAAAAGCCCAAGAGAAGGCACGAGAATCAGATATGGGTGCAGAGACCTACTCTATACACTCAGGAATCACATTAAAACACTAAACTGGAAGCTATAATATATAGGCAAAGATAAAAATGATTCATATATATATGGGTGTGGGGTGTGTAAATAAAATAAACATTAAAAATAAGTGGTTTTTTTTTTTTTTACAAACCATGACAACCTCTGACCCAGCATTGTGAGACAAGGACCTCCAAAGACGCCACTGAGTTTGTTTTCTTGGCCTTCCACCTCTCGGCCTTCAGCCTGCCTTTAACAACAGTTTGTTTCCCCAGTCAGACTGCTTTGGAGTCTAAAATTTCATTTGTAAGTGGTTATCATTGGAAATTGCCTCCGGGTTAGGGATGGGGGCTTATGTATACTTCGCCTTCAGCCCTAGGACCACATCTGGTGCAGACCCTTGCAAGCCTCGTGTGTGCTGCCTCAGTCTCTGTGAGTTCATATGTGTGTCAAATCCTGTTGCTTTAGAGGCCCTAGTTGTCTTGGTGTCCTCATTCCCCTCTGGCTCTTACACTCTTTCCACTTCCTCTTCCGCAGGCTTTGCTCGGTGCTAAGGGAGGGGTTTCATGGAGACCTCCCCTTTGGGCTCGAGTGTTCCCACTTCCGTGACTCTCTGCATAATGTCTGCCTGTGGGTCTCTGTATTTGTTCCCATCTTCTGTGGGAGAAACTTCTCTGATGATGGCTGAGTAAGGCAGTGATCTATGTGTATAGCAGGATGTCATTAGGAGTCATTTTATTGCCTTTTTTTTTTTTTTTTTTTTTTTTTTTTGGTTTGTTGGTTTGTTAGAACAGTAGTATTTGTTTTACCCTAGGACCCTGGACTATCTATCTAATCTCAGGGTTTTGGTCACCTAAGCAGTGACAGATATGGGTTCTATTTCATGGAGCGGGTCTCAAACCAAATCACACATTGGTTAGTTACTCCCACGAGCTTTGTGCCACTACTGTACTAGCATATCTTGCAGGTAAGACATCATTGTAGATTGAAGGGTTTGCGGCTGGCTTAGTGTTTACATTCCTTTTTTGGTAAGTGTGCAGAGTATCTTCCTGTACCAAAACCACTAGCACTCAGGGGTGAAGGAGACATGTAGGCACCAGCTCCATCCCCCATGTTTAGTGAGTTGTGTAGGTGTTGTCTCCAGCAGTGGGCCCTTGCTGTCACTTTGTAGAGAGCAACTTACAGTCTTGGCAACAGCCTGGGCTGTTTGGAGTTCCCAAGGGACCTCTTTAGCCAATAACTCAATTAGATGTAACCCAGTCCCAGTTCAGGAAAGCTCACTTGGTGGTGACAAGAGATGTCCAGTTGGATCTGTGTCTCCTCCATTATTTGGCAATTTCATTTAGGTTGCCTTCATATATGTACATACTTTAGAAAGTTTCTACTGTATTAGGTTTCCACATTATCCCTCAAATGGACGCAATTTTAGCTTTCTCTCCCCATGTTCCTACTCTTGTTGCATTCTTACCTCACCCTTCCCACTTGATCCTCCTGTTCCGTGCCCCATTCATCCAGAGATATCTTCTTTAATATTGTAACTATAATTCTTGCTTGATAATTGTTTTGTTATCTGTAATTTTACTATGTAAAAGTTAACCCTCCTTTTTTAACAAAAAAAGAAAAGGGGAAGTGCTGTGGATATCACGCTGTATAAATAAAGTGCTGATTGGTCAGTAGCCAGGCAGGAAGGATAGGGTAGGCAGGACAAGGAAGAGGAGAAGGCTGGGAACAGGAAGGCTGGGAGGAGACAATGCCAGCCACTGCCATGAGAAGCAACATGTAAAGACACCGGTAAGCCACAAGCCACATGGCAAAATATAGACTAACAGAAATGGCCTAAATATAAGAGTAAGAGCTAGACAATGGTAGGCCTGAGCTAATGGCCAAGCAGTTTAAATAATGTAAGTGTCTGTATGATTATTTTATCCGTGGGTTGTGGGACCGTGAGGGCTTGGTGGAACTTGGAGAGGAGCTCTCCAATTACAGAGATATCTATTCTATTTTCCTTACCTAGAAAGATCTATCTGCCCTCCATGTCTCCAGTCCCTTACTTTATACTTAACCTCTGTGATTTTATGAAGTACAGCTTGGTTACCATTGACTCAACAGTTAATATCTACATACAAATGAATACATACCATATTTGTCTTTCTGTGTCTGGGAAACCTCACTCAGGATGATTTTTTTTCTAGTTCAAACCATTTACCTGTCAATTTTAAGATTTTGTTTTGTAATGGCTGATTAGTACTCCATTGCATAATATATTTTCTTTACCTATTCTTCTGTTAAAGGACATCCATTTTTTTTCCAAATTCTGACTGTTGTGAATAGAGCAGAAATTAACATCATTGTGCAAATGCCTCTACAGCAGATGAAGTATCCTTTGAATATATGCCCAGAAGTGGTATAGCTGGATCTTTAGGTAGATCAATTCCCATCTTCCTGAGGAACTTCCCCATTGATTTCCATAGTGGCTGTACAAGTTTGTACTCCCACCAGCAATGGAGGAGTGTTCCCCTTGTTCAACATCTTTGCCAGCATAAGTGTCACTTGTTTTATTGATCTTAGCCATTCTGACAGGTGTAAGATGAAATATCAAAGCAGTTTTGATTTGCAATTCCATGATGGCTAAAGGTGTTGAAAAAGTATCTAAACATTTCTCAGTCACTTCAGCTTCCTCTTTTGAGATCTGTTCCTCACTTTTAAATTGGGTTATTAGTGTTCTTAGTTCTTTATATCTTTTGGATGTTAGCCCTCCATAAGATGTGTGGTTGGTAAAAAGTTGTTTCTCATTCAGTAGGCTGCTGATTTGTCCAAATGATGTTATCCTTTGCCATGCATAAGATTTTCAGTTTCAAAAGGTCCAGTTAATTAAATTTTGATCTTAGTGCCCATGCTAACAGTTTTCTGTTCAGAATGTCTTCTTCAGTGCCAATGAGTTCAAGGCTGCTCCCCACTTCCTCTTCTATCAGGTCAGTGTATCTGGTTTTATGTTGAGGTCTTTGATCCACTTGAGTGTTGTGCATGGTTGTACATGTGGGTTAATTTGCATTCTACATATAGACATCCATTTAGATGAGCACCATTTGTTGAAGATGCTTTCTTTTTTTTCCATTGTATAATTTTGGCTTATTTGTTAAAAATCAGGTGTCCATAGGTGTATGGATTTATGTCAGTGTCTTCCATTCAGTTTCATCAATTGATATATTTGTTTTTTTGTGACAATACCTTACTTTTTTGTTATTGTATCTCTATAGTACAATTTAAGATGAGGGATCATGATACCTCTAGCAGTTATTTTATTATTTGGGGCTGTTTTGACTATCTTGGGTTTTTTGTGTTTCCATGTGAAGCTGAGACTTGTGCTTTCAAAATTTGTGAAGAATTGTGTTGGAAATTTGATGTGTATTATATAATCTGTAGATTGCTTTTGGTAGGATGGCTGTTTTTATTGTTAATTCTACAGATCCATGAGCATAGGAGACCTTTCCATCTTCTGATATCTTCTTCAATTTCTCTCTTTGGTATCTTAGTTTTTAACAAACAAGTCTTTCAATTGCTTGGTTAGTGTTGCCCTGAGATATTTTATATTGTTTGAGGCTATTGTGATAGGTGTTGTTTCCCTGATTTCTTTCTCAGCCTGTTTGTCTTTTGAATATATGAGAGCTACTGATTTTAAAATTAATTTTGTATCCAGCTACTTTGTTGGAAGTGTTTATCAGCTGCAAGGATTTTTCAGTGGAATTTTTAGGGTTATTTATGCATACTTTCATATTATCTGCAAATAAAGATACTTTGGCTTCTATCTTACTTTTTAGTTAATTTGAATAAGGGTTTCTCAGTCTTGGTGATTTTTCTCAAGAAACTAAATCTTTGTTTCATTTTGTTGTTGTTGTTTTCTTTTATTGTTTGTTTGTTTCTATCATTGATTTTAACTTTGAGTTTAACTGTTTCTTGCAGTTACCTCCTTTTGGTTGTGATTTCTTCTTTTTGTTCTAGAGCTTGCAGGTGTACGGTAAAGTTATCAGTATGAGATTTGTCTAGTTTTTATTTCTTTGCTTGTTTTTAATGTAGGCACTTAGTGCTGAGAACTTGCCTTTTAACACCATTTTCATTGTGTCCCATAAGCTTGGATATGTTGTGCTTTCATTTTCATGCAAATCTATAAAGTCTTTTGTTTCTTTCTCAATTTCTCTCCTTGGAATCTTGCTCCCAGCCAGCAATATATAAGGTTCTCCCCATCAGTGCTGGGCCCGGGGGAGCAATGAAGAGACTATACAACTCTGCCTCCCCAAAGGCATCAGAGCAGACCTGTGGGGTCCAGAATTCATCTCCACCTGATAGCCAGGAGAGTCAGAGGGCTGCATGGAGAACGTATATTTGCAGCTAGGTGTAGCAATCATGTACCAATCATGAGGCAATGCTGAACCTACCCTGCCAGGATCATGGTAAAGAAAGCAATATGAAATAGGGGATGTAAAGGATATCTAGAGCTTCTGGACATAAGCCCAAATGCCCACAACTCAGTTGGAAATCACTGAGAAGGCAGAACTCAAACTTATTCTTAAAACAACCAACAAGATAGTAGAGATGGTGGAAGTACTTGGCAAGATCTGAAAACAGTCTTGATAAATATTTCATTGAAAAGTTAAAATGTGTTTTTTAAAAAGTGCTACAAAGTAAAATAGAAAATACCAGCAAAGAGCTGGAGTCTCAGCAAAGAAATGATATAAAATAAACACACAGAAACTATGAAATTTCTGAACCTACAACAGTATATTTGTTACTTTTCTGTTGCTGCACGCAATAAAACACCATGACCAAATGCAAATTGTAGAAGAATTTATTCTAACTTACAGTTTTGGAGGGAGAGTCCACAATGGCAGGGAAGCAAGACCACAGGGGACAGCCATGGTAGCAGCTGCAGCCAGAAGTAGTGTGCTTACACCTCAACTGTCCACACAGAGCAGAGAGCGAATTGGAGGTGGAGAGAGAGACTATCAATCACAACGCACCCTAACAATACACTTCCCCCAGCAAGGCTGTACCATCTAAAACTCCTCAAACAGCATCACCAACTTGGGACCAAGCATTCACAGCCCAAGGTCATTGGGGACATTTCTCATTCAAACTACCACAAACAGAACATGAGAATCTCGTAACAACAGGAGCAGCAGTAGAATATCAGCCAAAGGACACAGTAGCAGAATAGAAGGAAGGGGAGGGGGCGCAAAATTTACTAAAATCCAAGATAGCAACAAATAAAGATTTCACAATTCAAGTAGAAAGAAACATTTTTTTTTAAAAAGTGAGGGAGGCACAGACTATGCCAGAGTTGTAACCTTCTATTCTGATGGACCCAAAAAGAGATGATAGAGAAGAGGGCAAAAAACTAACTGAGAAAATATTCCCAAACCCACTAAAACAAGCTTGTATGTTTAAGAATCTTAGAAAACCCCAAACACAATAAAACCAAGAAATCCACACGAACATGTATCACAGCAAACATCTGAAGAACAGTCACCAAATCCATGAACTGTTGGAGCATGAGAAGGAGAGGAACCTACAGATCCAAACCATGGAGATTCGTCTCCATGACAAAGCGCAACAACAGGATATCCAAGAGGAGTTCCAGTGAGAGCCCACTATCACGGTGTAGCAGAAAGCAGAGGCTCCTAGCTAGACCAGTGACTTGAGGCAATGAACACTTGAAAGTAAAGATGGGTGGACTAGAGGGTAAGCTTTGTGACTCAGCCGGCCACACTACAGCTTCCACAACAAGGTTATTCTTTGATTGTTTGTTTACTTTGTTTTGGCTTTTGGTTTTTCTTTTAAATTTGGTTTTTATTTGGGGGGGGTGCTGTTGTGAGGGCAGAGGGCAGATGCAAGGACACAGGAAGATAAGTAGGATCAGAATGCATGATGTGAAATCCACCAATGAATTAAAAACAAAAAGAAGGGCTAAGAAAGTCCTTTAGTCAACAGTTAATGATGTACTAGAAACCCTAGTTTCTAATTGGGGTTCAGGACATATCTAGCACCTATCTAGCAGGAGATAAAAATATAACAATGTATTGATACATGCTACTGTACCAAATGTCCCAACACTAGGACAAAAGCAGGGCCTGTATCCAAATACTGCCAAAAGATTACAAGAGAAAGGGAGAGAAGGAAAAGATAAAACCCAGTGATAAAACAAAATCAGAGAGAACAGCATTCCCCATAAATTTAAACATTAGCATCCTAAAAAATATTAACACAATTCAGTCATATGTCAAAAGAATCACATGTCATTACAAAATGGTGTGAGTCCCTATTTTTCCAAACTATTTCAATATTAGAAAAATTATCAATGTGATCTATCATTTTAATGGTGCAAAAAAAATCCTGATTAAACTAATTGATATGTAGAAATTTCTGTCTCAAAACTTTCATGATTTCAAAAACTAAAAAAAAAAAAAAAAAATTAGAAATAGAACACTTTCCTTTTAGCTGTCATTAGTGCTATTCCTCATGCTGGGTTGTCTTGCCCACCCTGAATACAGGAGGAGGTGCTTGGTCTTAGGGCAGCTTGATATGCCAGCCTTTGCTGATTCCCATGGGAGACTTGCTCCTTTTCATAAGGAGGAAGGAAGGGTTCATTGAGGAGTGAGAGCTGAGGGGAGCTGGGAGAAGGGAGTGGGAGGAGAGGATGAAGGGGAGGCTGTGGTCGTGTAAAACTAATAAATAATTTTTTTAAAAGAGTCTCTACAGGATACACTTAACAACCATTGTATAGGACAGAGGAAGACTAATGCTTCCTTAAGGTCAGGAAGCAGCCAAGTGTTTGCTCTTACCTGTCTTTTTCAAAACCACACTGGGAATTCTAAAGAGTACATTAACAACGAGAGAGAGAAAAACAAAACAGAAAAGTAATCTATAAAAGTATTCTTATGTGCAGAGAACATCATTGTCTACGTAGAAAATCCCAAGAGGTCTTTAAAGAAGTAGAATAAGTGGATTAAAATGGTCACAGATAAAATATAAACTTGTACAAAGGTATTTTCATAAACTAGTAATGAACACGCAGACTCTAAGGTTAAATATTATACCATCTTATTGTTTATAAAGATGAGCTATCCAGGTAGGAATCAAACATTTGTATAATTTAATGTTAAAAGCTAAATAACAAAACTAACTGATGAGAGGAAAGTTTCTAAATAAAACACAAATAATAAGGAGTCTGAGCATGTTCAGGACGTACAGAACTCAAGGAAGTAAAAATGTCCATTCTTGTCAAGGTGATGTAGAGATAGAATTCAGTTCCTCTCAACATTGGAGCTAAAGTTGTGGTATTTTTATATCTACCAAGTGGGTTCTATTAATATGTCTGTCTGTGATTATTTTGAAGTGTTTGTGTCAAGGAAAAAGAAATAGAATAGTAGAGATGATTTTAGAAAAGAATAGAATAGGGAGAATCTGCCTATCTGATTTCAAGCCACACAAATTAAAATGTATTTATAGAAAATTAAAGAATAGCCTTAATATAACTATGTGTATGCATCATGGGAGGATCATTCCATAGAGCAGGTACAGAGGTCAAAGGACAGCTTTGTGGAGATACTGCTCTCTTTCTAACTTTACATGGGGCTCCAGGTATCAAATACCAGGCAAGTGCATTAACTCACTTACTGTAGTAATTACTTTCTATTGATAGGATAAAGCACCATGACCAAGACAACTTGTAGAATAAATAGTTTATTGGGGTTAAGTTTCCAGAGGATTAGGGTCCATAATGTTGGGGACAGTATGGCTACAGGCAGCAGACAAAACATCTAAGACGGAAGCCAGGAACAGAGAGCTCACATCTCACACTTAAGCATGAAACAGAGAGAGCAAAGTAGCAGTGGTCTGAATCTTTAAACTCTCAATGCCCACCCACAATGGCATCCTCCTCCAGTAAGATCAGGGCTTCTAAACTGCTCAAACAGAACCACCAACTGGGGACCAAGTATTCAAATGCCTGAAATTATGGGTGACATCTCATTCAAACGACCACACTGACCGTATCACTAACCCACCTTTTTTATTCTAACTGATATTTTTTGTAAAGATGCAGAAGCAATTCAACAAAAGAATATCTATTGATAAAATTCTTCAGAACAAAAACACACCTCTGTCTTGGGGGGAGGTGAAGAATTGAGCAAATACAGGGTAAAACCACAGCACACTATTACTACATTCCCATGAAAAGGGGGTGAAACCAGTAAACGTGACATACTGAATTCTGGGGATGATATGGAAAACTCAAGAAACACAGCTGAGGGGTTATGTGATTATATAGCCATTTTAGAGCACATTTTACCTGTATATTTTGTTAAAGGCACATATAAATGACACAGTGCTTATACTCCTACAAATTTATTCCAAAAAATGAAGATTTGTGTTCACTCAAAAACTTCCATTTTAATGTTTACATCAAATTTATTGCTAATGGAAATGCAAAGATTCTAGTTGCTCTTCAACAGGTCAATGTTTAACCTTATCATAGAATACCTCTCAGCAGCAAGGAAGGAACTGCTAATCCATGCCCGCCAACACATCTCCAGAGCACTGTGTTGAGGGGAAAAGGCCAGGTGTATTTGAACAATATTCTAGAGATGGCAAATCTACAGGGGCTGACAACAAAGTAACAGTGGTCCAGTTGAAAGGCTGAAAGGGAAGAGGGAGTGGCCACAAAACAGGCCCATAAGAGACCCCAGGGAGATGAACTGTTTGCACGTGGACTGCATGAACAGCAACATGCTGGGAATAATACCACCCTTTACATTTGAGTGTGACAGTGTCTTGATTCTGAAATTTTGAGATATTAATATAATAAAAATATCAACAATAAAGTACTCCATGTGACTTTCTATGAGAAGATGTATATATGATTTTAAGCAGATATTTCCATTATAAGCCCATCCTCCTGTTAAGAAAATTAATTGCATTGTGCACTTAGAAAAACCTACTACTCAATTTTAGCAGAATTTCACAATGACCACTTACATTAAAGATACAGTTTCAGTAAAAATTATTGAAGTAGAAGGCCAGGAATACTTTTCAGATTGAAACACCTGATGAATTGTTAGCAAGGGTCACAGCCTTGTGTCTAACACACTCCTCTTCCCAGATATAGATCTGCATTTTATTCCCTCTGCTTTAATGAGTAGTCATGGAGAAATCAGTGTAGCCCATTTCTATCAAATCCTTTATTTTGTCACTTTCCAGTACCAGATGGATTCAACGCAGAATTCTACCAGATCTTCAAAGAAGAGATAATACCAATACTCTTCAAATTGTTCCACACAATAGAAACATTACCAAACTCCTTCTATGAGGCTACAATTACCCTGATTCCAAGCCAAACAAAGATGCAACAAAGAAAGAGAACTACAGGAACTACAGACCAATCTCCCTCATGAACACTGATGCAAAACTACTCAATAAAATACTGGCAAACAGACTTTCCCTTTCTAAACACACATATTTAGCTTTTCTTTATAAATTGTGCATTTTGTATATCATAATACTTTGCTGTCCTCTAGCTGAATCCTGCAAATAAAGGTTAATGGTGGTGTTTATAGACATCCAGGTTAAAATGGAACTAAGCCTAACATTTCTGCTCAACTTCCCATTAAAATACCTTGAAGATGTTTTTTAAAGAGCACAGACTGGCAACAACATCAGATAGGTACTCAACATGACAAAAGATGACGTGTCAAAGTCCAAATGGAATCAGCACTAGTTGGCAAACTGACAAAGATGAATCTATCAACACATTCCGGACTATAACCACTGTGTACATTAACCTCTCAACTAAGACAGAGCACTTATCTTTTAAAGAATGAGACACAGCCATCTGGAAACAGGTCCAGTTTATTCAACAAACCAGAAACTGACTGGCTGGCTGGATTAGAAAATATTTAGTTGCATGGGAAATCCAACTTCAGCTCAGAAATTTGAACTAAAATAATGATAGCTAAATATTGTAGATTCTGCTAATTTGGAACTTTTGCATTGTACGAGAGAAGAGAAAGTTTCTAGCATAATTGTACATTAAGGAATTAGATTACTTCCCTTTGTGTATGTGTCCAGAGACAATTCAACTCCCCTGTTCCATATAAATAAACAAGGTCAGATACAACTTACCAGTGGCCATGAGCACTGCCCCTGGCTATACCTGCTGTGAGTGACTCTCTAAACCTGGATCCCACAGGCAACCACCTAAAGCATACATCTGAAAACATAAAAACTCAACAAAGAAAGAGGATTACAGAGCAATTTCCTTCATGAGCATTAGATAGAAAAACACTCAATAAAATTCTGAATCCAAGATCATATCAAGGGTCACAAGAAAGGACAATGGAAAGGAGGAGGAAGGAAGAAAGAACTGAAATGAAAGAATTAGAACATAGAAATAACTCTTGTTTACATGATTATCAAATTCCTAAGCAGAAAGCAGGAAAGCAATTTCACTTACAATAGAGAAAACAAGAGAACAACTCAGGAATAAACTAAGAAAGCAAATATTTCTACAAAGAAAATTACACAATAATGATAAAAAAAATTAAAGGCATACAATGTCTTAGTTAAGGTTACTACTATTGCTGTGAGGAAACACCATACCAAAAGCAACTTAGGGAGGGAAGGTTTCATTTTGCTTATACTTCAATATTATGTCTCATTGTCACAGGTTAAGTCACAGCAAGAATTCAGAAAAGGCAGGACCTTGCAGGCAGCAGCTAATGCAGAGGCCATGGAGGAGTGTTGCTTATTGGCTTGCTTCTCACAGCTTTCTTATAGATCCCAGGACCACCAGCCCAAGGGTGAGTGGCACCACCCACAATGAGCTGGGACCTCACACATCAATTACTAATTGAGAAAATGCCCTACAAGCTTGCCAGTCTTATGTAAGCATATTTAAATTGAAGTTCCTTTCTCTCAGACGAGTCTAGCTTGTGTCAAGTTGACATAAAACTAGCCAGTACATAAAGAAAAGCAAAGACGATCTGACAGAGTTAGCATCTGTTCAGCTAACTTGGCACAGCTGGGAAGAATGAACCTCATCTGAGAAACTGCTTCCGTGGGATTGGCCTATGAGCATTTCTGTGCAGCATTTTGTCTATTGATAATTGACATAGGAGGACACAACCTATGGTGCAGAGGTGATATCATCTCTGGGCAGGTCCTGAGTTATATAAGGAAGCCAAGCAAGCAAGCCATAGGAAGCAAGCTGTAAGCAGCTCTTCTCCAGGTTCTCTACCTCAGTCCCTTTCCTCCCCAAGTTGTATCTGGTCCTGGTTTTATCCCAGCAACAAAAACCTAACTGGACACCCCTTATGTTCATAGATTGTTGTTATGGCTATACTTCCAAAAGTGATCTATAGATTCAAGGCAACCCCCGTCCAAAATACTAATCAATGACACTCTTCACAGAACTAGAAAAACAACCTTAAATTTTCTGAGGAAGCACGAAAGACCCTGATTATACCAAGCAATCTTGAGCAAAAATAACAATGTCTAACAATCCTGATTTCAAGACAGTATACTCAGCCGCATGGTTCTCCTATCTAACAGGAGGACCACTCTGAGTTCCAGTCCAGCATGAGATACTGAGTGAGAACTTATCTAGCAGGAGAACCACCGTAAGTTCCAGGCCAGCATGGGTTCCTGAGTGAGAACCTATCTCAAATAAACCTACTCCAACCACAACCATCAAGAGACCAACAGGGCGGAAGAGACTTCCAGAGACAAACCTACAGATTTACAGCCACCTAAACATACATTGTCAAAATGACAATCTCTTTGATAAATCACATTGGGAAAACTGTGAAACTACTAGAAGAAGGCACAGGCAAACACTTAAGACAGTAGTACTATAGTGATTTTTTTTTTAGCTACACTCCTCAAAAGATGGGAAAGGAAACTAAGCTTGACAAACACAATGGCGTCAAATTTAAAAGCCTCTGTATTTAAAAGAAAAGGAAACAGTCAACAGAGTGGAGAGACAGTCACAGAAGGTGAGAAAATACTTGACAACTGTTCATCTGAAAGAGGACTGATATCCAGATTATCAAAGGAGCTCAAAACAACAAAATGCAAACAAGCAATTAAATACTGTGCACAAATGACCTGAACAGACACTTCTTAAAAGGAAAAATACAAACCAGGGTGACAGAAAACAGGATTCATTTGTGGTGTCTTTAGCCATTGGGGCAATGCAAATCAAAACTACAGTGACATTTTCTCTTACTCCAGTCAAAATAAATATTATCAAAAAGCCAAACAAAGAGATGTCATCAAGGGCACGGAGGTAAAGAATTCATTGTTGGCAAAAATGTAAATTATTATACCTATGATAGAGAAGACAATGGAGGATCTTTAAAAAAAAAAAAAAAAAGGTAGAACTGCCATACAATTGAGCAACTCCACTTTATGTATATTATATACAGCCAAGAGGATAAAATCAGAACAAAGTGATACCCACATATCCATATTCATAGAAACACAGCAGCTGGGGATGTGGAAACATGTAGGTACCAATCAAGAGACAAATATACAAAGAAAATTGGGCATACATACATATGAAATGTTATTCATCCCTAAGGAAGAGTGAAAGTCTGTCATTTGATGCAAAATGGTTGTAAATTGTGTTGAGTAAAATAAAATAGACACAGAAAGACAAATGTTACATATTTGGAAGATAGAAATAAAAGAAGGCAATGTGACCTGAAAGTGGAACAGGGATTACTAGAGATTGGGAAGGATGTACAGGTGAGAGTATGGGCAATGAGTGATCAGCCTTAGCAAGTGTACACTGTAGACATGTATGGAAATGGCACAGCAAAGCACATCAGTCAGTACAGAGCGACCTGGTGTGGATGTGGAAAGGTCTGAGTGGTTACTGATGAGTAAATAACTATATTTGCTTTTCTGAGAAAAGCTGATGCTGATGCAGAGCTCAAGAACAGATTACTTGGAAGAAATTCCTCTAAAGGATAACAAAGGAATAAGCAGGATTGGTGAGAAAGAATCAAAGAGCCATGAGTACACATGAAACAACATTTGAGAAGAGACAGAAGCAATCAAGAGAACCTCAGGCCTTGCTACACATCGGACAGTACCATTACCCCTTAGTAGATGAAGGGAAAGAGCTGGACTCTGACAAATAGAAAATCCCAATGATGTTCAAGTTCTTGGTACAAAATGACATAGTGTTTCTATATACTTTAAATTGTCTCTAAGTTCCCCATAAAGCATAAAACAATGCAAATGTCAACAGTAGTCACATTGTTTAAGGAACAATCTTAAGAAATAATACATTTGTGCAGGTGCATTTTTGCTGAGCATTTTCAATCTGTTGTTGGCTGAATTCACAGATGAAGAACTGTGCATATGGAGCAATGGACATAGAGGCCAATTGTATTAGCCAACTCAATGGGCAAGCTCCCATTAGAGGAGACCTGCAATTGTGCAGAAATGGCCAGGCATTCATGGTCCAGCTATCCTCACTTACTGGCTATTGGCAACCCATAGGAAATTAATCTTGGCACAGATGCTTGGACAAGCCCCCCAAAGTGCTGCATCAAGAGGTCCTCAGTTAACTGAACTTCTCAGAGCTGAAGCCCAGGTTCATTTTTGATGAAGCTCCAAACTGGCCACCTTCACAGCTATTTTCTCCTTACTATAGCACCTAAAAATATGCTTTAAGGTTAAGGCAGCAGAGAATCAATCATGGAAGATAAGTGTGATACTCAGAAGACAGAAAACATAAAGAAGATGCTTGCTATGGTCACCAGAGAGAAAGAGAGAGAATATGAGCAACAGGTACAAAATTATTGTCTCTCTAGTGAAAAAATTCACTTCTTATAACTTATAACTCAAAGACAAATCTGGGCCCTAAGGTGAGTAAATGGAAATGTGCATTCAAAAACAAAGCTAAATACACACACTTGTTCACTTATTTCTTTGGAACTACCTTCCATTTCTTATACCTCACTATTGTAGCAAATGCAATCCAGTATGCTGAAAACCTCCTAATCTGATTCACTGAATCCAGTTGTCATTGCATATAACTAATGCTACCTTTTCCACCTCCTACCCTCCATGTTCTACCAACCTCTTCCAAAGAAACTTTAACTGTGCCCTTGGAAGAAAGAAGATTTGAATGGAAATGGGGGAAATCATGATATTTTCCCTGTTATATCTCTATGAAGAAAGATTCTGTCTGCTTGGTAGCTTTTACCCTTCTGATGACTGGAGAAGTTAAGGGCCAACAACTCACAGCTGGATTCCTTTTGGCCAGGATCTTTCACACTCTGGGGCTCACTGGGTCTCAATGTTTCAGAAGGTTCTCACATTCACCAGTCTTCCCTGGTCCCTTTATCACAATAGGCCAATGTACTGACTTAATTCATACAGACCACTGTCCCCAAGGATCTGAGGCCACCCTGCATGTAATTTACAAAGCATACAACTTTAGGCACCCACTGACTGCCTCTTTGTGCCACCACAGGTTGCTGAGGAGGAAGTATGTAATTTGATGTTGTCTATGAGACAGTGTCCTGCCACAGTCCCTAGGAACTCACCTCCTAAACCTTCCTATGCCTGTCCTGTGGTCAGCACCTTTGTGCCTTCTCCACCTGAAGAACGTATAGCCAATATTCACATTCTCAAAAGAATCACATTAAGAAAGAAAATCCAGACTTCAATCAGGTCACTAAGGCTTTTGAAAACAAAAAAGAAAGGCAAATAAACAGAAATATTTTGGATTAAGAAGGAAAATCAAATTTAATAGAGCTTTTGTTGGAGAGAATGAAAAATTATTAGACAAGAAACTATTATTTTGAAAAACAAAGCATGTCACAGCACATAAATATTCCCTATGTCTATCTCATGACTATATGGCGTGAGAAATGGAAGCATCTGCTGCAGGCAGCGTTTACTTCACTAATGTAAGTGCTATTTACTGATTTGGCCACTAAAGTGATATGCCCAAGAGTAAGAGCAAGAAGCACAAGCAAAGTGGGATATGTCATCTAACTCACCCACGTATTTGATGATCATCAAAATACAAAAACAAGTGATTTCTGCTCTTTATGTTGTCCTAGTTTGGGTTTTCATTACTATGAAGAACCACCATGACCAAAGCAACTCTTACAAAGAAAACACTTAATTGGGGTGGCTCACTTACAATTTCAGAGGTTCAGTCCATTACCATGATGACAGGGAGCCTGGTGACATGCTGGCATATGTGGTGCTGGAGGAGTAGCTGAGAGTCCTACGTCTTGCAGACAACAGGATGTCAACTGAGACACTAGGCGGTATCCTAAGCATAGGAGAACTCAAGGCCTACCCCCATACACACTTCCTCCAACAAGGCCATACCCACTCCAACAAAGCCAGCCAGACCTCCTAATAGTGCCACTCCCTATGACATTATAGGGGCCAATTATATTCAAACTACTACATTCCACTCTCTAGCCCCCATAAGCTTGTAACAATATCATAATGCAAAATGCATTTAGTTCAACTTCAGAAGTCCCCACAGTCAAAACAATCCCAAACTTGTTTCAAATTCCAAAGTCTTTTCTGAAACTCACACATTCTCTTAACTGTAAGCCCCTGTAAAGTCGAAAAGCAGATCACACACTTCCAACACATAATGGCACAAGATATACATTACCATTCCACAGGAATGGGAGGGAAGAGAGAATAGTGAGGAGATACTGAACCAAAGCAAGACGGAAAACCAGCTGGGCAAACTCTAAACATTTGTTCCATGTCTGATGTCAGATCTCCAACTCTGTTCAGGTTTGACTGCAACACACTTCTTTCTCTTGGGTTGGTTTCACTTCTAGTTATCAGCTCTCGTCAGCTGGTATCCCATGACTCTGAAGGCTTCAACTTCACAGCTTCACAAAATGGTCTCTCAACTAGACCTCTATTCAGGGAAACCCCGAAACATGCCTGGCCTCAGCAACTTTACTCCATAATTACTTTTTTCTACCCTTAACTCTAAAGCCAGAACCACATGTCTGAAGCTGCCAAGTTCTGTTGCTTGCTGGGGCTGGAACATGGCTCCCTAATTCAATTACATCTTCACCAGCTTTTTGTCTTTCACTGTCTAAACTTAGCTGTCCTGAAACTTCCTCTGTAGACCAGGCTAGCCTCAAAATCAGAAATCCAACAGCCTCTGTCTTCTGAGTGCTGGCATTAAAGGTATGTGCCCCACCACACCCAACTCTAATCTTTTCTTTAGTTTCTTTCTTTCTTTCTACAAGTTGGAAACCTAGCTGGTAGGATCTTGCCTTGAGGTCACCACTCTCTTTATTCCATTTCTTAATCCATTTATCTCCTTGAACAAAATTTAGCTCTATTCCAATTCCTAGTGCTCTTTTTCTCCTCAAAATTTTCATTTTGTAATATACTCTGATCAGCTTGCTCCTTTTCTTTACAAATCTTTATTACAGTTACCACTAAAAAACATATGACAGAGTATATGCTAGGTTGTTTTAAGATTTCTTCTATCAATGGAATTAATCCAAAACTCTTTACTTTAGTCTCAGGCAGACTCTTCAGACAAGGACAAAAGGCAGCCACTTCCTTCACCAAAATTTCACAGTAACAATTTCTAGGCTACATACTAACATTATTCTCCTATGAAACTTCTTGAGGTAGCCTCCTCCCCCAGTTCATCAAATCACATTTAACATTACTATCTTCCATGCTCTTACGTGTATAGCACTTAGTGCATTCTACTGCTTTCCTAACCCAAACTCCCAAAGTATTATTACCAAGTATATTACTCCAAACAAAATCACAGTCAGGACTATCACAGCAATACTTCCACCCCTGGCACCAATTTCTCTCTAAGTTAGGTTTTCATTGCTATAAAGAGACACCATGAATATGGCAACTCTGATAAAGAAAACATTTAATAGGGGTGACTCACTTACAGTTTCAGAGGTTCAGTCCATTATCATCATGAGAAGCATGTTAGCGTGAGGGCAGATGTGGTGCTAGAGGAGTCGCTGAGAGTCCTACATCTTGCAGACTGAGACACTGGAGAGAATGCAATACCCATTGTACAGCGACACACTTCCTCTAACAAGGCCATACCACTCCCACAAAGCCAAACCTCCTAATAGAGCCACTCCCTATGAGATTATGGGGGCCAATTATATTCAAACTACCATAATATTTAAATTACTTTTAGTTGTAAATATATTTGTTTAATTTGTATTTAGATGGTATGTGTGTCATAGTGAGTGTGAAGGTCAGAAGACAACTTGAAAAAAAAAAATAATGTTGGTTTCAGGGACTGAGTTCAAGTTGCCAGGCATGGCTGCAAATTCCCTTCCTTACTCACTGAACTATCTTGCCAGCTTTTGAGATAATCATCAATTTTATCCCAGGATTATGAGACTAGACAAATTTTGTTTATAACCTATCTGTTGGCAAATTAATAAATTTTAAATGGACACTCACTCTGACATATGATACTTTCTTTGCAAATCTTCAGTCAGTAAAAGTTGTTTTAGTACATCTATTTAAAGCCTTCCTCCAATCTTTAGAAGATGTAAACTTAAATCATGAACATTACAGACACATAGCTATTAGCACTCTTATTTAACATCTCTTTGAATATTTTAAAGTCTGAACAATGCAAATGAGAAGATAAAGTACAAAAACAAGAAATAAAACTCATTTTAACTTAGTTCACACATTACAGTTGCTTACATGGAGTAAGGGTAAAATATTTCATTCATTGTTTATATAGGATTAAGGAATCATGTATGCCCACTCTCCCCTAGTGCACTTTGGCATGTCTATTATTATTGTACTTGTTCTAAGTGTAGCTTCTGACATTAAAGAGAGAAACAATGTAAGCATATTATAGTCTCAAAAATAAAAGAAACAATTATGAAAAAGAATTAAAATTTCTCTTAAAAGTTTAAAGGATAAAAAAATATTTCATATAACAAATATTGATTGCATCTGCAGTGTGTTCTGTATTTATCATGTGAGTTGGGTACATGATGTTTTATGAAAGCCTTTGAACTTCTAGAACCAAAATACAAGAGAAAACTCTATGGTTTACTTTCTCATTATAGTATTTGTAAGTAACAGCCAAGACAGTATGTGCACTTCCTGAGCACTCCAGAGAGCAGTGTTAAATGGCATTCAGACATGTGTCACAGTCTGGTCACAGAGGCACTTCCTAAGAAATGTGTCATTAGGTGTTTCTCATGCAAACTTCAGTATGCTTACACAAATCAAGATGTCAGAGCCTATCACACACTCAGCCTACTCAAAAGATTGTCCTCTCCTCCTAGAGCTGTGGCGGAAAACAGCACAAGACACAAACAATAGACAAGCACAATAGACAACTATGCAATCAAGAGCATGGAAAACAGTAGGGATATCTGGAAAAAGAATCATACTACTATTTACCTAAAAGAGAGCCTAAGTCTGTGCATGAATATACATTTACAGTTTAAATGGACTTTTCTCATCTGGTTGACAATGCTCCCTCCAAGAGCCAATGCCACCAAACAAAGACCCAAACACTAGCTATGAGAAGCCCTCTTTTGAGTTGATGGTCAGGGTTGTCCAAGACTCCGAAACTATACAGCCTATTGCTATTGCCCTTGGTTGCCCACAGAGGTAAGTCTATTGCTGAAGACATCATGTTATATTTAAGAACATAATGTAGATACATATGCACATGTTACAGAATTTAATTTAAAAAAGAGGTCATGAGTCTTTAAAAGACCAATGATGAGCATATAAGAGGGTTTGGAGGAAGGAACAAAAAGGGAGAAATGTTGTAATTGTATTATAATCATCAAAAATAAAAGAAAAAAAGGGCATAGAGACATAAGATACATGTGTAATATATACATAAAATATGGCACATATTTACAATAAACTTTCAAAACAAAATATGCAGAAGAGATATACTCTAAAACAGCAATAAAGAATATATGGTTTAGTTTCCAGGTATATTGACACACACTTTGAATCCCAGTGCTTAAGAGGCAGAGGCAGGAGCTGTGAGATCCAGCCTGGTCTGCAATGTTATTTCTAGGTCAACCAGAGCTACAAGGTGAGACTCTGTCTAAAAATAAAAAGACTACAATATAGTAAATCTATATAAATCTATATATAAGCATAACAGAGCTGATTATCAATGATTATGTGCTATAATTATATGTGCTATACCTCTACTTAGCTATCAGTACAGGATGGCTTATCCCACTGTCACCACAAACATCTGAAGATGCAAAAACGTAGCCGATGGGCCATAAACATTTTTCAGCTCCACTGTAAAGCCTTATAGGAGCATCATTGTATATGTAATTCATTGTTGACCAAAAATATCCTATGTGATGCACACTTGTGTATCAACAGTTACCTTAAATAGAAACAAGTGGCTTCACAATAATCAGTGAAATGTTCAAAAAAATACTTGGTCTATTTCATGACTCTGTATAACTCCAGAGATTATATCTCTTTTTCTAGGAATAAGTAATACTGTTTTGGAAGTATAAGCCTATTAAAATCAAAAAAGCATTAGACAACAATGAGATGTTCAATAGAAATTAAAATTATATAGCATAATAGTTTTATGCCATTAGTAATCAGTTAAATACAAAACAAAAATTAAATCCCCCATAATAGCATAAATATATAAAAGTTACTTACAAAGGAATTTAATATAAATTAAGAGTCATACATCAGAAATAGAATATGCTCACTTTGTGTGTGTGTATGTTCAATGAATGGTTAGTTAATAGTTCTAACTATAATATAATAAAGACATTTCTGCTTCTCAAATTGTAATTTTGAAGTATCACTTTTTCAGAGTCTTACCACATAAAAGTAAATGTCAGAGGAACAAAGAACAAAGTCATTTGTGAGAAAAGTTATAAAATAAATGATTCTCATTCAATATCACTCACATAATTATACTCAGCAACAAAAACATATATACATCAACAAAAACATTTGTTGTGATAAGAATATTGGTCATCACTTGCCATAAGGTAGCCACATTTAGTGCTTCAGGAAGGCTCCATGCTGAGCAGAAAGGAGCACAGGGAAGATAAAGGCCTGGGGACATCCAAAAGACATCACCTACAGATGACCAGGTCACAGTGCTGCTGATTAGCTGGTGCATAACTATACCTCCTAACTTTCAAAATCCAGCTGCTGACCCTGGTTGTTCCCAGACATTGGTGTTGACTGAGCAGCTTTACAGACAATGTTCACAGCTAACACCTGCTCAAAATTCAGCCTCTTCCTAATTTTTCAGGAACTGAAAATGTTTTTTTTCCCACCTAATCCAATTCAGTCAACACTGTAGGAGAGAACATCAGGGCTGGTTTGCATTGTCACCTCAGGTGCCTGTCCTTGGAGATAAGGCCTTGTCCATGGACATCTAATTTGTATATTCAGAGTTGATTGGCATGATTTTATTCTGCTTTTTCTCTAATCATCTGTAGAATTATCTGTCAGGACAGTGACTACTGAGAAGCGTTTAAGAGTCTGGGCAGCAGTCATTAAACAAAAATGAAGTGGATAGTAGAAGATTTATATTTTATGAAGAGAGCAAGACCCCACAATCCCCAGAGTCTATTTGGAAGAACCAGATTGACTTTTCTTTGTGCAGCTGTAGATTGTTCTCTTCACAAATAATTATCATTCTATAAGTAATAATGTAGGTTCCTCCATAGGTAGTCAAAAGAAAACCTAAGAATATTTTGGTTTGTTGTTTGTTTGTTTATTTATTTATTTATTTATTTATTTATTTATTTATTTATTTATTTTAGAAAGGGTTTCTCTGTGTAGCCCTGGATGTCCTAGAACTCACTCTGTAGACCAGGGTGGCCTTGAACTCACAGAGATCTGCCTGGAATTAAAGGCCTGCACCACCACTGGTGTATCCATACTACTTTAGTTAGTGAATTTAAACTAGGCTGTTAGAGCTTCAGAGTCAGTCATGAGCTGTGCTGTTTACTGTGTCAGACATTATGAAGGAACAAAGGTTTGAACTATTTAGTTTGGTAAACTCATACAAAAAGAATAATTATCACTAAGTGCATTTAAAACAAGAAAGAGAAGAGAAGAGACAAAAGAAAAAGAGAACAGTTCCCTTTAGACTAGAAGAGAAGTAATCAGTTAAGACTAATACGCAGTCACTTCCTTGGAATATCTCAACTCAGGGCTTACTCTGGGCTTAACAGCTGCAACCTCCACATGACATGCAGGCCACAAACTAAGAATTATATTTAGATCTTCAAAAAGTGGTTATGGAAGCTGTAAAAGAAAAAAAGCATGATGTAAAAGTGCATAGTTCACAAAGTCTCAATAATTTACCATCTTATATTTACAGGAAATACTACTCAACCTCCAGCCCAATTAGTAGCCATATTAGAGAAAGTGTTTACTGAAATATGAACTTACTCAAATCATGCTATTAGGAAGGGGAATATAGTAGACTGAATTGAGGGTGCAGTAACTTTAAACTTAGTTCTAAAGTATTATCCAAATGGTAATAAACAGTTTGTTTAATTACAAATGTATTTGTAATTATTCCTGGCCTCTTAAGCAGAAGTTTCCTGCTCAATCCAATCATGTCACTCCTAGGTTTCTGCTGTTGTAAACCCCATGTCATCTATTTTGGAGACATTCTAGAAAAACCTCCATTTAAGGTTTTGAATAGCTGTAATTATTTGTCAAATTCCTTTTATTTTTATGGAGTATTGGAGAAGAGGGCTGAGAGTTTTGAGTGAAGAGAACAAAAACAAGTTCCATTTACCTACCCCATCTAATATGAGCCATGATTGGAATGCTGTAGGGAGGAAGCATGATGGAATTTGCGCAGTTGTGGGGGTTGTGACTTTTCAAAAGGAAACTGCTTAAATGGTTCTAGAAGAGCAAATCTACCATTTAGAACTGCATGAAAATCTACTTGGAGGCACTCAACAGTTCTTTAGATGGGACATCAATCCAAGCTCTACCTTGAAAGCTTTTCCATATTAATTTATCTACAGAGAGCTCTGAATGAGTGTGCCCATGATTCCCTACAGAAATATCTAGCCACAGTTTAGTATGAGGCAAGTTTGTTGCTGTCATGTTTTGATTCATGGAAAAATTTTCCATGTGGATGCTTGAGGTCATTTAGTGCTATCAGCTGGCTGTTCACATTTTGCCAGATTTTACTGTCACTGGTAACAAAACCTCATATTCACTAGTTTGGTTTTGTTTTTCAGAACTTGCTATGTTATGATATATACTATCATGGAAGTTTTGAACTTTGGGGACTTATTTCTTTTCCTCTTTGAGAATTTCATGCATATATACAGTGTGTTTTGATTATTCCAGCTCTACATCCCTGTTCCAACTCCTCTCAGATACCCTGCCATATCCTTCTTCCAACTTTCTTTCATGGTCCTCTGGGTCTAATAAGTGTTATCTTCATGTGCATGTGCACAGGGCCATCTGGAGTGTAGGCTTCCTAACTGGGACCCCTTACCCATAGAAAACTGACTCTCCAGCATCCTTCAATTGGCAAGGCTCCTAATCTAGAGATGGAGCCCATCTCTTATCTATGCTGAAATTTTTACTGGCTTCATCTTGTGTAGGTCTTGTGCTGGCAACCACAGCCCCTGTGAGATCATGAACAACAGAGAAACTTATTTTTTCTGTACAATTATATGAAACCTTATTATAGGGTTATCATCTAGAGCAGCTTGCTCAGCATAATGAATCATTGGACTATTTAATAGTAATTTGAATTTTAAATTTTCTAAAGTGCTTATAAGTTCAATAGGATATTCAAAGTATTTTATAAAATGTACATAATATGCTAATTATGATACTTTTGTTGACTATTTTAGAAAAAAAGATTTATTAGGGTTTAAATCACATGAAATGTATATACTTTAAATATATAATTCAACATCTCAAGAAGTATTGGGACTAAGTATCATCATAACCTATTTTCAGAACACTACTGATAGCCCATGAGGTTCCACTTTTTTCCTTCTCTCATATATTACAACCTGATTGCATTTTCTCCTCCCTCCTCTCTCCCAGTCTCTCTCCCACAACCCACCCCTCTCCCCAAGATCCACCCCCTCCCACCCCCCCTCACCCCCCCTCTCCTCTCAGAAAAGAGCAGGCCTCCTAGAGACACTAAGCAAACACAGCATAACAAACTACAATAAGACCAGGCATATACAATCACATGAAGGCTGGACAAGGCAACCGGTAGGCGGGAAAGCATCCCAAGTAGGCAAAAGAGTCAGAGACAGCCCCTGCCCCCACTGTTAGTAATCTCACAAGAACACTAAGATACTTAGCCACAACTGAGGACCTAGGTCAGACTCCTACAGGTTCCCTGATCTTTTCCAGCCCCCATAAGTCTTGGTCAGTTGATTCTGTGGGCAGTGTTCTCCTGGTGTCCCTGACTCCTCTGGTTCCTCTGATCCCCCTCGACATATTTGTTATGGCTAAGTAGCTTAGTGTTTTTGTGGGACTCCTATCAGTGGGAGCAGGAGTGGTTACTGACTCTTTTGCCTACTTATGGGATAATTTTCCTCCTACTGGATTGCCTCATCCAGCCTTGATGTGATGGTATGTATGTACCTGGTCTTATAGTAGTGTATTATGCCATGTTTGCTTGGTGTCCCTGGGAGATAGCTGTTTTCTGAGAGGACATTGAGGGAGGATGGATATGGGGAAGAGAGGAGGGGGAGGGGGAACTGCCGTCATGATGTAATATATGAGTGAAGAAAAAAATAAAAATAGCCAAGTATATGAAGACAGAAGTTAAAATAAGCATTAAATTCTTTAGCATGAATTGGGTAGTTGAGTAATTCCCAAGAATAAAAGATGCAGTAAAGAACTGGAAAATATGTAAGGCAAGTTTGCATACAAGGAAAAATAAACAAATTTCAAATGGAACATGAAATTAAGAAAACAATAAAAGGGATATTAAATATTTCTAGAGGTGTACAGCAGGAGACATTGTTGAGAACACACAGACAAGAAATTACAGACTACAGAGTAAAGTTACAGAGAGGAGCACAGCAGCTATGAGACTGAGCTCTGAAGAGGAGAGCAACCAAGGTCCAGGACTTACAAAACTGTGAATGGTCTCAATCCCCAGAAGAGGAGAGCAACCAAGATCCAGGACTTACAAAACTGTGAATGGCCTCAATCCCCAGAAGAGGAGAGCAACCAAGATCCAGGACTTACAAAACTGTGAATGGCCTCAATCCCCAGAAGAGGAGAGCAACCAAGATCCAGGACTTACAAAACTGTGAATGGCCTCAATCCAGGGATGCAAAGATCCACCAGATGTGGAGCCACATAACCAAAATGAACAGGCTACTTGAACACATTACATTAGATGTCAAAGCAACTAAGAAGTAGGCCAAGGGCCACAGCTTTAAATAAACAAAGATGAGATAGACAACTGGCTTCTCAATCAAAGGCATAAAGATGATACATGTCTATAACCTCACCATAAATCAATAAACTATCCTCTACCAGTGAAACTCTGTTACACAAGAAACTGGCAAATGGCTTACAACAATCAAAGAGAATCCTTCAGAGATAATAAAAATACATCACAATAAATTTTAAAATGATACTTTACAAAAATATTCAAATAATCATAATAATATATTAGTCATAAAGAAATGCAAGGAAAACAGATAAGCTAAACATATGATATATAAACAAGTTGAACATCCCTAATATAAAATATCTAAATGCTCAAATATCCAAAATTTTCTCAGCACCAATAGACCACAATAGGAAAATTATACATCTAACCTCATGGTACAGATGTGCAAAAGTATCACAGAAGATTTCCTTCAGATTATACATATAAGATATATAGGAAACATGTATAAAATATTTGCTAAGTCTAGATATCACCAGATATTTCAGTATGTGTGTGCAAAGATTCTAAACTTAAAAAAAAGAAAAGAAAAGTAAAAATAAGTCTACTGTCCACCACTGCTGGCCCCCAGTATTTGAGATGAGGGCCACTGAATATGTGTTATAGAGCTATCATACATATATGTATCCCAGCCATACAGCCACAGAGACGTAAGTGACAGCCAAATGCTGGCTGGAGCACAGAACAAATGGTGCTCCTAATTCTGCTGGAGAGCACTAGCATGGGTGCTCTGACCAGCCCAAACTGTGACTATACCTACCTATGAGCTGATGGTTCCATGTGTAATGGGGGGGGAGGGTTGTACTTCTGCCAGTTGTCACAAGCAATCGACTTGAACAAAGAAAATTGTAGTCTCCTGATTTGATAAGGCCTGAAGAGTTGAGGTCTCCTTAGAAAAGAGGATATCCACCTAAGAATATAGCCCATGCTCAAGAGCTCAGGCTAGCTCCTAGCATGGTGTGTCCCACAGATCTTGCACTTTCCTAACCAGAGCCCACAATTATTAAAGTCAGGTACCTGCAATAAGTCTCTTTTATATTTTTGGTTGTGAGCCTAGCCTTTAATGGCTGAGCCATCTCTCCAGCCCAATAAGACTCTTAATGTTGAATCTCACATTGAACTAGTTCTTTGTTAGGCTAATGTATATCTATCTTATTCTTAGTACTCTAAGTATTATGTACAGAATTCAATATATATTAAAAGGCATCTAAAGATATTTATTTAAATATATTTTTTAGTATATGTGAGTAAAATAGCTCAGTAAAAATTGCTTTAATTATCTTATCTTTGTAATATACTAAGTATAATATTTGGTGAGTTAAAATTCATTTCATGAGTATTTTTTAATTGTGTGTTAAAATGCCATAATGAAGCCTACTGTTCTATACACTAAGTAAAAGTGAAATAAGTAATTTTAAATTACAAAAAAGAAATTAAATAAAACCCAAAACCAGGCCCTCAAAAGAAAAGTCTGTACCCAAGAATTCTGCTTACTTGGTTAAAACCTATTTCATATAAAAACATTAGTAAAAATATGCAAAGCAGTCATATGAAAGCAAAAGCGGTGAGTGAATGAATAAACAATAATGAATGACAAATACAGTTAAAGAGATCTATTGTTAATCCCAAGGATGGGAGGAGAAAGAACCACAGACTGAAATAATCATTCCCAAATTAATTAAAGCAAGCAATTAATTAAAGCAAGCCTCTTTATTCATGTAAACAGGCTGCCTCCCCCTAAGGCAGGGTTCAAGAGATCAGCATTGGATATGATGAAGACAAGTTTTTTTGTAGCTCAGGAATAGGGGATTTCCAAATAGAGAAAAATAGGTGGGGTTACAGGAACAGAACATAAACATAATAAGTTGATCATAACAACCTTTGAAACAAAAACACAACTGCAAGGTAGTCATAACAAGCTATCATAACAAGGTAGTCATAACAACAGGTAGTCATAACCACCTTTTGAAACAAAGGTAGGATTGCAAGATGATCATTACAACTTCTGGGGACAAAAGTATGATTGCTACCTCTTGGAACAGGCAGTACGGAACCATTTGTAGTTAAGGCTAAAAGTGAGGCATAGCTGGCTCCTTGAGAGGCAGGTTTAATCACAAGCAGGGATGAGCCGAGTTTGTCTTTCCTACAAGATGGCTTCCAGCCTAAGAAAGAGGCAGGCTGTTCATTACTATAAGCAGTGTATCATGGCAGAGAATTTTATAAATCACCCTATATTATTAATTTGACAAAAATTAGACAGAGCATAACATTTAGTAAACTGAAATTTCTCTTTGTTTCTACCCAAATAGTGCTTTGGGGAATGAGGTGGACATGTACCTTCACAAACAACTCCATGGAAGGACAGGCACTTAAACTTCCTGAGACTTACCCTACTTTCTCATGACCCTAGTCACAGGTCATGAAAGCTTGCAAGAGGTCATCAGTCCAGACATTTTGCTTCTCTGGTTTCCAGCCAGTGAGTAGGACAGACCATCAGAAGAATATGCTGCTGAAAATTGGCCCCAGCATCAGGTGAAACATATGTTAATGGTGGTGCATGGCACATGAATGACTTTTCAGCAAGGAGAAGGTAACAGGGCAAACCAACAACATGGTGAAGAGAAAATAAAGCAGCAGAAGAAAAGCTTTGAGCTTGTAAAATGTAACTGAGAGGTGTTGATGACATTGATAAATGTGTACCTAAGGGAGCAACTAAGAGAACATGAAAGACAACAGAAGAAACTGAGGATATTCAAGTCTAGCAACTACTTTCTCTGGGAAAGTATCATCCGTCATTAGGACAACCTCAGTGTCATGACCAGCAATGCAAGAGAAGACAGACTAACTCGTCAGAGTTAGGGAGGAAAGCAATCAGAGTAGCAATTCCCATCAACCCCAATCACACAAGATTCTGAAAGCTGGTGGAGAAAAGTTGAAGAAATTACCTTGAACTCAGAGGACTGTGAAATCTCCCTCTCAATGTGACAGACTTAGCAGCTCCTATTTTCAGAGCAACTGTGAAGTACATCCATTTGGGTAGCAGGAGGGTGGCTCTGCACAACCACAGACAAGGTCTCATGTCTTCATCAGGAGGGTCTGCTGAAGTGTGGAACCTTTAAAAGTTGCTGCAGATTCTTTAAAACTACTCACCCATGGAGAAGTTAGTTCTGCCTGGAGCCAAGGTTAGGCAAGGTCACTTTACTTCTCTGAACCTTAGTTACCCTGGATATGAAATGGGAGTTATAAAACCCACACACAGCCTGCTGCCATGGCAGCTTGGATAGTGCACAGGAAGTATTTAGCACAGCACCTACTACAAAGTGTCACTGAGTAGTCAAAAATATCAGTAATTCAAATGCTTCAAAAATGAAAATGGAAAAGCCCAAAGTAACAATAGCCATATTTAAATGGTAGGTTAATTTTTCCTTTATTTACGATTGCTATGTAATATTTCAACTATAAGACAAATAAATAGGCTAGTATATTTTACTTTCAAAGGAGTATTAAACCTAGGACACTGAAGTTACCTTCCAAGAAGCAGATGGATGAATTCAAATTGGTAAGAATAATGATTATAGTGATGGAGGAGTGAGTTATGAGAAATGATTAAAAATAAAGAGGATGTCTGGGGTTGATAAGGAAGGACTGAGGGGGGACTAATAATTGACTGTAAAAATCTGACAGGAGAAATACTGAATAGGCAGGAAGAATTATTTAATCAGGTTTTTCATAGAATAACTAGAAGAGTGTTAAAAAAAGAAAGAAGGGAAAGAAAATTTCACCCCAAATGAGAAGGAAAAATTTCTGACAGTAAAAATTATTGTACAAGAAAAATCTTCCAAGGAAAGTGATGAAAGACCATCTCTGGGGATATTTTAAATAAAGTTGGATAGAAACCAAGAAAATATATATGACAGAGAACCACAGTGTTTGGATCTAGTGCTCACTTCCATCTCTGATTTTATAGCAGCCATGGGGGGAAAATGGGTCATTCAGTCATGATTGGTGATTAAAAAGAGGCTGAAGCAACCAGAGATCTGAGAAACCTTGAGGTAGTCCAATTCCATGCTAGGCACAAAATTAATCCAAGCCAATGACTATGCCTGTAGCATGACATGTTTTGTGTTGCTGAACTCTGCAGTGTCCTGACCCCTGCACATGTAATGGTAGTGGGGTAGGACTGATCTTTCAGAAAATTGCTTCTAAACCAAAGTCTACCCATCCTTGAGTCAAAACATACTGTAGTTCAAAGGGACGTATTCTCACCACTTGTGTTGAAGGAAACAACAAGCCATGCTTATATTACCTGTGCTTGTATCAAGCTTTGTATTAAATGATTGCCCAGAATAATCTCAGATTATCATGACAGCTTTGAAAAGTAGCTGCTGTGTGTTTCTTCCTTGGACTTTGTGAACAATGTATATGCAACACAGAACAACAGGCCAAAGAAATGATTCCAGCTCTGATAGGTAATGAATGTATTAGTGTTGCTTATAGGCATGTAGGTGACATTTGGACAGCTGCATCACTGAAAAGCCTATATCAGTGTGGACAACAGTCATGAAAATTAACACTAAGCTCCCTGTCTAACTTGCAAACACCAAAGAACCTTTTTGTCCCGGGGGGGGGGGGGGGAATATATATATATATAATTTGTAACTTCAGTAACTTCAGTGAACTGGGGTTTGTAAGTTTCATGAGCTTCATGAATCTTACAAGCATCCCTACCTTCCTCCCAGAAGGAACATTTCCATTTGGAGAAAATAGCTACACACCAGTCCAACCCTTTTTCTGACTCTTAAATTTTTGTGCTCTCTCTTCTGCTGTGTTTCCCTCAGTCTTGGAGAGGGCGATACAAATACCTGATTATTATCTTCTTTTATAAATGCTACAACAAAAGTCATTTAACCTCAGCCACTTGACCAGTCAGAAGTTTCTGCAGTAAACCACTGCCTTCTACAAAAGAGAAGTTTTCCTCTACAACTGAGATTGACAGCAGCAGTATTCTGCAGACATAAACAGAAGGCAATTTCATAGGCACACCATATCTACTTAATAAAATAATAGCAATAGCCTGCCCCACTGCAGTCTGTGATATGCCCACCATAGGTCTTCAACCTGGCTTATAGTGATATGGGGAAAATCATATGCTATATATTTATTAACTTTGGCATATACCTAACACATTAAACTCTTCTTTTACATTATGAAAGCCTCATTTCTTATATAGTCAATGACAAGGAATGCTAAATTCTGCTTGCTTCTGTACTCTTTGCCTGCTTCTCAGGTCCCAGGCTTCTTCAGAGCATTAGATCCACTGGGCCACAGAGCCTAATTCAATAAACTTTCTCCTTGCCTTAAATTTCTGAGTGCAAACCAAATGTAATGGTGAACACTTTTAATCTTAGCACTTGGAAGACAGAGGCAGGCAGATCTTGGAGTTCAAGGCCAGCCTGATCCATAAAGCTAGTTCCAGGAGAAGCTGAGAGTCCTTCATCTTGACCTGCAGGTGACAGGAAGTGCTCTGAGAAACTGGGCGTGGCTTGAGGATATATGACACCTCAAAGCCTGCCTCCACAGCAACATACTTCCTCCAATAAGATCATACCTATACCAACAAAGCCACACCTCCTAATAAGTGCTACTTCCTATGAGATTATGGAGGGGGGCAAACTCATTCAAACTCTGACATTCCACTCCCTTGCCTCCATAAGTTTGTAACAATATCATAAAGCAAAATGTGTTTAGTCCACCTTCAAAAGTCTCCATAGTCTATCACAGTCTCAACAATGTTTAAAAGTCCAAAGTTCAAAGTTTCTTTTGAGATTCATACAATCTCTACCTTAGTTAGGGTTCCTATTGCTTCAATCAAACAGCATGACCAAAACACAAGTTGGGGAGGAAAGGTTTATTTTGATTACACTTCAGCATTGCTGTTCATCACTGAAGGAAGTTAGGACAGGAACTCAAATGGCAGGATTCAGGAAGGAGGAGCTGATGTAGAAGCCTTTTGTGGGGTGGTGTTGCTTACTACCTTACTATGGCTTGTTCATCCCACCTTTTTATAAGATGCAGGACCATCAGCCAAGGGGTGGCACCGCCTACCATTGGCTGGGCCCTCTCACATGATCACTATATGAGAAAATGCCCTACAGCTGGATCTCATGAGGCATTTCCTTAACTGAGGCTCCTTCCTCTGATGATTCTAACTTGTTTCAAGTTGACACATAAAACCAGTCAGTACAATCTTTCAACTGTAATCCCCTGTAAAATAAAAAATCAGATTATCTATTTTCAACACTTAATGGCATAGGATACACATTTCCATTCCAAAAGGGTAGAAAGGGAACATAGTGAAGAAATACTGGAACAAAACAAAAAACAAGACCCAAAACCAGCTAGGTAAATTCCAAACTCTGCATCTCTGTGTCTGATGTCAAAACACCCTTCAGATCTCCAACTCTTTTCAGTTTTGTTGACTACAACACACTTCTTTCTCTTAGGCAGGTTCCACTCCCTGTTAGCAGCTTTCACCAATAGGTATCCCATGACTCTGGCATCTCTAATATCTTGTGGTTTCCAAGGCAATCCAGGTTTCTCCTTCATAGCTTCACACAATACCCTCTCTAGGCCTCCATTCTGGGACACCCCTGGCACATGCCTGGCCTCAGTGGCTTTCCTTAGTCACTCCTTGACTCTAAAGCCAGAACCACGTGGCCAAAGCAACTAAGTTCTACTGCTTGCTGGGGCTAGGACACTGCCCCCTTGTTCAATTACATCTTCAACAGCTTTCTGTTTTCCATGATTTCTTCCACTGCCTAAGCTTGGCTGTCCTGAAACTTGCTCTATAGACCAGGTTGGCCTCCAACTCAGAGGTCCACCAGCCTCTGCCTTCAAGTGCTGGGATTAAAGGCATGCACCACCACACTCAGTTCTAAGCCTTTCTTTAATTCCTTGTCACAAGTTGGAAACTTAGCTGGGTGGATCTTGCCCTGAGGTCATCATTTCTTTTATTTCATTTCTTAATCTGTTAATCTCCTTAAACATAGGACTTTGTTCCATTTCACTTCCTGGTGCTCTTTTTCTCCTCAAATTGTACATTTTCTATTTTTCCCTTCTCAGCTTGTTCCTTTTCATTATAAATCTTTATAAGCATGAACACTTGCAAGCCAGCACACTACAGAGTCAACAGGAGGTTGTTTTGAGATTTCCTTTGCCAACTGAATTAATCCAAATTTCTTCATTTGGGCCTCAGGCAGACTTGTCAGACAAGGGTAAAAAGCAGCCACATTCTTCCCCAAAATATCACAAGGATGATTAGGCCACACACTAATATTCTCTGAAACCTCTTGAGCCAGGCCCTCACAGTTTGTCAAATCATCCTCAGCATTGCTGTCTTCCATATTCCTACTGGGATGGCCCATTAAGCAGCACTTATAGAGATCAACTGCTTTTCAAATCCACAGTCTCAAAGTCCATATTCCTCCAAACAAATTCATGGTTAGGCCTATCACCGCAATACCCTAGTTTCTGGTACCAACTTCTCTCTTAGTTAGGGTTTAAATTGCTGTAAGAGACACCGTGATCACAACAACTCTTATAAAGAAAAAATATTAATTGAAGTGACATATTTTTAGCCATTTAGTACATTATCATCATGGTGTGACATGGTGGCATGCAGGTAGGCATGGTGTAGGAGAAGGAGTTGAGAGTCCTTCACCTTTACCCTCAGGCAGCAGGAAGTACTCTGAGACCCTGGGCATGGCTTGAGCACATATGAGACCTCAAAGCCTGCCTCCACAGTGACACTTCCCCCAACAAGGCCATAGCTATTCCAACAAAGCTACAGCTCCTAAAATTATCATTCCCTATGAGCTTAATGGAGGCCAATTATGTTCAAACTACCACAAAGCCACATGGTGAAAGAATGTGGAGCTTCACTTCAGAGATAAGGAGAAAGCTCAGATCATGCCCAGGCTTTGGCAGGCATCCAAATGAGAAAGAAATAAGAAAAGGAAAAGATACCACAGTGCTGCATGATGGCAGCTGAAAGTGACTGCCCTCAGTCATTCATGAGCTTCCTACATCCAGACTCTTGGACACTGCCATGCATCTGCAGTTGTGGGCCTGGCTGGGTCTGGCTTGTACTGTTTAACCCTACTCAAGGGCAAGATGGAATGGAGCAGGTTCTTGCCTGATATGTCTACTGCTTGAGCTGGCATCTCAAGTCTGACAGGCACTGGGCTGCTACTATGATTGCTGCCTTCCCATCTGCCACAGGTAGTTGTTAAAAGGGTGCCAGCAAAAACAAACAATATCTACACCCAGTAAACTATCTTGTAAGACAGAAGTGTGTACACAAACTCTGGAGGGGTAAGAGTCTGCTCCTATAACAAACTCAGTTTTCTTTCTGCACTCCTTGTCTTCCATTTATTTCAACCCTTTGGTGAACTGTTTACATTTCCAGAAGCTCATGAGCCTGGAGTTCATCTTCTTATTAACTTTTTCTCCAAGAACTCTAACTCCACACAGATTTTGTCACATTTGCTTTCAAGTAGCCTGGCAAGCCCGACTGCCTATTTCTCTTTTTCTCATGCCCTCCTGAATTTATGAACCCTATTTTGCCAGTCCACATCATTTAGATATGCTGGAGCCTCACATATCTTGTCAATATTGTACCACACCATGAGAATCAGCCAAATCACAAAGCCCTATGTAAGTCCTGAAGTTCTTGATGAATTAATTTTTAAACTCTACTTGTGAGCAGTCATATCTGATCTAGCCAACTGGGTGTCCAATACCACTGCCTCCATTCTTAGTTCTCTCATTAACATTGTCCCCTCTTCTGATGTCCTCCATGGTGTTCATGGGGACCTCAACTAGCAATAAACAACTGTTCCTAACAGCTGCATGAGCCAGTCTATCAGGGACTGATTTTCCTCATATTGCTTCACATTATGCAACTCATGGAGGGGTGGGTAGTTATATCATTTAGTTTCTCTGCTTTTACTGCACTTAGGCTCATCCCATCTGCTCCCATGTCCTCCAGCGTCTCAAGCCAGACTGTAAGGGGATTTCTTGTTTAAGATTCTTTCCACATACAAGCAGCTCAGAGGCAGAGTATTTCCTAATTAGCATGTCCTGAACCATTAGTAAAGCCCCTGTCTTCATGCCAAATTCTGGACTTTTTATTCCTTTGTATTAAAGGTTGGACCTGAAGTACAACTTCCATCACTTCTACTTAGTTCTCTCTTTTCTCATGTCTGATTCTTCCCATGACTTCTGAGATTTTGGATCTCAGGAAGAGCTCTTTATTGTAGATGAAAGTTTTGCTCTTTCCTTTATGTCCCACTAGCTGTAACAGAGTAAGCCAACAGCTTCATAGCATCCTTTTATTCTTCCTTACCAATCAAATCAGAGACCAGTGCAAAAGTAATAACCCACATGTCCTTTACCCATTGTAATTCCTCCCTTGTGTGGGCAAGTTGTTTCTAAGGATGCAGGTTAACCTCAATTGTATGTCTGAACTACTGCAAAGATGACAGGTGCAATATCCTGCTACAATCCCCTTCCATATGTCCTGTTTTTAGGGCCTGAAATATACTCTCTAGTCTATCAGCCTTGGGGGAGAGGGGGTCATCCTGTACTCACATAACAGACCACATTTATCAAGGAGCTATAATCTATATAACATATGGTAAGATGACTACTGTCGTAGTCTCCCCAAGGAAACTGTACTCTCAGATGTCCCAGACTGGTTGTATTTATTATCACTTATCATAGGGCCCACACAACTGCTGCTCTCTGGCTGATCTTTGGTTGTATTTATCCCTGTTCAGTTCCCAGTTGTATGACTTTTTTCCCCCTTGGGAAAGTGTGCACAGACATCTGTCACCCCCAGATAAGCCACCACCAGCAAACCAAAGAAATGATTCCACCCAAGTCTAGCTCAGTGAGCTAGTCAGGTTACTGGGGTAACTTACAGAAGCAGTGATGAGGAACTACTTGCAGAAACATGGGTGACTCAAAGGTAGGAGGTGACCAGAAATCTCATCGTTTCCCTCGTGATGACTCACGAGGGCTGCATGCATCTCTGCAGCTCCCTGCACAACTTGCTGGCAGTTCTACAGGAGATTCTCCTCTCCCCCAGCAATTATTTGCTGTTCATAAAAGGAAAGTATATACAGATGTAAGTTTATCCTTTGGAGTCTTCATAGTATTCAAGGGCAAATTATGTTGTGCTATTTTACCTTTAAAAAATTCTCTGACTCCATAATCCTTTGACGATACAGTGATATTCTGTGTACATGATGTTCACACAAGTATTTTGCAGTCTAATATTCTGAAAAAGTTAAACAATCAAATAGAAATAGTAGTGTGCCTGCAAAATACCTCACTGTTACATGTCCTTATTTATGCCTCCTTTGTTATTATATGCAAAGAGATTCTTTTAAGAACATAAAATTTGTGTCATATGTATAAGCTTTCAATTTATCAATGCCACTATCTACTTACACTTTAATTTTATTTTACTGGTTATTCTTTTGGATGCATATTGTCACAGTTTAGACATGAATTGTGTCTAAACTGTGACTTGGTCTTGGTTCAGGGCTTGGTCAAAAGCAGATGGTACTATTTGAGGAGGTTTTGGACCCTCGGGGTAAGCATTTACTAGAGGAAATAGGTGGCTGGGAACAGGTCTGTCACACTGTCTTGTCTCTTCCTGTCTTCCTCTGTTTCCTGTCTACCAGCAGTAAGTAGTAGCCTCTGCCACAGATTCTGACACCATGACATTGCGCCTCACCATCAGCCCAGACTACATGAAATCAAATGCTCTAGATTGAAAGGTATTTGGTTACAGAAACCAAAAAAGCAGCAAAAATATACACATCCCTCAAACTATTAAAGTTAGTTAGTAGAAAACATTCTGAAATGAGTGCAGGGAGTAATGTTAAGCAATAAAATGCTAATCAAATAATAAAGGGATCAAGTTCCTCTTAGTTCACAAGAAATGCCTCACCACATATTTATACCTTTGTATCTTTGTTTAAATTGCTGTATGTTCTCTTCTTTGGCAATGAATCTGCTCTTAAAAATAAACTCTTGGAGGGAGGCATCTGGAGAGATGGCTCAGAGGTTAAGAGCATTGGCTGCTCTTCCAGAGGTCCCAAGTTCAATTCCCAGAAACCACATGGTGGCCCACAACCATCTATAAAGATCTGGTGCCTGCTTCTGGCCTGCAGGCATACATGTGGGCAGAACATTGTACATGTAATAAATAAATACATCTTTAAAAAAAAAAACTCTTGAGGGTGACAAGATAATTGTCAGTAAAGTGTGTGGTGTGCAAACATGAGAACCTGAGTCTAAAACCCCAGCACATTACACCAGCATGTTACAAAACAGGGTACAAGGGCACATGCCTATAATCACAGTGATGAAGAGCAGAGATAGGGATCCATGGGGCTTGCTGGTCAGCCAGTCTAGTTAAAGCAGTAAGCTCCAAGATCAATGTCTCAAAAAAGAAGGTAAAGGGTACTGAGGAAACATTGAGTGTTGATCTCTGAATTGTGCATATATGTGTACATGTATCCTTGAACACACACATGACCATGTACACACACACACAGAGAGAGCAAAATAACCATGAATAAAAAGTCCATCTACCAAACCAGTGCTCTTACTGTGATGGAGAGGTACCATTCGTGGCTGCCGCTTTGTGAACTCCAGGAGCAGGTAGTGTTGACAGTCTACACATCCTCATATCTCCTTCCCTGCTACTCTCCCTATGGAAGGTAGGTGAGAGATGATGGGTGAATGGATGGAGAGATGGATAGATGTGACAGATGGAGATAGCAAATGTACACGCAGCATTTTAATGAAATCTCTGCACATGGGCCTGAGTCTTTAAACTGTCTCAAGGAAATTTCTCTAACAAATTTTTAATTTGGAAACTAGAGTTAAAGGACAGTAATGGTATATGGTTGTGTAACCGGCACAGGTCAGGTGACATTCCATGTGAGAGATAACTGGAACATGTTTGTCTGAATTAGGGCCAAGCTCTGATTACTAAACCTCACGTTAGAAGTATGTCTCCACACCTTCATGGTCCAGCAAGCCATCTCCTAAGGAAAGACTTGGAACTGCCACCTTTAGGAAGCAATACTCCCTCAGGAACCAGGGCCTGATCATGGGAGCTGCTGCTGAGAGATGACTCATCCTACCACCCCTCCTGGTGGCAGCGCTGATGAACATGCTTCTAAATGTCTGTTGCAGAATCTGCTATTCCAGGAAGCCAAGGGCATCTCCTGTGTGAAAGCCACAGGCTGCCACCCTCCTAACACTGGCCCTGTCGTCACAGGGGAACACCACCCACTGTTCAGGGAGCCAGATTTATTGGGGAGACAAAGGTCAGGGAGAGCACAGTGACCTAAACAGTGACTTTTAAGCCTTCATTTTCTCCCTGGGAACTTCTCAACTCTGCAAAACCTGCACACAGTAGGTATTCAGAACTCAGTGGGTATTACCCCCTTTAAAAAAAATAAAATACAAAGAGCACACTTCATTTGATATGCAGTTAGTTAGCAGCACTTGTACACCCTGTGAAAAGACAGTCCTTTCCCAAAGAGCTAGACATTCCTGTCACTCAAGATGGGAGCTCTTTCCCATGTTTGCTTGAAAGTCACATACACAAATTAGGGATGAGTCCCCTTTAGGTACATTTCTATATCACTGCACCAGATCTTAGCATTCAGATTGTACCAACAAGAAGAGTGGAGACTTCCATGAGAATTCAGGGCCCAGCAATACAATATTTCTCACCTGTCAAATGGTTTACAAACATCAAGGATAAAGACTGAGCAGGGGCAGGGTTTAGATCTTAAAGCAAGGGGGCAACACCAACTAGAAGGTTCCAATTTATAAAAGGAGGATGAATGGAAAGGGAGAACGAATAAGCTCCCTCAACAGACTTAGAATTGAAAACTCCAGGACCAGAAGCAGACACTGGGAACTTGGGGGGGGGGGGAATTGGCAAAGTCGGGTTTTGCTTTCAGTCCCTGGTTCTGGCACTTGGGAGATAACAACAGTGGAGCAGTGCCAAGGGAGTGAGCGGGAGGGATGAGGAGGGGAGCTTGCTGTCACCAGGACCCGCCCTCCCTGACCTGAAACCCTCGTCCTTGCCTCTCAAAACACAGGGGTGGGTTTGGGTCCCACTGCAGGTAGCTGTTACTCATTTCCCTCTATTTATAAATGCTTGGAGTTTCTGAAATTTTTTCACTTTGGGGGTGAGAAAAACTTGCTGACCCCTGTAAATTCTCTGCGATTTGCTCAGAACAAAATAGCGTGTTTGTATTTCATCAAATTTGTGCCCCAAACCACAAGAACCTATATAATAAACATGTACAGAAAGAAGACAGACTAGTTCTATCAAGGAAGAAGGCTGCTATGAAAACGCGCAGTGACACCAACCAAGGTTTCCCTTCTTCTTCTCCGCTCTGCCTCCCTCCCCCTTTCCTTTTTTTTTTTTTTTTTTTTTTTTTTTTTTTTTTTTTTTTTGTAAACACTTACCTATCTATTCCACCAACATCTACTGGTTAGTTAATACCATTTACATAATCACTGTCAGGCACACAATTGCATTTTATATTTGTGTTTTTAAAAAAAATTGCCTAAAGTTGTGCAAACTCGGACTGTAGACGCACCAGGTCCACTCTCCCTGCTCCCTGCGTTGGGGTGTCCCGGGCACCTGCCAGCTGTGCGTCCTCGGAATTGAGGACATCGTGTTTTCAATTTTCTTCAATAAAGCAATGAATCTGGCAATTTGCTGGCCTGCTTCGGCTAAACAGAAAGGACAATTTGAGAAGGATCATAGTTCAGGGCCAGTCAGACGGAAACGATTGAAAACAGAGAGCTGGCCTCCGCCGCGGTTCCCCAGTGCAGCGCGCTGTCGCAGTTTGACTGACAAACTGACTTTTTCGAGGTGCTCATGCCCATTTCAGTCAGAGTTTATTGAAGGTGATTTTGATCTTCTCCATGAGGCCACAGCAGTGGCCGTGCCATCTGTCACCTTGATTGCATCGTGGATTCTCTGGAGAGAGCGCCATGGCTCCTGATCACTTACAGATTGTGCGGCTTTCTCCTCCATACGGACCACATGCGCAGAGCCAGATGGTGAACATACACGCTGATTATAAGTCTTTATCTCCGTGCAGGAAGGAGAGGAACTATTAGGTTTCCCTCAGGAGCACTGCTCCTCTCTACCCTCATGCTGCTCCTCGGCAAATACAGTCTTCTTCAGCTGTCATCGGCCTACCTCGGAAAATTAAAAAAATAAACAATAATTCCATCACCAGGCCGGGGGAAGCCAAGCTGGTGCCTCAGAGCAATCCCCTGGCCTTGCTCCCCTTCTCGCAGGCCCACCCCCACCGCCTCCCTGCCTGTCAGCACTAGGTACAAAGAAGTTTGTTTGTGAATGCATCATTACTGTGTTTTTGAGAAATCGGGAGGGCCCCACTGCTTGGCAATGAAACCTCGGACGGACCCTGGCTTTTTTGTCCTTGGGATGGGGTGATGTGGCTTCTGCTGCATTGTGTCATGCACTTAAAGATTATTTATTTATTCATTCATTTTTTTAAAGTTCTTATCACATGTTTTTAAATTCTAGGCTGTTTTTCTGAAATCATTTCAGGAAGATTGCCCACATTTGTGTCAAAGCATCGGGGCCCTGGGAGGGATTTAGAGGAAGGAGACGGTTGTCAGGAGAGGGAACCCCTATGTCCAGGACTAGATCTAGAAAGAGGCGCATGTGGAAGCTGGGAATAGGCTAAGCCACTGGAGCACATTGAAGCTTTCCTCCCCAAGCACCACTGCGGCTCACTGTGAGTGCCTTAGGAACAACCATCGAAAAGATTCTGATGGAGAACTGTAGTGTGTGCAAAATCCAACACCACCTCACAGTTCACAATGAGCCATTAAGAAAGGAGTCCTTAATCTCTCTACTGTTTGGACATAATTTTGATAAGTTAAAGCATATACATTTAAAATTTATTTCTTTCTTTTTTTTAAACATACAATCACTCAATGAAGATAAGGTATAGGACATGTTTTTGGTCTGCAGTCATAAATAAAGTTCACCTCCAGGCCTGTTCTCTTTCTCTCCTTCCCTTGTATATATTCCCTGTCTGAGTGAGGAATTCCTCCCCTCCCCAAGTGAGCAGCTGTCTACAGAAACCAGGGAATGGTTTTCCAGTGACCCATGACCTTGAAGTCTTGCCTATTTGGGTCATTTATTAAGAATAACTGCCACATAACCTAATGGCTGAAATTACCTGAATCCAATAGCTTTGCTCAGACACTAAATCTGAGTGATTCTGGGAATAGTCACCCAATCCATTCCAGCTTAGGTTGAAATGGTATGTTATTCTCTGTTCCTGAGATACCCAGGCCACAACGTAACACTCAGCTTCCCCAAGCAGAGACTCTTCCAGTGTTCCAGCCTCTGAGGAGGACAGGGTGCAAGAAAGACGTTGTGAGAAAAAAACAGCTTTGAGAATTAACAGTAAGCACACACACACACACACACACACATACACACACTTCCCCTTCTTACCCACATTTCCTCAGAAAGTAACCAATTCCAAATCACTTTGTACACCCAGGTCAAAAGTTATTCCACATGTTGCTTAGATATTAGAGACCTTGCTAGTGGGTATTGGAATAAAAGTCAATACTATTTTCACCAGATTCAATTTAAAAAGCAAAACAAAACTGCTGACTCACTTAACTCATGAGATTCTAATGATAAGGAGCTTTACCCTCCATTTCTATGAAATGAAACAATTATTCTTAAGACAGCACAAAATCAATATTAAATATTGGTAAAGGAGAAAATCCAGTGTGATCAATTCCATCATAAATGTCTTTTCAAACAAGACAACAGTAGCAAATGCCTATCCTTGAACTCACTGCTCCTCCTCCTCCTCTTCCTCATCCTCCTCTTCCTCCTCCTAGTCTTCCTCCTCCTCTTCCCCCTCCTCCTCCAGAGCACTGTATAAAGGTGTGAGTCTGCATAGACAATGCTTGTGCAGTTCTTACTTAATTGAGTTTCTCTTTTCTTCAGTTTCAACCAAAGTCTGAAAAACTAGATGGGAAATTCCAGAAATAACTCATAAGTTTTCAAATATTCACTATTCTGAGTAGTGTGATGGAATCTTACTTCATCCCATTTTATCTACTCCAGGACATGAATCATCCTTTTGTCCAGTGTATCTACACTGTATAAGTGATCATCCCGTTTGTTATTTAAACACTGTTTGTTTATCTATTAACCTTCATGTTGTAACAGTATTGCATACAAGTACCATTAACTTGCTTGGTAATAGGCTAATATGTGTTTATTATAATGTTATGTTATAGTACATAGTTATATAACATAATATATGCTATAGTATACAGCTATAATAGTTTATTATGTTATATTATAATATTATAAATGTATAGTGTATTAACAATTATTAGGATGCTTGTTGGTTTGTGGTTTTATGAGATAGTTTTCTGTAGCCTTGGTGGGGGAGTGGTGTCCTGAAAACTGTGTAGCCAAGGCTAGCTTTGAACTCCTGATCCTCCAGCCTCTATCTCAAATGTTGGCATTACAGGCATATGTCACCATGTCTATATGGAGATATAGTTGTTAATTCTTACTATATGAATTACACTTGAACACATGTACGTATAAGCTGGGTATAATGGAAGATGTAATTCTAACATTCAGGTAGAGGACGCAAAACAACACTGAGTTTCAGACTGGACTGGGCTAGAAAGAAGTTTAAGTTGAGTACAAACTTCAAAGCCAACAGCTAAAAATTAAAGTATTATGTGGAGTAAAAACAGTATGGGACTGATGCTACCCATGAGCGGGAATCTATTGTGCAAAAGAGATGTTACTAAATTATAAGTGCATGCATATGGCCTTAAAGATGATCCAAAAAGACATAAACAGAAAAACATAAACAAAAACATAAAAAAGTATGCCTATCTCAATGTCTTCTGATCCCCGAATATCAACCTATACTAGATTTTGCCTGAGCATACAGATTTTTAAAAAAAAAAAAAAAAAAAAAAAAAAAAAAAAAAAAGCACTCTCCGTATGCATATCATTTTCTCTGAAGCACAGACACCAGTCAGTTGGAAATTAGCTCTCCCTGGTTAACAAGATGATCCTGTCCTTTGTAACATCAACCTGTCTGCTTTGCTTTCTTAGAGCAAAGTTAAGGAGATGTATGTCGAAAACCAAGTAGGTCATCAAGTGCAGCCCACACCCTCAAAAGGAGGGATATTATATAGTACAGATATTATACAGTACATTTGATTAAAAAACAAAAGTATGGCTTTATAGAAAAAAAAAGATGACTAAGACCCCAGGAGAGGGAAGAGAGACTGGTTTGATGACTAAGTGTTATAAATGTGTTAATGTTTAAACTTAATGTATAAATATGGACAATGGCTTCCTACACCCACCCACCCACCCCCACCTCGCCCCCACCCCCACCCCCGCATAGCAGTAAGATGATTCTGAGGTCTGAAACACTGAACAGCTTCATTTCTGACTTAGATTTTGTCCCTTTCAGTAGAGACAGGATCCACCATGCAGCGCAGCACCCTGTGCCTACAACCAACATGTCAAAGTGAGTAGAAAGGTCAGAGGCATGGAAGTTGGCTGGGGCTGAATTGCACCATTTTCACTTGGACTTGGGCTTGGACAGGACAGCTGCTTTCTCTGGGCCTCATATTCTCTGTCTGCCAATAAGCAAAACAATACCAATCTCCTAAGAGAAGATTAACTTCAGTAAATGGGAAACACTTCCCATATTATCTGACATACATTATGTTCTTAAAGCATGTTAAAAACCAGAACAGACTCATTGTTTCTGTTCAAAGCTAATGCTAAAAAAGTACATATCACATGACCATTAAGTGTATTAGATTTCAAGGTGGAAAACGTACTCTATAAAGGAGCCAGGATGTTAAACACAGACATGATGATAGGCATGGTAATAAAACACAGAGGCTCTGGGTTCAACTTATGAGGCTTGTGAGTGTTACTGTTTGTGTTTCAGTTTTCTCAGCTGAAAAATGGGGGCATCCTAAGGACACTGCAATGAAGGTTAGCTGTCAGAATTAGATAATACAGGAAATGAGCCTCAACAAAAACCATAAGCACTATAAAAGATAGCAGGACTTCAGAGCAGCCAGAAGGAGCAAGGATGCAAAGGAGCCCATGGTTCATCCTTTACTGACTAGATGTTGTTCACTTCTGTTTACCAGTTTTAATTTTCATTTCAATTTTAATTGTTCATTGTTTTATTTCAATGATAAAACCCAGACATACAAACCTAGCAAACAATCTCAATCTCTCTCTCTCTCTCTCTCTCTCTCTCTCTCTCTCTCTCTCTCTCTCTCTTACTCTCTTTTTCTGTGTGTGTGTCTGTCTGTCTGTCTGTCTCTGTCTCTGTGTATCTCTCTCATACACACATATACACATACAGAGAGAGGTTTAATTTTTTTTAAAAAATCAACACCAGACAAACATTAATGAGCATTATAAACAGATTAGTAAAGATTGTATAATAAATGTGTAATGCCAGAAACAAGTTTGATTCCAGCTGGAAAGCAAGCCATAAAAATCTGTGGAATGCTGAACCATGCAGCCGATATGGAAATGGATCTCAGTTCTGCTCCTGGGGCCTCAGGAGTTCTTGGCTACAATGTTTCTGATTAATGGTGTGGACAAATAGGGCTCACTCTTTAATTTTGCTCCTTCCTATCTTTGAGAATATTTCCAATATTACAATGTTTATCTCGCAAATAACATAAGACCCAAATAACAGTAAATCCAACAAAATCTGCTTAACTTGGACCGCTTTAAAATAAGAGTTCATACAATGGGCCAGTTGGTCCCAATCCTTATTTAATACCTCTGCAGTACAAAGGGTCTTTGCTGCCTCCTGTTTCTGCAGGGCAAGAGGAGCTTATTAAATAAATGTCGACTGGGACTTAAGCTCCTAATAGGAATGAGAGAGTAATAATTGAAATAATAATTATCTATTTTCTGGATATTTCTTTTTGTACTGTAATTTCAATCAGTAATATTCAAATTTTAAAGTATACATCATAAGAATGTGAATATGGAAATAGTTACATATCCTTAAAAAGTTCATTTAAACACTGATTTTTAAATGGCTCACCAAAAAAGGACATCTCCAAAAGTAAATTGAAATAACCTATAATGAGTCTAAATAGAATTAGACAAAACACAAGTATGTAACCTCTTTCTTTTGGTCCTTAGGTAAAACAGACAGTAGAAACTAATTGATCATAATTACAAGATTATAATTATTACATTAAATGATGATAAAATTTCTAAAGCCATCAATTCATGCCTATGATCGTAGGTACATGTATCTGTGCATCTGTGTGTACTTGTGTGCCCTGTGTGCACATGTAGGTGTCTCTATGTGCTCAAGCCAAATTCAACTAGCAAGGAGGGATCACACATCTCATCCTATGAATGGCATTAGATATCTTGTTCAAAATCTATGATTAATCTGATTAAGCTGGTGAGTGAATAATCCCTTAATCCTCTCAAGAATACAGCTTATGTCTGCTGAGTGTCAGATTTAAGACTGGTAAGCAGTAAATACTGAACTTTAAGTGAAAGGAGGGACAAAAGACAGCTACCCAAAGTCAAACTGTGTCGTTTCTTTCCATGAATGTGTCTTTTGTGGGTGACATTCTGTAATAGGACAGGAAAGTGAAACATTAGGGAGGAATCATAAATCATCCTTTGGTGGTGGCTCTGTGGCGGGGAGTGCATCTTCACCCAGGACAATCTGCTACATGTGCTTCCATTTTCCAACCAGTTTAATTATAAGTGAATGGATCCTGCCATTTGGTCCCCATTTAATTTTAAACCTCCACTGCTTAAAAGGGATATTACTTATTTTGTAATTGGAAAGCAGTGTCAAATGTTTACAAATGGAAAAATGTATACACACACACACACACACACACACACACACACACAAGATCACACAAGCAAGAAATGAACATCTTCCCATTAAAATGTTGGGCAAGATGACTCTTAAGAAACTATGATTGCCCCAGGATATCACACCAGACATCAGTGACAGCCAGGAGGTCAGGCAAGGGAGGGAGGGGAGGAAGTTTTAGGAAGGAATCTTTTAAACCAACTGGCTTGCTTATTGGGTCACTTAGGAAAACAGATGAAAAACAGACTTCTCACTTCATTCAGTGATTTTTACCATACATAGCTCAGAACAGTCTCCCACTGTTAGGAGTCCTACAAGAAGACCAAGCTAAAAAACTGTGATGTATGTGCAGAGGTCAGTCCCATGCAAGCTCTCTCGCTGGTGGTTTAGTCTCTGAGCGCTTATGAAGCCAACTTAGTTGATTCTGTGGGTTTTCTTGTGTTGTCCTTGGCACTTCATGCTCCCATAATCCTTCCTCCCTCTCTTCCACAAGACTCCCTGCTGTGGATATCACTCTGTGTAAATAAAGTTCTGATTGGCCAGTGGCCAGGCAGGAAGTATAGGCAGGACAAGAGAGAAGAGAATTCTGGGAAGTAGAAGGTTGGGGAGAGACACCGAGCCGCCGCCAGAAGAAGCAACATGTAAAGACACTGGTAAGCCACACGCCATGTGACAAAGTATAGACTAACAGAAATGGGTTAATTTAAGATAAAAGAAGTAGATAACAAGCAGCCTGCCACGGCCATACAGTTTATAAGCAATATAAGTTTCTGTGTGCTTTCTTGGTTGGGTCTGAGCGACTGTGGGACTGGCGGGTAAGAGAGATGTGTCCTGACTGTGGGCCAGGCAGGAAAACTCTTAAATACAGCTCCCTGAGGTCCACCTAATGTTTGGCCATAAATCTCTGCATCTGTTTCCATCAGTTGCTGAGTGAAGCCTCTCTGATGACAATTGGACTAGGCACCAATCTATGAGTATAGAAGAATATCGTTAGACATCATTTCATTGATTTTTTTTTTCCCCAGTCATGTTCTATTCTAGGTCTCTGGGCTGTATGTCAGGACCCAGAGGCTGGACAAAACTTTTTTTTTTTTTTTTTTAAAGAAGCATTCCTTTCTCCTAAAACATTTTATTAATACCAGCAATGAGGCCAAAAAACTACCAGAAACAGTTTGTCACACAACTTTTCATTTCTGTATGCCTAGGGAGAACTTCACCAGCATTAGAAGCAGAAAGTCAAGATCATGACAGGGAAAGCCATGATGACAGCTGACCTAAGCTAGTGGGAGCTCACGGACTCTGGGGAGCCTGCATGGGACCGAACTAGGCCCTCTGAATGTGGGTGACAGTTGTGTGGCTTGGTCTGTTCGTGGGGCCCCTGTCAGTGGAACCAGGACTTATCCCTGGTGCATGAACTGGATTTTTGGAACCCATGCCCTATGGTGTGATACCTTGCTCGGCCTTGATGCAGGGAAGAGGGGCTAGTCCTGCATCAACTTGGTATGCCAGACTTTGTTGACTCCCCAAAGGAGGCCTTACCCCTCTGAGGAGTGGATGGGGAGGTAGGACAGAATGGGACAAGATAGCAGGAGTGGGGAGGGGGAGGGAGGGGCAACTGTGGTTGGTATGTAAAATGAAAAATAAAGTTTAAGTTTAAAAAAAAAAAAGCAGAAAGTCGTTATTATTCCTTAACTTGCCAGAGCGTAAGAAAATGAGGCACAGTGTTTAGTCTCAAGTCCCCTTCTGGCTTTACGTGGAGCCGGGTGGTCAGTGTGGCAGTCAAGGCAATGGCCCAGGAAGCTGTAAAATCACCCTGCTCTTTGCTCTGTTCCTATGGTGCACCCTTCACTTTTTGTTCTTGAGAGAAGCCTGGGAGAGCAAGACCAGGGATCAAACCTGGGGAGAAGAGGTTCCCTCAGCACACATGCTGCACTGGCCAGAGGCAGGCCGGCGGGCAGGCCGAAGCTGCCTGGAGCCGTGAAGCATTGAGGGAACAGGAGCTTCTGGCCCAGGAACAACTGGCCACACCCTCGGCCTCCTTGGTTCCAACCCTAGCCTATGTGAGCAGAGCATTCAGCACTGCTAACTTGACAGACAGCCTTCCTCTGATGTTCATACTGTTGGCACAATCTAGTATTTTAGGTCCTTCATATTTAATCAGGTTGGCAAATGTCTCCCATCTCTGGCTTGTGTATTGGACTCTTTCTTCCCATATACACGGTGCTAATAGCTCATCTAATTATTGCTTGCTACATGATCTGTTATCCCTGCGGATGTTTCGATTCTTACTATCTTTAACCCCATCCACCCCTGACAGTGAACTTTCCCCCAGAATCCTTCACTGGGAATCAACTGACACGTGAGTTTCAAGGGCAGGACCAGTGCATGGGCTCTGAGGACCACAGACCTTGCCACAGCCTTGAGACTGAGACTGGCAGAGCCAGAAGGCAGGAGTAGCTGGATTTCTGCAGCTTTAAGAACCTGAGATGGAAAACAGAATAGTTTACAGCCACCTCCACGAATGAGCTGTCAGTCAGAGCACAAAGTATGTGGAGATGAAGCTCAATATGACTAGCAAACTGGAAAGGATTAAGAATGATCTTAAAAGCCAAAGATCAGTGTTTTTCAACCATATAAGATCATTCCTGAAGTTATTTAAATGAATATAATTATGAATAAATATCTAAAATAATATATGTGCATTTTTGCCATAGGCATTTTTTTGGATATAGATAACCTCTCATTTATTGTCTTTAGACTCAGCTGTCATAAACACTGTCCCTCATATTGCAGAACAGTAGCTGTAATCTATAGCCCTCCTATGGCATACAAGTCAATATCCCTCTCCTTTGTACTCACTTACTCACTCATTCAGGCAAGAAATACTTGCAGGAAGTTTACTGAGGCTGTGGACATAATAATGACATTATTTAAAATGATAATGTGTCCTCTTGGCACAGTCTACAAAACCCTAAAACAACCAATATGATTATGAACATAATACAGTTGTCCCTCAGTATTCCCAGGAGTTGGTTCCAGGACCCCTGTCACACATCAGAATCTGAAGATGCTTAAGCCTCTTCTACCTTAGTATTTGTTAATAACATATACCCTCCTGCATGCTTTAAATCTCGAGATTATACATATGATACTTAATACAAGGAATTGCTGAGAAATAGTTATTCTATTATATCACTTAGGAAATAATCACAAGGAAAAGCTCTACACACGTTCAATGTTGACATGGTTTCCCCCCTTAAATATTTTCAATTCATAGTTAATTTGAATCTGTGGATATGGTGGGCTGACTATATCTGCTAAAGCTTGACCAAAGAACAATGTGAAGTCATTCAATTTTTGTATCTGCTCAACTAATGGCTTGAAATTCAAAGACCATTAGCAGAGTTCACATGGCTGAGGACACAGTGATGATATCACTGCTACACTCCTCTCCATTTACCATGGCAACAACCACCCATCAGGCTTTATGTTCACCTCTGAACTCGTAATAGCTTGTGACCAAACCTGACTTACATTCTAGTGCTTACATGTTCTAAGACAAGTAGCTGGGCACACACCCTACCTCATCCTTGCTAGTCCTTATTTTGCTGGTCCTAGATCTTACATTTCATCCTTTAGTCAATAATTCATCTTCCTTCAAGGAAGAAAGATTTCTGAAGACTGACATCCACATCGCTTCTGGAATATTCATCACCAGGGATTCCTATCATACTATCATCAGATGAGTACCTACACTAACTTAAATCTTTGTTTCAGCTCACAACACCCAGTAGTAAACTGTAGTTTAGTATTGGCCATGCTGTGAGGCCCAAAGTGGAAACAGTAGTTAGACATTTAAAAATGAGGATCAAATGAAAAAGGATGGAAATATAGGTGAATAAATAAACGTATGTGAATGATAATTGGTGATGTTAGATTAGATGATAGATAGATAGATAGATAGATAGATAGATAAATGATAGAGACAGATAGATAGAAACATATGACATATAAGTGAACAATTTAGTCAAGAAAAAATTCTATGATGACCAATGATGTCATGCCATAAATTAAGAAGTATGGTTAATAATTGTCTTTTTGGAAATCAAGGAATTATATAAAATTATACAAGAAATTTCTTTTAAAGTGAGAAATTAATATGACAAACTCCAAACTTAAAAAAAAAAGATAAAAGCCAAGTTAAGTATTCAGCTTTTGGCTGTGAAACTCAGATTTATCATGTCATTCCTTGTCATGTCTCCTTGCTCCTTCACAGATCTTCACATAACCAAACATCAGTGAGAGCCAAGGGACACTAGCACACTGAATTACCATCTGTGGCACGGGTACCTACTAAAGTCTGGCAGCTACCAGCAAAGTTGCAAGAAGTCCTCTTAAAGTGTCATTCAGTAGCACAGCAGTGCTGAGGAGACTGGACCATTACAACCTTGAGTATCTGACATGACAACATGATAAATGTAGCAAGTGAACAAGTAAACACTGTGCTGGACAACCCTGGAGTCTGTAGCCTGGACAAATCCCAAGGCAGCTTTCATATGCATCAGCAGGGTGCAGGCTTCCCACTCACTCCTACCTCTAGCCATTCACCCACATGCCCCAGCAGTTGCATGATCTAAGATCACAACAAAAATGACAACATCTCATTGCTTTTGAAAAATAAAGCCAGGCGGTGGTGGCACACGCCTTTAATCCCAGCACTCGGGAGGCAAAGGCAGGTGGATCTCTGTGAGTTCGAGGCCAACCTGGTCTATAGAGCGAGATCTAGGATAGGCACCAAACCTACATGGAGAAACCCTGTCTCGAAAAAACAAAACTATATATATATACAGCCTTCAGGAGATCTTCTCTCAGGAAATCTCTATGTGGATGAGAGATATGAGCTATATAGATCAAGAGGGCAGGCACTAACCACAGGTGGCTACTGAGTGTAGGAAATGTGACTAACCCAAAATTGAACATGCAGACCTAGAATTATAAGAAGAATGATGGAGTCTTACCAACAATTTTACATTTATTATGTGTTCAAGTGGCATGATGGAAATGTTGAGTATATATACCATTAGGTTTGTTACCTGTTCTTTCTTTTTCTTTTTTTTACTTTTCTTGCAGTATCCAATTAGATTATTTTTGGGTATTACATTCTGTTTCTACTAGTCTGTGCTGGACTGTGACTTATATACTGATTCATAACTGATTTCAGTTAGTTATTAATATGAAATCACACCTTATTATATTCCTACAAAGATGGGAGATTCTTTCTTTTAGATAGTTATTCTACGGAACACTCAAAATTATAATTGGTTCTCTAGCTTTGCTGAGATTTATGGCCCTTTCTATACTTCCAGTTCCACTTTTGAACTAAATAGAATGCTATCGATTCATAATAAATAATCCATGTAAGTTGGGAGCAGCCTGCAAATACCCCAACAGTCAATGGAATGGCATTAGTGTTTTTTGTGTCTGTGGTACCAGGACATCTGTAGCATCTAGAAGTCTCATGGGGGATCTACTTCCAATCCTTGCATGAAAATCTCATTGACAATCTACTATGGGAAAGAAATGAAAGCTACTCACACATCAGTGTGTCATTTTCTACTGTAAAAATCAGTCAAACATTTAGGAAATGGGATTCTGAAAAGTCAGCATGATGTGAATCAACCTGGTAGTGGGGCACTTTTATTTTTCATCTGATTAGCACACACAAACACTGCACTATTCTTTTCTTCTTCTTTTTTTTTTTTTAACTTCATTTGAGCTTGATCTCCAGAGTCAAACCCTAACTGTCAAGAGACTTGTTATAAGTAATGGTCATTTGTGTTTCATAATTATTCTGAATCAACACAATTAGTTCCACATTCTGCTGTTTTCTTCCTGTGACATCTGTAAACATTTTCATACAATTCCAGCTTTTGGCAATAATTACATTTTTAATTTTAAAAAATCCAGAATGGCTACTTCAAATGGGTTTTTAGGACTTCTCTAAACTTGCAAACACACACACACACACACACACACACACACACACACACACACACACACATTCTTTAAGTTGCCAGCCTAGAGAATTTTCTCTTTCAATAGTCAATGATAGTTCCACCATTTAGAGTATCTTTGGTCACACTTTTAGCATGGTTATCTTAAAGTCTGAAGATAATTTTTTAAGTTCTATACTTGATTTTAAAATTTCACTTTATTATAATGTATTAATTCCACAATAAGTTATGGAAGAGTGTATTTGATGGGGCAATCTCAAATTTTCCTATGAATTAGCATCATCCAAGTTTCATGACTGCTGCAGTCAATTAAAAGTAGACCCCAAATGCATACTTATAACAGCTTATCCAAGATGAAGTTAAGGGAGACTCGAACTCCTACTGCCCCAAATTCTGTCAGTCTGAATAGAAGTCTGGAATAATGCCTCCAGTGCTTAAAGATGAGAGGTTACAGTTCGTCTCACCCATCTAACTTAATTAAGCTGAACTAAAATGATTTCAGCATGATGGTCCTCACTCACCTGGACTTTGAATAGTACTTTGTGTTCAATAAGGAGTAGAAATTTGGTGTCATTTCTAGACTTTAAATTTCAATATTTCTAAGAAGGCTTTCTTCACAAATTGCTCCTAAAATAGTATTTTCTAACAGATTCTTCAGAGGCTGGCAAATTCCCTACTGGGTGGTAAAATTTGTAGACAGAAACTAAGCATGGAAAATGAATTCATTTTCTTCAGGCCACTTACCCTAAAGCACATAGAACCATCTGGAAGGTGTGGACACTAAGACAGGAACTCAGAACACAGTCTCTGCATTGTGCTCTGCCCCATGGCTGAGCCCCTTCACAGAGACCATGCTCGGTGTGTGTGGCTTCCTGTTGTTTCATTGTGTGGTTTTGCCCTAGGATGGCACTTGGCAAATTTTGAACAGCATGATGCCAAGATGACAGGAATCCCTCTCTGGTGTCCAAGGCCTGAAGACTAGGGTGGTAGTTCTGGGTGCTCCAAACATTAGGGGAGAGAAAACAGTACCTCCTCTTAGAGGTGAGGACTAACATCTGTGACACTGAAAGCTCATCTTGTGACATTAAATTTGGGATCAAGAGTCCTACTACACATATAATCCCCCGAGTCTAATCAGAGCCTAATGGAGAGATATGAAACTCAAAGGGTATGAAGATATCAGGATCAGTAACAGGGCATCATGAAGAACAGTGCCCATAGCCAATAAACAAAGTTGTAATATTTGAGTGATTAAAACTGATGACTTCCACCCTTGCCACAAAGGAGAACAGCATCTGCATCTCAAGGACAAAGTCAGTGGTGTCAGCCCTGTCTGAACTCTGTTTCCATAACAGCTTGGACATCCTGTTTAAGTCTCTGTATTGTCCCCAGGTTGAGACCGGCTAAGAAATCAGGTAATTTCCTATCCACACACAGCCATTTGAGAACATTCAGCTGCTTTTTAAAGTCAAGTAGTGGCACTGTGAGAAAAAGGCACGAGGTAGTTAAAAAATTTGAAGAATATGTCAATTGGTAAAATTAGATAAAAAGTTACGCTGTGTTCTGCCCTACATTTGGACTATCACAAGTGAGGCAAACTTTTCTAGGCAAACTGCTGAGGACTGCCAATTTAACAAGCTGTTCCATGCTGCAAGGGACATATTTATGGACATACTTTCAACAAGACGTACCTAGTGCTACCAAGCTGTGCTGTACTGAAGAGCAGAAAGAATCAGAACGATGAATTTAAAAAAAAAAAAAAAAAAGTAAAGGATTTCACACATGGGTCCTATTAAAATCAGATCAAGTATTCTGCAATTTACAGGCAAAAATATTTAAAATAATGACAGGGTTGTTGCATGATCTAAGAAGAAAACACCCGGGAAATGTAAAAGATGAGATTGACACAGCATGTTTAGCTCAGGCTGTTGTACAACAAGGCTCTTGAAGGGGGGAGAGGGAAAGCAGAGTTATACTGGGAATATTCTCATTCTAATCTGCCGGGTCAACCCAACTCTCACACTGCTTAAAACCGGGCCTTATCTTCCCAGTGGTTTTTCCAGCTAAAGGTTATCATTCGCAGGATCTTTTGAGAATGACTCATTTTATGTCCCCCAGTTTTCTGAAGGACTGCAGGTCATAGGCCATCATTACTAGTTCTATTGTTGATTTTGAGACCCCTTTGATGGGGTGTGCCCTATGTACCTTCTGTCCTGGGGAGCAAGTGGGGGGAAGTAGTGAATCAGAATCCTTTTCTGTTTAAAACTGGCTACCTATTTCTATTTCTGGGATTGGAGACACCAAGCCAACTTAGAGTACATCTTCTTTGTTCTGAGAGGGGAAAAAAAAATCATTGCAAGGGAAAGAATATAAAAGAATTGTTTTTGCTGGCTTGTCGAGAAGCTGGAGTGTGTCTTCTTTTCATAAGGGAGGCATTGCTCTCTTGTGTACTTAATGTATATTCCTCACTTGCCTGCTCTCTATCTTTCAGCAGGAAGGAAAAGGATCAGGAATATCCTGTTTCATTACCACTGTCACCATGGCATTTTAAAGAGTCACAGATATCTGGACAAACTTCTCATAATATGATATTTTAGGTTTAGCAGGTCATGGGATCTCAGGTGCAGGCATAAGCCAATGAATATGACTTTGAGCTGAGTAACTGTTTACAAAAGTAGAGACTGGCTGCTATGGTGGGCAGTAGTCTGAGCCTGGACTAAGTTATATCCAGGAAAGTTTGCCTGATCATGACAAGGGAACCCACAGAGATAGCTGACCTGAGCTAGTGGGAGCTCACCAACTCTAAACCAACTGCTAGGGAGTCTGCATGGGGCTGACCTAGCCTTCTGCATATGTGTGACAGTTGTGTAGCTTGGTCTGTTTGTGAGGCCCCTAGCAGTGGTGCTTGAGCTGGCTTTTGGGAACCCAATCCCCTGGCTGGGTTGCCTTGCCCAACCTTGATGCAGGGGCAGGAGCTCGGTGGTCCTACCACAACTTGATGTGCCATGCTGTGTTGACTCCTATGGGGGGCCTGCCCCTTTCTGAATGGAGACAGAGGAATGGATGGAGGGGGGCAGTGCATGTAGAATGGAGGTGGAGGAGAGTGGGAGGGGGAGAGGAAGGAGGGGAAAATGAGGTCAGTATATAAAATAAATGAAAAAGTTAATAAAATAATAATAATAAAGAAATGTTTCCTGAGATAAAGAGGCAAAAACTTCCTAGAATGAACATCACTAGAAGGAAAGAGTTCAAAACTAAACATCCTACATGGGGATCTGAGATGTTGCAGAAGAAGACAGGACACAGGTCAGAAAACTGAAAGTCATTTCCCTTCTAACAGCTACTCTAGACCTACTGTGTGCTCAAAGGAAGGATACAAGTTCACAAATTGAGAAAGATGCTTGCTTAGGGCTCTCGTTCTGTAAGCTTGGGCTGCCTTAGGCATGGAGAACACTGGATATCTTGGCCCCTTCTCTTTCCCCCAAATATGCTGAGAAGACCAGTACTGAAACAATCTTCACAGAAGGGCTCAGCTCCCTCTTCATAGTGCTTGACTTTTACAGTGGTCAGAGCCGCAGAACAAGGTGTTCTGCTGCACTTGGTCAGACAGTCTAGGTTCCTCCTCTGTAAAGGGATGGCGTTCTACTGCACTTGGTCAGACAGTCTAGCTTCCTCCTCTGTAAAGGGATGGCATTCTGCTGCACTTGGTCAGACAGTCTAGCTTCCTCCTCTGTAAAGGGATGTATAACTTAAAAACGAATGAGTTCCCCAGGGGCTTGGTCTTTTCAAGGAACAGTACAGGGTGGGAAGAAATAGATGGAAAGATGCTCATCAGAATTTAGACATAAACATCACTCTCCTCCCTAACCAGGAAAGCAGGACGGAGTCTACATAAAATCAAGTGAATGCTAGAAGCACAGAAGATGTTACTGTCTTTGTTCTTTGGATAAAGGTTTGAAGATCATGAGACCCATGGGCTCAAGTCCTCTTCCAATACCTGCATGGTGTAACAACCACTTAAAAACACTGTTTATCCAGCTGGGATCTCCTGCTCCCCTAAGCTTTCTTTCCCTCAAACCTTGCCCTTCATTACTCCCACTGTCGTCCAGGTTGTTCATGTAGATCTCATCCATTTCTCTGTCATTGGATGATCCTTGGGTCTTTCCTAGGGTCCCATTTTCTAGATAGCCTCCCTGGAGTTGTGTAGCAGTCTAGTCATCTTTGTTTTACATCTAGTATCCTCCTATGAGTGAGTACATACCATGTTTGTCCTTCTGAGTCTGGGTTGCCTCACTCAGGATGATTTTTTCTAGATCCACCACACAGGGACACTTTGCTCAGCCTGGAAGGAGGGGACTGGACCTGCCTGTACTGAATCCACCAGGTTTAAATGAATCCCCAGGGGAGTCTTGGCCCTGGAGGAGATGGGAATGGAGGGGAGGGGATGGGGGGAGGTGGGGACAGGGGTGGGAGTGGGGAGGACAGGGGAACCCATGGCTGATGTGTAAAATTAAAACACAAATATAATAAAAAAAAAAAAGTTTAAAAAAAAAAACACTGTTTATGTGGGGGTGCAGCAAACTCAATGGACTGAAAAGCCAAGGTGTGTTAGAAGGTTGATCTGTAGAGGTGTAGTCTGTTTAGTTACAAAAAGACATTATTTCTACAAACTACTCTAGCCACAAAGCAAATGGGATTTTCTTCCAGATTAAAAACACTTGCAGTTCTTTAATGATTCTGATTTCTACATCCTTGAAAGTACAATTGCAAATTTGCTAATTGCTTTACCTTGCTTTTTTTAAAACAGTGTTAGGGACATGTGGGAAAAGTATTCATATTAGGTGTTTGTTTTTGTAAATGTTGTAGCTAACATCCAAAAGAATTTCAAAGACTCACTAGAGGGTTCAGAGAAGTAGGTCTCCACCCCAAGTCAGCTAATTCCAAACTCCATGTTCTACACCAGCACCTGTATCCTGCAAACTCTCCATCATACTAGCCCTCAGCAAAGAACATGGAAACTCATCACAACAGAGCAGCCCAGCACTCAGGCTATAAATGCCTGTGAGATGGAGCCTTGCCACAGTGGGCTAACTCTTATTCAAGAATTGGAATAAGTTAGTAGACACAGAACACATACCAGGAGATATATGATCCCATTGCGGAGTGTCCTCAATGGTCCATCCAATGGACTCCAGGATAGCCAACCAAGAATGGAATTCAGCTCTGCTGTGAAAATGTAATCAAACTACTTATGTCTCTATGCCTCACTTCCCTCCTTCTGAGGGTGAGTGGGTTATCTACTTCAAGAAGATGATGTAAGAATGAAGTGAATTAACATGTTTAAGTTTTCTGGAGCAGCGCCTAGTAAGTACACTGTAAGTGCTAGACAAACATAAGAGACAGAATGATCTCAAGGAAGGAAGTCTCAAACAGGAATCAGGAAATCAGTCTAGCTACTGGAAGTGTGTCTAAGAAGGAGTTCTTTCACCTCCTAGGGCTGCTATTTTCTCCACTGTGAGTACAGACAACAGTATCTATCCAAATAGTTATAGAGACTTCAGTGGAGAGGAATCTACTTCACAAAATGTCAGTCAAATTATAATGGATCTTGCTCACTCCCTTCTTTGCAAGAGGACATGTATCCCATAGTATGATTCTGGGAATGAAAAGTCAAGAGTCGGTTATCATCTGCTCTATCTCTAGCTGTCAAATCTTGGCCACACACACTTCTCAGTCTGCTTGGCTCCATGAGTTACACATCCTCTCACTTGATTGCCATAGAAATACTGTAAAAAAGCCTGTTTGTGAGAGGAGGGACCTATAGTTCAGACAGGTTACATAATTTGCCCCATGTCCTTAACCAGCATAGAATGAGGCTGACGCTATCCAGTTGGATAGGATGCCAGAAGCCTTATCTTTAACCAATCATTTTATGTGATTTTCCTGTTCTTCCCCCTTCTCTAAACAATAGGCTTTTATCCTCGGGAGGAATACAGTTCTTTCTTGAATTGCCATTTTTGGTCCTTGTCACAGCTTTCTGCTGGTTCTCAGTCTTCACAAAAATAGAGGAGAGGCCTGTCCATCTGTGTGCATTCTCAGGATGCCGGCCAAGTGTCTGGGAGTGTGGAGAAGTAAAGTGACCAAGAGGAAAGAACAAACACTCCACTTGCTAGAATGTTTTGCCTCCCCATCAAACAAGGATGGAAGCCATTACCTCAGATGAGTGTGAAGCCTCAATCACAAGAATGCAGCTGAAAGGTGGTCCAGCAATCGTGTTTGTCAAGTGGCACTGAGGTCAGAATGGGACCTGGGTAGAAATTCTCTCAATTACCAAAGAGAATGCAGAGTCATGAGAGAGGCTAGATTACCTGCTGAATTCTTCTGGAAAACGGGGTTTTAAGGAATGTGATTTGCAATTACATACCATGAGTAGAGAAAAATACACGAGACAGACAAAGAAGCATACAGAGAGGTCACAAACTGTCTGTCATGAACTTGAAACCCTAAGTGGGCAGCAGATTGGCTACTGGTAACTCCCTTATGTCTCCACCACACCCTCACTCTTCCCCATTTGTCTGCCTGTTCAGTACAATGCGGAGGCTAGTCGGGTAGCTAGGCAGACATGTTATGAACCATAGTGAGCAATGAGGGGCAAAGTGTTGGGGTTAAGATGATACCCCAAGTACTGTCTTTTGATGTGCGAGATACTTGGAACTGAAGGACAAGGCTTGGGACCGAGAAGTCTTCTCTAACCTTCTTCTACCCTCTTTCATCTTTCCTTCATTTCCCAAGGCAGGTCATGAAAACAAGAACTCCTTTGCCCCATAGCAAGCCACAAAACCTAGATACATCTCTCTGCCCTACCTTCCCTGCAAGTAGGTCACAGGACTCATACCAGAAAGATCCCATTGTATGGTGTATATAGGAAGAGAAAGCAAAGTTTACATAGAGAGGCTGAGCAGAATTAGAGTGGAATTCCCTCCAATCAGTTAGTGCTCAGTCAGGCCCCTCTAGCCCAGTCACCTAGGTACATAGGCTGTCCAATCTGCATTGATCCATGCACAGAAGTAGTTCCCCTGGGGTCTGGGACTCTTCCTCTCAGGGCTCTCCCGACATGATCGATGGACTCAGCAGGTACGTTGCTTTTTTTTCTCTGTCTGTCTTTGGGTATGAGGGTGTTGATGGGCCTGGAATGGGTGGTTGAAAGTTCTATGTTTCATTGTTACAGAGATCTTTCTCTTGTTCTCCCAGCAATGGGCAATAGCCACGGTGCCCAGCTCTTTCCCAAGCCTCCCTTAAGACCAGGAGCAGTCATCACAGCAGGGACTCAGTCACAGCCTTTTGAAGCCCTGTACCCATTGTGGTGTTTTGAGAAATGGCTCCAGGTGAGTTCTGTGAGGGGCTGAATATATTCATCAATTTTTAATAAAGTTTTTCCCAAGCTCATCCCAGGAGCCTTGACTGGAGAGAACAGCTTGTTTCCTTGACAGCAGAAAATCCACAGCTTAAAAAAAATTTTCTTTGTTGTCTGTCAAGAGTTCCACAGAAATAATAGATGCATAAAAACACAAGGAAATGCGCATTTTTCCCACTTCAGGGGTTTGCCTCCAAGGAAATTAACTTAGAGGAGAAAAAAAAAAGGTTTCTAAATAGTGTGCAATGGGTAACACAGGCCCTACAAAAGGAATAGGAGAGCAAATTACAATTCAAAACTCCCTAGTAGTTCAGGAAGTCTTCTAGGACTTAGGATCAGCAAGCTGATTGGGTACAACAAAGGCAACATTTTAAAAACAAAAACACTACAAAAAAAAAAAAAAAAAAAAAAAGGAAACCCCTTTAAGCATGCCCAACTCAAGCCTAGTCCCAGCTTCGCTGGGTCTTTGAGGATAGCGGAAGCGCACCATGCCCTGGCCCAGTGAGGTTTCCTCCTAGCCTAGGATTTCCAAAACAAGGCAAGGTTTGCAGCCAAGAAACCCTTGTGCCCCCTGGTTGGCCTGGTCCACAGAATGTCAGTGAGTCTTTGTTTCAAAAAGGCTTGCCAATAATTCGGATGGACCTCATTCTACTGAGAAAGGGGGCAGGGCCTGGGGAGAAGTCCAAACAGCAGCTCTCAAGTTCAAAAGGGCTTATTTTGCATGAGGAAGGGCAGGGGACTTGAGGATGAAGTGGAAATCCATCCTCCACATCCCAAAAAGCTTCATGGTTAAAACCACCGGCCCCTGGAACATTGTTTTTTTGTTTGTTGGTTGGTTGGTTTGTTTGTTTCTGTGTCCCTAGAACAAGGGTAAAAGCCCAGCTTTCCTGGAGCAAGTTGCCAGTGCTGTAGTGAGGGCAAGCAGTGAGGGCGCAGCCCAGCCTTTCCTTTGCCTGTTCCTGATTCTATGGCCTGAGGCAGTGGTTTGCATTTTTAGGACAACAGCAGGCTATGAGCAAGCAGGAGACCTCTTATCAGGCTTCATTACTACATACAAAATGACAAGAGCGAGCCTGTGGTCCCCAACCTGGCTTATGGAGTGCCGAGTGCCAAGTCAGTGCCTCTTCTTGCCACCCCCAACAGGTCCTTCTTCTGAGGAATGGAACTACTGGCTGTTCAGAAGCCAGCTTTGCGATAATCTAAGGCTAACTGCCATGCACTGCCCCGGTGGGAAAACAGGAGAAAACCTAGAAAAGAGCTGTATTTGCCAGCTCGCAAGATTCAGGTTCTTCTCCTGCTGAGAGCATCCTAGGATTATCCTTTTTACACTATCTCCAAGACTGGCTTCCTTGGATTTGGGAGAGCATGCAGATAGCTGGGAATACAGATTCCGGTCCTTACAAGGTCAGCAAGCCTTTTTAATCACTTCCCTAATTGCACACTCCAACCTAAATTATGACTGCCCTCTTGAAAAGAAATCCCACAGCCAGACAGCTGCAGACATTGCCATCATGAAGTAAGTAGTAAGAGCTCCTGTTGAAAGGTCAGTGAAAGGAAACAGCTTCTCAGACAGAACCGGTTCGTGGGCAAACCCTGCACGAGGGAGGTCACTTTTGGTTTGCGGAACAGGGGTAGTTATAGGGTTGGGAGTGGGATGAAGGGATGGAGTGAAAGCTTTTTGACACAGGTCGACCTTTGTTAGGAGGGACCAGAATGGTGAGTAGTGAGTAAAAGAATGTCGGGTGAAAATGCAACATGTTGATGACTAGCTTGTGTGTGTAGGGGTGGGGTGTCTCAGGGGGTCCAGCAGAGATTTAGGTAAAAAATTTTACTTTAATTTGGGGAATGCTATTGATTGTAGATTGGGGAAACTCGCCATTTAACTATAATATAACGGAGAATATTTACAAAATGACATGGCTGCAGCTAACCCATGTCCCTTGATGTACCTTTCCCAAACACAGAAGATGAATCCATCTGTATCAACAGAATGGCAGAAAGCTTGATTTGGTCAATGGTCACACAGTAAACATGATTCGATATCCAAGAATCACAGTAGGAAAGGCTACTTAACAAGTGTATTTGAATGGAAAATATTTTAACATAATTAGCCAAGTAGGTTGAAACTGACCTTGAAATACTAATTTTGTTCTAGAGCTTTCTCAGACTTAAAATGAGTAGACTGTCAGCCTGAAATCTGAGAGAGACCCACCAAAACAGCTGGAAGGTTGAAGGTGAGAGGCAAACATAGGTCATTACTGAGTGGGGCACAGGAGGGAAATTGAGTCTCCCTGGCTTCCCCCTTTCCCCTGCTGTGTTGGTAAAGAGAGGAGCTTGGCTGTTACCAGGGAAACCCTACAGGAGGCTTGCCTAGGATGGTTATCTTCATCCTCCTCAAGTAATTCCAGGGTGAGCAAGCAAAGCTGGTTACTCAGGGATTATTTACTTCCTGTCTGCCTCACTGTTATAGCCTCGGTGGGAAGGGGATTCAAGCTTTAACACTAAGGTTGGAAAACTTTTGATGTCAAAGTTTGAATCTTCGAGGACTTTAAAATTTGTAATTTTAAAATTCTTGTAACTCTTACAGAATGTAAAAAGCACACAGGTTGTACAAAGTTGGGGCTCTCCCATGTTTTCGACCTGTGGACTGCAGCGTTGTCTGTTTGGGGGCCGAGGTCTTTTATGGCCACTCCAGAGAATATGACTCAGTAAGTCTTTATCCAAGAATTTGCATTTCTAGTAAGTTCTGGTGTGATGTCGATGTGGATGCTTTAGACACCAAGCTTGAGGACTATAATCCTATAGTGTTGCTTTCATATCATGCTCACAGCTGTGTTTCCTGCACATTCTTGTTCCAGCACAGAAGAAAGGAAAAAGAAAAAGGGCCCAAGTAAACCTCCTGAGACCAAGACATTGGAAACACCCTCATTAGTGTGATCTCAGAGAGCAATAACTGCTTGCACCCGAGGCTTAGATTTCTAGACCGCAAATAGATGTTTATGAGCGATACTAAGGAGAGTAAAATGCAGTTTGTCAAAGATGTAGCAGATTCTGCTACACAAGCAAATCAGGGACCAGTGGAAAGCCTTCTGCACTTGGTCCAACTGAACCCATGATGACTACCCGGAGAGTTGATGCAATACTGTTCTGCTTCATGAAGACACAAAAAGTAAAGTCAGCATAATGTGGGGAATGGGGCTCAATGCAGCCAACAGCTGCCACAAGGAAATGGCACTGAAGTCCACATTTCCTACATAAATATCTGCTCTATTCATGAGGTCAAAATAGTATGCATCTCAGTTCATTACTTCTGGCCTTATAGGCTTTTTAGCTTAATGAGTTCCAAGAAACTTGCTAACCATATATGGTTTAAAAATGAATAAATGAAAAAAAATAACTAAATGTAAAAAGAATGTTGTTTTACTTTCCATAGTAAATAAATATCATACTAATTAGATGTATATTTTTTCTTAATACTGGAGAGTTTATGTATATAGCTCTAGAACGAGAAAACTCTCATTATACATGTAGTTAAGAGAATACTGACAAGATAAAGAATGTCTAAGTAGACTACTGTCAAATAAAAAATACCATACACATGAACATTCCCCAAGAACAGCAAAAGAGAAGATAAATGGGACATATCTACAAATGTAACAACCAAAAGAGTCAACAACCCACACAAAGGACATGAAATGAAATTTTAAAAGTATTCAAATGACCAGAAAACATAAGATGTATTCCATTTCATTAATAAACATATATATTCAAATCAAATACTGTCTTCCAATCAAATTAGATCAAAAACTAATGACACATGGTTTAGTTTGTTCAAGGGTATAAGAAAAAGCTACAACAATGTCATGCTATTAGAGTCAGATAAGCAGTTATTGTATTAATGAAAAGTTTTAGAAATGTGCTGTAATATACAGATTCAAGGCTGGCCTCCATAACCCAACAGGCCAGTTTTGTGCCTTTGGTGTTGTGCCCTCTCTTGGAGTATTATGGGATTGACTGTGACTCTGTCAAGTCGATAGAACAGGGATGGGACACCTGTGATAGCACAATCATGTTACATGGATTTTAACCCCATCTTGCTAGAATGTTTTTTCTCTTTCTTGCTCTAATTTCATAAAAGCAAACAACCATGTCTGGGCTGCCTGGGTCAAAAGGGCCATGTACTCAGTTTACTGAAAAGCTATGACTTGAAGCCAAAGGCATCCTGAACAAGGAAGAAAAGAAGGCTCACAGTGCATGGAAATAGACACTACAACAGCATGGATGAGTTGAGAAAGAAATGCTTCCTAGTTTATCTATCACAGTCCTAAGTCATGTGTTTGCTGTCTTACCAAGGAACCATCTAACTTGTATCCACACTCATTCCCAACAGACAGAAACTGAGATTTTAAAAAAGATGTTGTTTCAAGCCATGAAGCATAATATAATAGTATAATAGGCTTATTATCCATTCACCCCAAAGCACTGCTTATAAGAATGTATCTAAAGAAATTTTGAAGATTCACATCATAGCTTTTAAAAATAATTTGTAATTAACTTAGTAATTTAGTGTTTGGATGTTTTGTCTGCATATATGTTTGTGTATTGCACATATGCCTAGTGCCCAAAGAGACTAAAAGAGGGCATCAGATTGTGAGCCATCTTGTGGGTACTAAGAATAGAACCTGGGTCTTCTGGAAGAGCAGCCAGTGCTTGTAACCACTGAACAAGTCAGAGATTTAATAAAAATTATGAATAATCAGAAATTACTAATATACACAAAAATAGGAAAATTGTTAAACTGTGGAAAAGGTTACCAAAAGAAATACTATTCAGTTAACAAAAATGGTAATGGAAGCAAATAGTATGTTTTCATTTTAAAATATAATACAAAGAAAGTGAAGTTTTTAAGGCAGTTCCTATGGTCAATTCCCTTCTTAATTTTTAAATTTCCATGCATATATGTTTATAGCCCTTGAATATATATGCAAAAATGTTAATAATAGTTATCTCCAAGAGGTAAAATTATAGTATTTTTGTAGAAAGGTACATTTACATACAAATGGACAGATACTCTACTATTCTACACTAAGTACCTCATATCTTTGAAAACTAACAGCTATAACCTAAAAATTGAAATTCAAAAGTCAAGTAGAGGATCATGCCACTTGACAAAGAAGGTAGATGTTAGTTCCTTACAGTTTTTAAATACACAATTCAAACATCCAGCCTCAGAGGCAAGTATGCAGCTAACAAGGATTGCTCCCAGTTGCTTGGCTGTCGCAATGTACCAAGAACTTGCTAAGCATTTGTTCCTTCAGTTGGTGGGGAAAATCAGATTCCTCCACTATGCTGGAGAGCAACATGTGTTCCTAGCAGTCTAGCGCAAAGGCTTTTAGAGACAGGGAACAAGGTGGACACTGGTCCCTGGTCTCAGATCCATCAACTAATTCCTGCAGGGCAGCTCTTTGAACCTGAAAGTTTGCTGGCCAAGGAGACATCCTGCTTCTTAGATATCATGCTTCTCAGACAGATGCTATTTGTAGTAGAGTATGCTACAAAGTAACAGAGACACTCACCAAACACTTTCCCCTTGAATGGCCGAAAATGACAGTTGGGAAGGTAGTAGGTCTTCTGAGAATAAGCTAAACATTACTAACACCACAAACCAGTTACTCATTCTGCTGAAGAACAACAAAAGGGAACCATTTTTTCCAAAATCTGTCACACATTGCCAGCTGAGGTTAGTTTTGGCTTAATGGTTTTGGCCAAATCACTTAAGATCCAAATCACCTAAGCCCCTGTGCTTCCTCCTGTAAAGAGTTTTATCTTCCCTAATTACAGCCTACAGGGTGACAGGAGTTCCAATCAAGTTAAGCATAGGTGATTCAGGAGCATGTTCTCTTGTCCTAGTGTTTTACGGATGAAAATCTTATAAGACGGGTCTAAAAGACACACCTGTAACCCTAACTCGATGAAGGAGGAAAGCTTCCAGGAGATTTACATAGAAACCTTATGCTTACAAACTCCAGTCAAGCATTTCTTGTTGATTTACTCTATAGACATCCGGTATGATGTTCTCAAATGGCGATCCTGTCGAGTTCTTCCATCCTGTGACGTGAAGGTTCTGTACTTACAGCAAGAGAACCACCACCCCACTTCTTGATAGACTGATGAGAAAGGGTCACTCCTTGGAAGGTCAGGTTTACAGCTGTAAATCAGTCTGAAGAGTTTTTCTGAGAAAGTTCAGCCATGGCATCTGCTCTTTATTCTAATGGGCCGGCTCTGCAGCCTGACTTCCCTGGATTTAAACAAGCAGCCAAAACGAAGCTGTGCTTCAGCATTTAACCTCCTGAACATAGACCATACAAGCCTGCACCTGCACAACTCCCAATTAACCTGAGTACAGAGCTGGTAGATGGGTAACAGGTGACAGGCACACCTCCTAATTGGTATGATTAGGAGTTTTTTATTGTCAACCATAGGTCTATCCTTACCAATGTAAAATGTCACAGATAAAGGAACTCCAGGTGTATGTCTGTTGAGTACACAGGGAAAGTTTATGGAGAATGTTTCAGATTAGACTGCTCCAAAAGGACAGAGGACAAGGAGATTAATGCAAGAAACAGGCTACAACTGAGGAATGACTAAGAGTGGCCAAGATTGACTCTCTACTCTGCTGCTGACAAAACCTTTAAACACACACACACACACACACACACACACACACACACACACACACACACACATCTTGCTGCAATATATAAGAAGGTCCCACTCTCAGCAAATTTAAATACAAATGTGAAAAACAAAACCATTTGTTAAAGAAAATGAAGGGAAGTACACCCAGGAAACTTTTGATTTCCTAAAACTCTAGCATAAAATTTACTATACTCTGAGGGCATATATCCATGTTTTTTTTTTTTTAAACAAAGCCCTGTCATGTAAGACACCTCAGATACATATGAAACAAGATGCACATCTGTATGTGTTTAATTCTCTCTTTCTCTTTTCCAAACAGCGATTGCTGTCTCTCCTACAGCTGATGGATAATCGCCCCATGCTTCCATTGCTGCATACACTTTGAGTTCTCAGCAAACCACCCTGAAGGCATGCATCTCTATTGGTATCATTCCACTTCCCAAATTCTAGCTTCCATACTTGCTCTTCTATACTGAAGATACAGGTGCCATTTTTTTCTTAGAAATGCGGCTTTGCATTGACAATGCAGAGACCTTCCTGCAAACTAGGTGGCTTTCCTTGTTTCCTCATGATGGGAAGATTCAACAAGGTGGATATCATCTTGGGACAAAACTGAGACACAATGATTTATGATTCCTGTACAAGTAAGAAATATGCCTTTGCCATCCGTAAATCCCCAATATCTTGGCCACATATACACTTAATAAGTAGGTATGACATATCAGTGGAACAGGGATGCTGATGTATTTCTCCAAGTGTTTAACACTATCATTCTTGGTCTTGCACAGTTCTCCTGAGGTGATTTGCAGTGCTATCTGGGCATCTCTTTTCCTGCTGGTATCTCCCTTTGGGTCCTTCTTCAGGGTAGCATATTTGCTTCTTGCTTTGTCTACTTAAAAGTTCTGTGGAATTGGCTCCTTATCACGAGGGTGTTTCATTAGTTGAAGATCAGTTTCATTGTAATGACTTTGCAGTTTTCCAGATCACGTTGAATCCTTCAACCATATATTTCCTCTGGTGCATCTTCTTTCAAATTCCCCTAATACATTCTCTTTTTAAGCTACATTTTCGGCTGTCTATGTGAAAAAACTTAGAAACTTAAAACAAGCTAGTTTTGTCCCAACTCTGGGGATCAGGAATTCAGAAAAGCCTTGCTTGGATGGTCCATCTTGATGTACATGGCCAGAGGTAAAATGGCTGGGCATAAACCCAGGCATGAGCACACATGTGGCCTACAAGAAAGCACTGCCAAACAGCAAAGTGTCTTAACCAGGAATTCAGAGCTAAAGTGTAAGTTTTGATTTTTCTGAAGGTGACTAGAACATGACATGGGAAAAACATGGAGTGGTCAAACTATCTTTGTTTTTGTTTGTTTGTTTGGTTGGTTGGTTGTTTTTTTGTTATTGTTGTTATTTTGTGTGTGTGTGTGTGTGTGTGTGTGTGTGTGTGTGTGTGTGTGTGTGTTTTCCATGCATACTCAACTAGCTGATGTATCTATGGGGCTGCCTGTACCTAAACTTACTAGGAACTTCTATATTTGTGTGACTAGTCACTAAATGATTTTCCTTCAAAGCAATAAACAGTAAAAATGTTCATATTCACTCACCTCCTTCTAGTACAGGATGTTAACTCAGCTGTCTTCATTCCTTAGTTATGAGTCTCCCAGTCAGTAGTCAGAATGCCAGGCAAAGGACTGCCTTCATTTCCTATCTGTTGCAGCCACATAGATGTATCCTGTTTGTGTGCATGAAGAAGCAGCAGCATGCGGTCTGAGAATTTTGCATTTTCCTACTTTCACACTTTTATCTAAGAAAACAGTATTTGGCTATCTAGCTACCATCTTGTACATGAGGTAGGGCTAGCAAAGCAAGGAGCTAGAAGAAACCTTCTTCTCAGAAGACAATGACTTTGGGAAACCACTCCACCAATTGCCAACTCTTTAAACTATCTCAGAGTTCACTCAGGAGAGAAACCTGGTCCCTCCCAGACACTGCTACTTGGATTTCCTAAGACTTTTGCTAATATCTAATTTGGATATGCCTCTCTGCTGGGAAGATTGGAAAATATGCTCAGGTTAAAGCAATGAACTTAGTTTCAACCACCCTTCCAATACACACAGTACTTAAGCTTGCCAAGGCTAATTAAATTTCACTAGGGCAGATCTTTATAAAAAGAATAAGTAACATATGTGTATATCACATCTGAATTTAAATACAGTATTTAACTGCCCTAGATTCTGCAATGTATTCATAGCCATAAGAGGGATAAGAAACAACTTTATAATCCATTGAATCCATGTAAATCCTGCTTAAATGTTTTTGAAATGTGGTGTGTGTGTGTGTGTGTGTGTGTGTGTGTGTGTGTGTGTGTGTGTGTGTGTGTGTATACGTGCACTAGTGGTGATGATTGGGAGTTCTATATTGTAAAATATTCCTCATTGCTCTGGAGAAGGAGCCAAGGTTCAGTCTGTGCCCTGGCAGCCCCTCTTGGGATGGAGGTTGGCGCTTTGTGGAGGATTCTTGCCTATAAAAGCCAATGCATGTTTTTCTGAAATGGTTGCCAAGCACTCCTGCTTTGGCTCAGCTCTTCTCTCTCTCTCTCTCTCTCTCTCTCTCTCTCTCTCTCTCTCTCTCTCTCTCTCTCTCTCTCTCCTCTCTTAGCTTCTCTCTTTTCTTTCTTCCAGCACCCACTCATCTAGTTTGTATCCTTCCAGGCCTTTCAGAATTAGCTCTTGAAACATGGACAGACTGTGTCCCTATGGAGAAACTTCCTCCGATTCCTACTCACCCTGGCTTGGCCCTAGCTGCCTTTAGCTTGGCATCTGGTGTCTTTCACTCTTCTTCCATATACAGTTGTCTTTTGGTTTACATGGAGAATTGTTTCATGGTCCCCACAGATACAAAAACACATGGATGTTGACTATCCACCTGTATATTTGAAATCATACCTAGATGGCATTTAACACCAAGTACTATGTCCATGCTATCTAAACAGTTGTTAACATTGCCTTGTTGAAGGGATCGTGACACAGATGAAGTCTGGAGTTGGTCAGAACAGACATAATGCTTTTTCTTAAATATTTTCAAAGGTTGATGGTTGCATACACAGCTATAGAACCCAAGGCACAGAAAGAGGGAAACAGATGTGAAGAGATGGGCTACAAAGATCTATCAAAGGACATCTAGCAAGGTCAAGGCACTTAGAGCTGAAGTCTTCTAACTCTAAGATTCTTCAAATATTTATGTCCTAGGCAGAGGCAATTATGGGTGTGAAACACACAAACATTCAGTTCAAGTTGTCATAGTTAAACTGCACATCTATTCACAGCTAGACATTAAACAGGTGGGAGAAAATAAGCTGGATTATTTAATGAAAACCTTCAATTTTAGACTTTCCAGTGTCTTATATAATTGCTCCACATCCCTACAACTCATAAATGAAAATAATGAAAAAATAAATAACTTTTTCCATTTGGACCATAAAGCAAAAAAATAAAAACAACAACCAAAAAAAGAGAAAAACTGGAATAAAGTTGGGAATTGAACTCCACAAGACACCTGAGGATAAGCCAGGTCTCACTACACTATAGAGGATGACCCAGGGCTCATTACACTATAGAGGATGACCCAGGGCACACCACATTACAGAGAATGATCCAGGGCACTCCAACACCACAGAGGATGATCCAGGGCACACCACAGTACAGAGTACTCTTCTTGTTTTAATCAACTATGGCTGTTATTGATCATTTAACTGAAAAGTTTAGCAAATAGATAATCATTTTTACAATGATACATACTATCATCTTTCAACTTAATTTTGGAAACATAAATGTGTATTATCCACTTTTGTTAAGGTTATCATATCATATGTTTACAGGAAGGTTTTCCTGCATATGTGTATTAGTTTCCTATTGCTGTCATTACCACAGACTGATATTTGGCATTCCTTGGCTTTCAACCACAGCCATCCTCAAAACTACCAATTGCATTATTTCTCTGGGCTCTGTTCATATCTGCAATCCCAGAGCTCAGGAGTCTGAGGCAGAATTATTGCTGTGATTTGAAGTCTATCCTGGACTACAGAGTAAGACTGTCAGTCAAGAAGAAGAAGAAGAAGAAGAAGAAGAAGAAGAAGAAGAAGAAGAAGAAGAAGAAGAAGAAGAAGAAGAAGAAGAAGAAAAAGAGGAGGAGGAGGAGGAGGAGGAGGAGACAAAGACCAAAAATCATTATCTCTTTGACTAACTTCTGTCTTTCTTGCAAGGACTTATGGAATAACTGGATTTAAAGGATAATCAAGGATATTTTTCCTATCTCAAGACCCTTAACTCAATTACATCTTTGAGGTCCCTTTTGCCATATGACATAATATATTCATCAGGTGGGGAAACATATTCTGCCTACCTTACATGGCTTTACTGATGAAATGTGGGTTTTCTTTCTTTTGTGAATCATTTATAGGCTACGATTCCTACTTAGTGTCTTAGAGCAAAATGCTAATTTTTAAAGTATTTGGAAACTATGTAGAGTAATTACTCACATGTGCCTCCCTTGAATGTAATCTGTTACCAAACCAATACAATTTGACTGTTGACATATCCATCCTACTTCTTATTCTTCTGAAGTACCACTGTTAGGTTTTCTGGGCACTCTTACTTTTCCTTTAGCATGCCTGTGTTAGTGGTTTATATAATGTGTCCTTAAATTGTTCAATGACAAGAAGAATCCCTCCCATAAATACTTTCAAGAATGAACACAGCTTGTAAAACCTGACCCACAGTTGAACACAAAGCAGAGCAGGTGACTTTCCTCCAAGTAGCCTTGTAGCTACTAATCCTCAGTCTTAAATAGAACAAATGAAAAGTTCTTTTCCTAGAAATTTGTGCAGCTGAAAGTGGTTGAGGGACCTTCTACTCTATAAAGTGCACTGCTCTTGTTACATTAGTTTCTTTTCTTATTGACCTAAGGATGTGTGTGTGTGTGTGTGTGTGTGTGTGTTGGATCTGTGTGTCTCTGTGTGTAGTGTGTTCACAGTCTGACAGGACATAGTTTATCCACTATGTTTGAAAGCCATCAGAGTAGAATGAGGCAGCTAGTCACATTACATCTGCAGCCAGGAAACAGAAAGCAATGGATATTGGTGTTCAGCTTTGCTTTCTATTCTTCCATTTTCATTCAGTCTGGAGGCACCCTAGGAGATAGCGCTCCATAAACTTAGGGCAAGTTTTCACTTAATCCTTTCTGGAAATGCCCTCACAGACATACCCAATGGTGTTGCTAAATACCATTAAGTTGAAATGATAAATGAATCGTTATAGTATTAAACAACATTATGTTAATATTCCAATTGTTAATTCTCCTTTTAGCTCAATAATTATGCAAACAGACCTTTGTGACTGAAGTTGAAAAATGAATGAACAGTAGAAGAAAGCAGCCTGACACTAGCCTGCAGAAGAGCAGAAGAGGAAAAGTCTGAGAAGTAAATTCTCTATTTTTGCCTTGATAAAACCTATAATTAAATCAAGTAACTCAATATATTTCAGCCAGTTCATTCTCACATTTACATAAAGGCTTAGTTCTTTTATTAATATACTTTCAAGCCCATTACCACATCTCTGAAATCTAGGTTTATCTGTTTAATGTTTAATATTTTAACATTTAACTGACTTTTAAAAGTATTCTGAGCTCTTGTTTCAAATGTCCTACCCTTAGTAAACTGGACCACTGGCATATTACACTTAAAATGTCTTAAGTTTGACTTAACTCAGGGTGAGTAGTATGTACTAAAGATCCTAGTTAGAATTTTAGATGGCAAAATATATAGAATATGTTGGTCCATGCAACACAAGATCAGTGCTAAATCTAAAGAACATAAATATCTTATTTTGCCTTTAAATTCTACTTTCAACTATTGAATTAGCAACTACTTCTTTCTCTTGATTTGTTGAAATGGTGTAAGAACAAATGAATGTACAGAGGCAGATCAGCTCCCAGCAGGTCTGTTGACCAGAGAACATGGAGGAATCTAACTCCACAAGGCAGAGCCAAGGCAGACAGTTGCAGGGGTTGTCATTGGCAAAGCAACAGAGACTGGATGATTTAAACAACAAAAACTTATTCTTACAAGCCCAAGGTGCTCACAGGCATGCATTTCTCAGTGTGTAGGAAGGATCTTCTCCTGGCTTCTCCCTTGATTCTAGTGGCTCTTAAATTATAGACAGCATGATCTCATGTATGCCCATGGCATGAAATTCTCCCTATATGTGTCTGCCCAAATTTCCCCCTCTTTTAAGAGTACTAGTCATATTTAGTAGGACCACCCTATTGCAGTTTGACCTCATGTTGTATAATAGTTTCCTCTGAAATTGAAATGATCCATCTTTCAGGAAAGCTCCTTAAGCAGGAAGGTAAACAATTCAAAATAGCTTCAGGAAGTCCTTGAAACTGACCAGATTCACTAGGCCCCTCCCCACCAAGGTAAGCAATGAAAGCCCTGAGCCCTTCTCAGAAGAAAAGAATGAAGCTATAATGAAGACTCTAAGACCACACCAGCTCCTTAGAAGAAGCAGAAACCAACTGTGCTACCTGGACAATGTTTAGGCCAAATGAGTCACTTGAGAAAGACACCCTTCAACCTGTTGAGTTGCCTGCAGCCTATGCAGTGTGCTCCAAATTTCCAGCTTTTGTGATCTGTTGCCCATGCTGAGGTGGGCTTTGGTGATGCAATTGTCTTTAAGTCATTTCTGCTCCTGTAAGTAACCCCAATAAAATTCATGATTCACCAAGTAGTACTTTGGTATTTTCTATGTGTTGGTCTGTTGTGGGCTCCATATCTGGGGTAAGCAGACACATGTGTTGCATTTCTGCAAGAAAATCAGAAAACACCATTATTTTAGCTACTTATATCTCCAATGACTCCATTTTGCAAATAAGTTAATATTCTGAGGGACTGGGAGTTAGAATTTAAACATAAGATATTTTGGGATGTTTTATTGGATAGTCAACTCCCAACATCCCTCCCTGGACAGCAGTATTAATCCCTTACCCCTTATATTATTAATTCTCTAGATAATTTTTTATTCTAATGACAATTATATAATCGGAGGAAAACACAACTTTAATAATATTAGTCATAAAAACATGAATGCCAGAAGCTTAATAAACAAAGAAACAGATAAATAAAACTTGACGAAAGTTGTTATTTGCTATGACTAGAAGTGATATCAGCTAAAAGAAAGAAGAACTCTCTGTAACTGTGAACATGGAGATATGATAGAAAGACAAAAGTTCAAGCTTTAAACCCGAGGAGAAGAGATCACCTAGAAGATGGACATACAAGGCCTTCAGATGAGCTGGTTCATTAGTTAGGAAAAATCTGTCCAAAGACTGGATTGTGGGGACCACAGGGGACTTTGGATCCCACCCCCAGCATCTGAGCACATCCCTATGGTGTTGGTAGATAGAGATGAAGCTTGGACTGGAAACAAACATGCAAAGCATTGTCTGTCAATTTTCTCCCAAGTACATAAGTAAGGTATAGGTACCCATTTATGTTCAGTGTTGAAGGGATTTGCCCATGTACAGTAAATACTAAACAAGACATGAATGCAGTTGTCAAAGCCCCTAGGACTTTATTGTCTTTACTACATATCAATTTGTCTTCTTCTTGCTGAAAAATCATTCAGACATTGTCCTTCCTCTAAGTCTTGGTTACTCCTGATTATTCAGTAATAACACAGG